>NW_024067720.1:315000-630000 GCF_009389715.1 Phoenix dactylifera | reverse complement strand
CTGATCATTGATGCAAAGATATCAATTTGCACTTTGAATGTCCACCGATAGAAATATTTTTCTATCTCTTCTTAGTTGTAGTTAATTAAAAACAAGCGATCTAATTAACCCTAACTACTAAACAACCCAAGACAAGCGCTAAAGGTTTAATCTAGTAGCAGCCTTAAGAATTAGAGAGATCGATGAAACTAAACAACACAAACACAAGCGGTTGCATTTGATTTAGCCGAGTATTCTTCCTAAGATCTGAAAATTTCTAATGCAGCAAATTATTAGATCTTAGTTGCTTCACAGATTAGAGGAATCAAACAATTACGGATTTGATATCTAACCTAGCAGTAGATTGCAACGAATAATAAACTAGTAGGCCTCCTAGTCATTAAACGAAAATAATCATGAAAATATGCACAGAAGGACATTCGACATCAAAGCATGAATTGAACAATGAAAACAAATTCAGATCTCACAGTTTTATTGATTCCGAGGCTTCTGTTTTCTTAGACCAATAAAAGCTTTAGCCACGCAGAGCCATGGATGCAATTTTCCAAGGAGAAAAGAGAAAGAGGAGTCCTCCAAGAGAAAAGAGAAAGAGCCCCCTTTTCAGCCCCCTTTCTTTCACCTTTATCCCTTCCAAAAAAATCTCCTAACAAATATTCAAATCTGACTAATTACGAAAAATAAAATAAAGTCCTAATATAACTGGGAAAGTGGTGTTTCCAGCTAGGATTTTCGTGCATCAAATCTGGAAACTTCTGAAAATTGACCGAGTCAAATCCACGTATTGCAGGCTAAGGACGTGCAGCAACTTCGAGATCAATTTTGACCTTAATAAAGTCAGTATCTATCAAAACTCAAAACATGAAAGTTGTAGAGCGTTTTCTTGGCTTTCCACAGAATCTTGAATCATCTCAATCAGAGCTCGGATGAAAAAGTTATGCTTAAATTACGAAGCAATATCGAAACTGTCCAAAATCATCCAATTAGCTTCGTTTTGTACTTAACGCTTCCATTTGCATCCTAAATCAAAATATAAGAATAATGAGTACATTTAGGCACAAAATAAGTATAAAAGACTAAACATTAAGAAAGAAAAATATGACATTTTGCATTCTCATCAGGCATCGAGAAAAGGTATATTTATTTGAACAGTTTTAAAGACTTCCATGATTTCATCAAAGTTAGATTGTTTCTTGGAGTCCTGAAGTCTACTGGGAAAGGGAACCTTGGGTTTGTATGTTTCTATAGGTTCTTCCCTTTTTTCCGGTTTGTCCTGTTCTTGACCCCTCTTCTGAATAGGGTTCTTATCGAATTCAGATTTATTTTCTTTTTCATTTTCAGGAAGTTGGACTTTATTGTCCACTTGCTTGCCAGACCTTAAAGTGGTAATTGCCTGGACTTCATAGGTCGGATTTCCATTAGAATTGATTTGATACTGACCTATCTGACCTTGATTTTGTTGTCTACTAGGGTTAGGCACTGGTTGACTAGGTAGTTCACCTTTCTTCCTATCCCCTAGAGAGTTAGCTATTTGGCTCAGACTAACCTCAAGTTTTGCAATTGCTTGCGCATGGAATTGGTTAGTCTGGGCTTGGGCTGTATTGGTCTGTTGTTGTTGTTTGATAAAATTTTGTTGTTGTTTCATCATATTAGCCATCATGGTTTCTAATTGTGAAGGTTGCTGTGGGATAGGGGCATTATAAGGCGGTACAGATGGAACCAAAGGTTGGTTCATTTGTGGTGGACCTATCCTGGGGAAGTTGTTTTGAAAACCTGGTGGACCACTTTGATGCTGAATAGGTTCATTTTGCTTGTATGAGAAATTTGGGTGGAACCTATTATCAGGGTGGTAAACTGGGCTGAACGAGTTGGGAGTGGGCTTCTTAAAGGCACTATATGAATTTAGAGCATTTGCTTGCTCGGCCTTTATGATGGGTAGATTAGGGCAGCACTCCACTAGATGCTCCGGACTGTTACACAAGACACACAAACTATATGACTCGTGTTCCACTTTCATGATGGGATTTGACTCTTTGTATGAACTCGAACTAGTGGAAACAGTGAAAGCATCAAACTTTTTACTTAAGTTGTTCATTCCAGTCACCAGATTGGACATGACATTTTTGAGTTCTGGGTCTGCTTTCAATTCATAATTACCTGGTTTTCTAGACCCAAACTCATCTCTATTTACTTCCTCACCATAGCTACTCCAATTTTGGGCGTTCTCGGCTAAGTCAACAAGAAATTCATAGGCTTGATCCGGGGTTTGGTTCATGAACCTACCCTTGTGCATGGACTCGATCATGTTTCTATGTGCTGGAGGTAGTCCTTTGTAAAAGAAATGTACTAGATCAGCCTTGTCAAGCCCATGGTGCGGGCACTTGACCAAAAGATCATGGAATCTTTCCCAAAGTTGAGAAAATTCCTCCTCAGATTTTCCTCTAAAAGTTCTGATGGCATCCTTAATTTTTTCAGTCTTCACCATGGGATAGAACTTAGCCATGAACTTCCTAGATAGTTGTTCCCATGATGTGATGGAATTTGAAGCTAGGGAATACAGCCATGCAGCAGCACGATCTTCTAAAGTCATGGGAAATAACCTTAATTTAATACCCTCTTCATCTAAGTTTTGATTTCTAAACGTTTGACATATTGTCAAAAATTTGTTTAGATGAATATAGGGTTGTTCGCTCTCGAACCCATGAAACTTGGGTAACATGTTTATTGTTGCAGCCCGAATTTCAAATTGGGTTGCATTATTAATTGGTAATACTATGCAAGTAGGGGGACTAGCGGATGCGGGTGCAAACAATTCATTCAGGGTTCTAATATGTTCACCCATTGTAGAGATCGACGGTTGGTTTACAGTTCGCAGGTTATGATGAAAAGTTCTGTCAATCTCAGGATCAAATGGGGTTAGCTTATCCCTTAATGACCTTTTACCATGCATACATTATCAACACTTCATTATATTTGACTCCTAAAATGAACGAAATCCTAAGAGAAGAGAAGGGCTAGACACAGATGACCACAACCAACACCACACAACAATTTGACCCTATTAGTCTTAGAAATAAGTGAGGTTTAGCGGCTTCTTAAATCTAGTTGCACAGAGATGTATCAGGTTAAAAAGTTTCTGAAATTCTCTCCTAGATTAGACAGCTCCTAATCTCCCTTTCAGATTAAGCTTGAGCTTACCAGTTAAGCAATCCAGTAATCAGTGACCAGGAAAGTCCCGGGGTGTGTGGTGGTGCCAGAAGGGATACACCGATACCACAATACCCGTAACAGTTCTCACTGTTGTAAAACTTTCCTAGACATCACCAATTACTAAATTCTCACTGGAGTGGCTTTCAGCCGCTTCTTTCCAAGAGCCTAATTGAGCTCGAAAACCCTAAGGCCAACGTCTAATTTGATTTTAATTTAATTTGGCTTAGGATAAGTATGCAAGGTGGTGATTTTTGGGCTAAGGACAGGTAATGACTTCCCGACCTTATCTTTTTAATGGGTTTTGCCCTTAATCACTTTATGCAAATGCTTAATACTAAATGCAGCAAATAATCGATGGTTTTTTTAAAGTTTATGCAATGTCATTAAGTTGTACTGATTAAATGAGCAAGCAATTTTTTTTTATTTTTCTTAATTTTTTTTAATTTTATGTTGTTTTTTTTTATAATTTCTAATATAGGAATAACTTGAATGTAAACTAAAACTAATCCTTATGCGTCAGTTAATCTCCGAATGCCCATTGAATAAGCTCTGGAGATTACTCCGTGAGGAGTCCCAATAGAGGTATGATCACCTCGGGGGATTGCACCCTATCAATTACTAGCAAAAATAATATTTTTTTTTGAAATTTTTTTTTAATTTAATTAACTTTTTTTTAATTTTTTTTTTAAATTTCAAATTTCGAATCACAGAATTCAAATTTTGAATTTAAATTTTTTGAATTTTTTTTTGAATTTTGGAAATTTTTTCAATTTTTTTTTACTTTTTTAGAAAACTTTAAATTTCGAATTTCAAATTTCAGAATAACTAATAAAAAACTTATAATAACTAATAATAACTACGAAATTACTAACTAAAAATAATCAAAATAAGAAAAATTAATAAAAATAAAAACTTACTACCGGAGTGCGTTCACTCCGGGCATCCAAAATCCGATTTGATCTTCGTGATCGTTCTTACTTCTCGATTTGCCTCCCCGGCAACGGCGCCAAAATTCTGTTCGTCCTTTTTCTGTCTAACTAAAAATATGCTAGACCGATCGTTGTTAGAACCGATGAACAAAAGTTAAATTAAATTTCTACTCTTACCTTTCCTACTTAAAGAATAGCGGTTGTAAGAGGTCGATCCACAGGAAGGCGATTGGAGTTGCATAAAAATTAAAACGTTCACTTGGATTCGAAATTGATTTTGGAATGATGGGAGAAAAACATTATTTTGAGGATGTTAAATGATTCTCCAGTCTATTAGAGAATGTTTTCTATTTGAAAATAAACAAAGAAAAGAAAGAAAACTTGTAATTGAAATTTGATGCAGAGTAGGAGTTGATTTCTAAAGACAGAATATAAATTAAAATCGTCAATCGAACTGCAAAGATTCATTCCAAGGTTATCTTAGAATTAAGAATTCTAGAATGCATATAATAAATTGTAGAATATTAAATTAAAACTTAAACATGTATTGCATAAAAGAAAAATTAATGGATTGCATTAAAAGATTTCATAAAAAGAAAACAGAAATTAACTTGAACCTAGAACAGGGATTGCATGAAAGAAATTTTGCTAGATTTCATAAAAATAAATTGATTACAAAGGTAGAAATGAAGATTGGTGGCTTGGTGCTGCCTTTCTTCTGCAAATAAAATAAAGAAAAGAAATAACAAAAAAATCAAAAAGAACACTTCTCCCTTTCTCTCCCACGGTGGAACAACATAAAATATTATTTTTTCTTTCTTTCTTTCTTCTCCAAAAGAACAGAGCAATGCTCTGTTTCTTTTTTTCTTTCTTCTCTCCCACCGAGCTCCCTTTTGGTTCCCACCCCCACAACCGAGCACACACTGTTTCTTTGCCTCAACCCAGCACCGAGCTCTTTCTTCTTCCTTGGACCAGCCCCAACCGAGCACACACTGTTTCTTTGCCTCAACCCAGCACCGAGCTCTTTCTTCTTCCTTGGACCAGCCCCAACCGAGCACACCCTGCCAATGGCCTCTCTCCCCTTTTTATAGCCCTTGGAGACGTGGAAGAGGCGGGATCAGTGGGATCGGCTGGGCGGATTGCGGAAGGTGGGCTGCTGGCTGCGTGATGCTGGGGATCCGACGGAAGCTGGCACGGTGGATATCTTGGGATTGCTCCTTCCCTCTTTTCGCATGGGCTGAAACGGGAAGAAACGGATGCTAGGATCACGCCTTGCAATCGGATGGGAGGAGCTTGATTGCCGCGTGGGATGCCGTGGCTGGGGATCTTGAATCCGGAAGAGGAGCGTTGGGACGTTGCAGCTTGCTGATTTGGAATTCCTTCTTTGGACCACGGTTGAGAGGCGGGAGTGCATCACGGGATGGACGTGGGAGGTTGAAATGCGTTGTGGAACGGGTGCTGCGGGATCACTGGAGGAGCCGGAAGCGTGATCGACGAGAGGAAGAAGCTCTGTGGATTATGGGATGGTGGGGACCGTTGCTCTCCCTATTTTCGCACGGGATGGACGCGGATTCGGCTTGGGAAGGAAGCTGGGATCCGCTGATTGGATCATGGCTGGAGCTGGGACCACGCTGCTTGGATGCTGGAGGAGCGGACGGGTTGATCATGTAGGCAAGGAAGGAAGGCACGGATACAAGGAATCTATTTTGCTGGGTTGGGGGATTTGATGCTGGAACTTGCTCGGAAAGCTCAAAAGGAGAAGGAACGGGGACCACGAATGGCTGGGATGTGGCTTCGGCTTGGAATGGAAGGTTGCAACGCTGGTTGGGAGCTGATCTGGATCATTGGATGCGGACACGGAGATGCTCGCGATGTTGTATTGTATCGCGGGATGAAGTCAGGCAGGCCATGGAAGATGCTGGCTTGACTTGAGCTCGGGCTGCCAGGCATTGGGCTCAAACCTAATGTTAATTGGTTTCTTGGATTACTGCACTCAAACACAGATACCACGTTAATTAGTTAATTTTATTATTAATGATTAGCTAAAATACTAATTAAAATGGTCTGATGATTGCACTTTTGTGCTCTCATCACTAGGTGTCACTGGTGGATGGTGGAACTTACAGAGATTATCTCGATGATCGATAAACCCTAATGAGTAGAGTTGGAATCGTTCCAATCCATTGAAAGGAGTTTTCAATGATATTGTGATAGAGATCACAATATATCTCACTACCAGTCAGAGTAGAACCTATGGGGTCACACACACTAGAGGCATTGACCGTTCCGATGGTTGAATCGTGATTAAGAATCACAAGTAATCAATTCGATTGATAATAAGTCGAAGAAGGAACAAAGGGAATTAATTAATTGGACTTAAAACAAGAATCCTACTTGGAGTAGGATTTCTAGAGTCCTAATTGGATTAGGGCTAGGATCCTACTTGGACTGGGAATCTTATTTGGAGTAGGACTAGGATTCCTACTTGGAGT
The DNA here is from genome assembly GCF_009389715.1 of Phoenix dactylifera. NCBI lineage: Eukaryota > Viridiplantae > Streptophyta > Magnoliopsida > Arecales > Arecaceae > Phoenix > Phoenix dactylifera. The sequence continues at coordinate 623,372 of NW_024067720.1, read as the reverse complement.
AGGATTCCTATAATCCTAATTAGATTAGGAGTTTTGAATTAAATTTGGATTCCTACTTGGAGTAGGATTCCTAGAGTCCTAATCGGATTAGGACTTCGAATTCAAATTAGAGTCCTAATTGGATTAGGACTAGAATTAAACAAGTCCTAATTGGATTAGGATTTCTTAAGTCCTAATTAATTATTAATCTAATGAATCAACATGACTCCTAATTGGATTAGGATTGAAGAGTTCAATTGAGTCATGGTTCATTCAAGTTCTAATTGGATTAGGACTAGCATAGATTGAACCTAATTGATTCATGATTTGGTTAAGACCTAATTGGATTAGGACTAAGCCATAAGAGGGACACCTAATCCTCCTTAGAGGAGGATTAGGGCATCACAAGAAGGAGGGGATCACGCCCCTCCTCCTTGATTCCTTTGGTGCGGCAAGAAGAAAGGGAGGCGCCCCACATGGCATAACATCAAGGGCTCCTAATTTGTAGGAGCCCTAGATGCTTTAAAAGGGGGTAAAGAGGAGGCGCCCTAATTCATTGAAGCCTTCTCCCTTTCCAGCCGTGAGACACCCTCCTCTCCTCTCTTTTCAGTCGCAAGCAAGAAGGGATCAACAAGAGTGGTGGCGGCCTTCTTCCTCCCTCCATCTTGGTTCCAACGCAAGGAAGAAAAAGTAGGCTGCGGGGCTTCGTTCCTCTTCTTCTCTTCATCCTTCTTTTTTCTCCTCCCAAGCACAATCAATGGTTGATTAAAAGGGAGGACATCAGCCATCAAAGTTATCTCTGCAAGGGAGCTAGCACCCCGGAGAGATAGAAAGCTTGGATCGGTTCCTACTTCGTGTGGATACCCGTAGAGGCCGGGCACTTGAACGGCTTCAAGCGAACCTTCATCCAAAAACCACGATCATTAATTTGTGGTGATCATCTACACGCACAAGGTGAAGATCTGATCTTCTAATATTTTTTAAAAAGTTTGTAATCCTTATCTATCTACGAGCGGTTTTAAACAACGTTCATGCGATGAACGGTTGATCCCGCGCATGCCTCTTCCGCTGCATCTGAAATTTTAAAATTTTTCTGCGGCATGGGTGGGTTTCTAACAAAAGAAAGGTTCTTTATCCGTGCAATAATCAAGATAACAATGCTTTAAAGATAATGATCGAGGACATCAGCTAACCCATGTTCATTTAGGGTGAAGGAAAACCCAATGTGCTGTTGGATTCTCTACTAGGGAGAAAATCGGCATATGCATCCCTAGCATATTCGTGTAAGTGTGTGGGCATGCCATTAATGTCAATTGAGGGGATGAAAGGTTGATAGTGTAGATTTGATGCCTTGAATTTTAGGAACTTTCACTACCATAATACTGCTTCCCTGAAAGTGAAGGAGGTAGGTTGTAGCCGAGGCTATAAATCTACTCAAGATCCAAGGATAGGCTAGGATAACTAAAGTAGATAACTTAAAGAAAAATTCTAGAATAAAGTAAAGATAAAGATAAAGATGATAATAGGTGTTTGATTGGCCAAAAAGGGATCCTTTAACTTGGGGTTATAATTTCATATTTTAAGTGGTTCTTATTGACTGTTGTGATGGGTGTCACTGCTTAACCTTGATGCTTATCCTTGCTATTATATATGACATAGGCCGCTATTGTTATACATCGTAGGTAGTGCTATTACTCCACGTACATCTTAGGTAGTGGTAAGATGGATGCTGCTACTTAGTTTTGACATTTTTTCTTACTATTGTGTGCCATAAGGCTACTACACCATACACGATAGGTAGTGCTACCATTTTTCTCATGTTCTTGGCAATATGACTACTCCCACATCATGGGTAATGGTAACTACAGACTAACCACCATCCTTGGACTTTACTCTACTAAAGACCTCACCCTAGGTTGATAACTCTCGCTACTCTCGGTCTAGACAATGGTCATGTTGCCTAGATATACAACCCAAGAGAGGGGGTGAATTGGGTTTTAAAACTTTTTGGCTCTAAATGCAGCGCATAAATAAAGATTTCAGTTTGAAAGATATAAGTGCTGAAGCAATGAATGAATAATGGCAGAGATTAAGGAGTAGAAGTGTAAGAAGACAAGCACACACAAACATAGCAAATTTATAGTGGTTCAGAGTAACCCACACCAACATCCACTCCCCAAGATTCTTAGAAATTTTACTATAATCTTTCTGATTATAGTGCGGTCATTTTTCGAGCTCACAACCCAACTCATTGTTTTTTCAAGATCACAACAAACCTAGTCGGTTTTCACAGAATCACCAATCAAAATCTTAACCTGTTTGTTTTTCGAGATCACAAACAATCCAGTCAATTTTTATAGGTTCACCAGCTAAAACCTTTACACGTTTGTTTTTCAGGCTCACAAACAACCCAGCCAATTTTCACAGGTTCACCAATCAAAATCTTTATCCTTGTTGAATTTTCTAATTCAACAACTTCCAATTTAGATTTGAAAGAACCTTTATCAGTTTCAGAATAATTGAAACTATTACAGCGGAGTTAAAGCAAAGAAATAAATGTTGTGACTAAGTAAACAAAGCTTCAAAATAAATAACATAATGAATGAGGATCAGAATCTTTGAAGATAGTCATTGGCTGTAGTTGAATGTCTTGATTGTACAATAGCAGCTTGTTGAATATCCCAACTGATTTCCTCACAGAATGGTTTTTCTCTTTGAAAGCTCTCATGTGAGGATTTGATCTTTGGAAGCTCGAATTTTGTGTATTTGGATTTCTCACTTGTTCCTTTTCTTCGTCTCTTTGGAACTCCTTTAAATTTATGGGCTATATGCTGAACAAAAAGTACAAACTAGCCATTAGAACAAAAAACTTCCATTAGCATCTAGCAAAAATACTGTTGAAAGTAGCCGTTGAAGCTGTCAGGGTAACAAGGGTTGTCTCTCCAAGTTCAGGGGTCGTCCCATGTAATGAAGGGGATGGCTCACTAAGTACATGGGTCATCTCTCTCCTTCAATCCATAGAAAATTCCTACACTGGCCTCAAAGGATCGACTCATCAATGTTGGAGGTCGACTCATGTTGATAGTGGGTTGGCTCATTAAACACATAGGTCAACTCTTCTAGTCTATCTTAGGCGGTAATTCTTCTCTGTTTTTCTTGAACTGTGATAAGTGCTAAATAATGCATAAATTAATATCTTATTCATAGCACTTATCATTATTTTAATTTACATATTTTGTAAATTTAACTAAAAAAAATGTGTTACCTTCACCATTGCATTATTAAAAATAATTCGATTTTGCTTGATTTTATTGATCCATCTAATGTATGCAGGTCGAATCAAATTCATCTGGGATGACCCCTGAACCCAAATCGCATGCACCCCATGAATCGGATCTTCCCAACCAATTAGAGTCGACCCCAGTTTTCATTTCAGCCACGTGAACCTCTTCCCACCCAAAGAGTTTCTAATGGACAAATTCCAAGCCGGATTCCCAAATCTCCCAACTAAATCCAAACTTCCTCGTCCACGAACAAATCGCCCGACCAAGGAACAAAGCCCGTTCCCAAGCCTCCCCTGCATCCTCAGCCCGTTCATCATCCTTACCCCTTATCCAGCCGCCCCCAAGCGCAGCTTCATTCTTCCGGACCATCCTCCCCTTCTCCCGTGTTCCAACGAAACAGAGCCGAATCCATCTCCTCTCCGGCAACGACGCCAAAAACTTGATGCAAAAATAAAATTGTTCTTCCAAGTGCAGGAGAATCGCACAAGTAGTAAATTCTCAGGAGTCCGAGGTCGAATCCTCAGGGAACGAAATATATATGAGATTACTTAGTATAATTTCAGATTAATTAATTCAATAAATTTATGGATTAAAACCTTTTCTTGAGAATTTTGCAGATGAAGAGGACTCCTTTCCCTTGGAGGAGCCTTCTTATGACTGAGCATGACGGCCAAGGTATGTGTATATTAGTTAGAATTAAATTTTTTCTTTTATTTCTAGTTTTCTTCTTATTTTGTAGGTCTTCTTTTTTGGAAATCAACAGCTCAAGGTATTCTTCTTCTCTCTATTATTTTCTCTATTGTCTCTCATATATAGTTTTTTTGCATTTTTTTTATATTGAGGACAATGCAATGTTTAAGTTGGGGGGAGGGAAATATTTTGATCAAAAAAAAAAAAATTGTTTTTGCATTTGATTTATTCTATTACTTTCTTTTCTGAGCAAATGCACATGTATTTTCATATTGAGTGTGTGCAACTATTAAGGCAAGGAACACATGCATACTATGACTGATCAGAGACCTATTATTAGATCCCCACACGTGTACTTAATGACAATAGGAAGGCCTCAGGAGTTCATATTTGTTAACTGCATTTTTGTTAGCCTTATCCATAAAAGAAGTATGAGTATCCTTGTTCGTACCATAAGGTTCAGGATTTGGTTTTCACACAAAGATAGAGGTTGAATATCTCGACTAGATTACTTAGGTGCCTTATGATCCGACCTTGGTTGACCTATAGTCACGATGCAGTCACATATATAATAAAAATATTTATATGGTTTAGTCTACCATTTCTTTTCTTGCATAATTATTATTCAAAAATAATAATAATAATAATAATAATACTTATGATGACAAGTCTGGCCTCGTGGCGTAGTCTGGTTCGAGTAATTAAGTCCGAGGGGTGTTTCACCTAATGTCTTGAGCCAACTGGATCGGGGGTCATTGACTGAAAGCTCGCTACATGGACCTTACTAGAGCCTAATGGGGTTGGATAGCTGTAGTTGTCATGTATATTGAAAGAAAAAAAAAATTTATATGAAATAAAATAAAAATAAGCATGAATGAGTTGGTTAAGCTGAACCTAGTGACATGTGGTAATGACTGGTTTGACTCCATTGTGTTGGACCTCTGTGTACCCGGATTGTTTAGTTGGGATTGATAGCCCTTTCTTTACATGCGAACCATTCTTGACAAATTTAGACAACATGTGATATTCTGAAAATTTGATGGATCAGGTTCTAACAAATTGTAGAAAACATTTGTGAGCTTGAGTAGTGCACCTAAAACTCAGGCAGTGCTCGGTTGTGGTGGAGGTATTAGTACTCTGAGAAAATCATGTGATTTCATGCACACTATATGATCATTTTTTTTCCTTGCTTTGACAGTTGCCATGCTTGAAAATATATATCAATTAATTACATGTGTATTAGCTTAAGATTTATTTTATATTTTTATTAGAATCTCGTGTCATATAATTCATGATGTTTGTGGATAACATCCCTGAAAACCTTCACGAGACAACACTCGTCCACTAGGGTAATCTAGGGGTTTAACGGCTTGTTGCACGTGCTAAGTGCAATCGCGATTCCTGCGAAAGTGAGTTAATTTCTTTTCTATTATTTTGCTTGAGGACTAGCAAAATGTAGGTTGAGGGGTGTGATAAGTGCTAAATAATGCATAAATTAATATTTTATTCATAGCACTTATCATTATTTTAATTTACATATTTTGTAAATTTAACTAAAAAAAATGTGTTACCTTCACCATTGCATTATTAAAAATAATTCGATTTTGCTTGATTTTATTGATCCATCTAATGTATGCAGGTCGAATCAAATTCATCTGGGATGACCCCTGAACCCAATCGCATGCACCCCATGAATCGGATCTTCCCAACCAATTAGAATCGACCCCAGTTTTCATTTCAGCCACGTGAACCTCTTCCCACCCAAAGAGTTTCTAATGGACAAATTTCCAGCCGGATTCCCAAATCTCCCAACTAAATCCAAACTTCCTCGTCCACGAACAAATCGCCCGACCAAGGAACAAAGCCCGTTCCCAAGCCTCCCCTGCATCCTCAGCCCGTTCATCATCCTTACCCCTTATCCAGCCGCCCCCAAGCGCAGCTTCATTCTTCCGGACCATCCTCCCCTTCTCCCGTGTTCCAACGAAACAGAGCCGAATCCATCTCCTCCCGGCGACTCGTCTCTGTCCCATGGCCAGCATCCTCTTCTTTCGGAATAAAGCTCCAGCTCATTCCCTCTTCTTCCGTGATCTTCTTCCTCCTTAAAGCCTTATCCCAGCATTCAGATTAATAGTTTAGAATCTATCCAATAGATTCATCTTCATCTCATCCTTCCTTCGCATGAACCCAGCAACACCATCTTCCCTCGTTGATCTGTCTTCATCTACGTCCTCAACCGAATCCAAACTCCTCTGTTCACACTCCCAGCCATGAAGCTTCTCCCAGCATGCCACGTCGTCCGCTTCTTCCGCGAGCCCTTCTACCAGCTTCCCACGCGTCCGACTGATCAGCTCCCAGCCGTCCACGAAGCCTTCCAGATCTCAGATTCCCGCATCCAAGGCACTGGGATCGTTCCATGCTTCCGCCTCTCCCGGATTCGCAATCACCCGAGCCCCAGATCCCGCAAGCGTCCGTGGCGATTCACCCGCAATCACAGCCTCATCCAGCCGTCCCTCCACGTCCGAAGATGATCAGCATCCCGGGATTTCCGCGATCAGCTCTCATCCGAGCGTCGATCCCTCATCCAGCCGTCCACGTCCGAGCTTCCATGATTCCACATCCAGGTATCTTGCAGCTGGCATGAGAGATCCATCAAGGGGGATATATAAGGTCTCTCTCGGTAGGGGATGGGGGCTCATTCTTTCCTATTGAAAAAAAATAGAGGAGGGCCTCTGCCATCCGAAAAGAAAAAAAAAACAGAGGAGGGCCTCCCCTGTTTTCGAAAAGAAAAGAAAGAAAGGAAAAGGGGAGAATGAAAGGGGGACTCATTTTTAAAATGAGTGGCTGATTTCTTAGGAAGGGAGATGGAGGAACCTTTGATGTATTGCTCTTTGAAGTAAACTCTAAACTTTTGCCTTGAATGAATTATATTTACTGATATGTTTTTGATCCATGCATAGTTATTTCGTAGATAGCACTTTAATGGATTATGATTATTGATATATGGATTGCTTTAGTATTTGATTCGTCGTAGACGTAGAAAGCACGACGAATGCTGAAATTGAGTTCATATGTTCATGAAACATATACCATGATTAGATCTATCCTACAATTCATTTTTAATCAAGAACTATAGAGTTTATTTCTTGGATGCAATATCATCAAGAGGGATTCCAGATCCCTACCATCTTTATTTCATAGAACTTTGTTTATTGATATATTATTTTCTGCTTTTAATTTCTGAAAATTAAAACATCATTTTAATCCATAAATTTATTGAATTAATTAATCTGAAAAATTATACTAAGTAATCTCATATATATTTCGTTCCCTGAGGATTCGACCTCGGACTCCCGAGAATTTACTACTTGTGCGATTCTCCTGCACTTGGGAGAACAATTTTATTTTTGCATCAAACTGCATAGGGGTCGACTCATTTTTTGCATGGGTCAACTCATTCAGTCCGTCTTGGTAGTGATTCTTCTCTATTTCTCTTGAACTACATAAGGATCGACTCAGTTACAATGAGGGTCGGCTCATTAAGTTTTTTTGAGAATTTTTAGAGACCTTTGATTCTATTTTTCTTGATTCTTTGAAGGTTGTAAGTGCTATTTTCTTCTTAAAATTTAAAAAACCTTCACACTTAAGCCAACATCATCAGAATACACATTTAATTTAATTATTTTTTTGATCATCAAAATCCATCATTTAGGGTTAACAATCTCTCTCTTTTTGATCATAACAAAACTATTGAGTCTAAAAGAATTTTGCAGTAATATTCAGAGTATTTTTGCAATAAAGTTTAGAGAAAAAAATATTCAGAAAATTCAGAACATGTGCATTATTGAGTCTTGAAACTTTTAATATTAGAATTTTATATGTTCTATGAGAAAATCTCCCCCTTTCTAATATGATCAAGTAAGTTATGCTTCTCCTCCTTTTTTTATTATAAGAGTTTAAGTATGAGTAGGGATTTTAGTTTCTTTTCTTTTCAGTTCTCTCCCTATTTTTGTCATTTGATACTAATGATTTTTATCAATTTTCTCCAATAAAATTTTTGATACTATAAATTCTTGAAACTACTGTTTCTCAAAAGAAAATACTTAATACCTCTATTTCTCCAAAACAATTCTTGATACCACTATTTCTCAAAAAGAATTTTTTTCTTCTCCTCTTTTTTTTGAAATTTCTTTTACTTCTCTCCCTTTTTGAGATTCTTTTACTTCTTCCCCTTTTTGAGATTCTTTTACTTCTCTCTCTTTTTGTCATCAACAAAAGGGTGAGGGGTTAGAAAATTTTCTACTTTCAAATCATGAATGTAGCATTAAGAGTTAAAGATAATGATTGAATAGAAGGTTCAGATTTGATTATAATGCTATTATTGAGGCATTAAGAAGTGCATTACCAAATTATAGTTTTAGTGCAAGTATTAGTGCAGTACTTGATGATACTGAAATTGCGTTGTCAGAATTTTAGAGCATCATTATTTTTGAATTGGGAATGTATCAGAGTATTTTGATTTGTAAATGTATCAGAGCATTTTGATTTCTAAATATATCAAAGCTTTTTGAGTATTAGAACCTTTTACCTCATAAATGTATCAGAGCTGTTGAAATATGTAAATGTATCAGGTTATTTTAACTTAAGAGTATATTAGAGCATTTGGAGATAAACAAAATATTTAAGCTTGAGCATAGAATTGCAGTGGAGACATAATGCAGGGAAAAAGAACAGTCATTGCATTGATAACCAGACAATGTACAATAGATTAAATCAAAATAAAGAGCCAAATGTATGTAAACATTTGAAACACAAGAAAGTTCATTTCATTTGACACAGAAACTGTTTACAGAATGTGGTGATGCTTACATTAAGGTAATTGTCCAAAATGAAAGACAAACAATGTGAAAAATATTTGGACATAGAGTTTCATATTTAGATAGGAGAAGGTTTCAGTCTAGGCAAAAATAAAAAATCTAGGCCTAAGAGGATGGTCCAGGCTGATCGGCCCCTTTGTCCCCCAAAAGTTTGTTGACTTTGGAATCTAGAGTAAAGATGGATGCAGTCAACTGAGAGTTTCCTTTCTTAATTTGCTGCAGTGACTCGTGGAGTTCATTTTCTTGTTGCCTCGCATTTTCTTCAATAGCTCCAAGTCTTCTTTGTTGGGTGGCAGCAAGTGTTCTTAAACTTTCCAACTCAATTTTTACTTCTTTCACCATCATAGTTAGATAATAAACTGAGTTCCAACATACTCCTGAGCGAAAAAGACCTTATAGTATGTGATCCCTAATAAACTTCAATCAGTCTCTTTCAAGTCTTAGAGACTGAACAGGTGGCCTTTCTCCTTGTGCACTAGTGCTAGGTGTCCTCTAAGAAGGTTCTGCACTAGCTTGCCTTGCTTCAGCTGGCCTGTATACCTCTTTTCTTGCTCCTTCTTGCCTTTCTTCTCCTTTATGAATCCACTGGTTATTAGCTTTAACAAACCTCATTCTTATCAATGATTTCTCACTATAGATGTTAGTGTGCTTGAGTTCCATTTTAGCTTCTCCTAGAGTACTGACATCATAACAAATGAAGATAAGGGATAGGACCATACCATAAGGGAGTGATGCTCCCTTTCTCTGTCCAAGATCATGAAAGTGAATCCTAGGTTCTTCGGTGTTTAGCATGCTGAATTTCTTTTTTTTTTGAAAACCATGGCTGAACCTAATCGGGTTGCCTACGTACCCCTTCATAAGGGGGATCAAGCCATACGTAGTTCTTTTTAAGTTTTAAAATGCAGCGGAAAAACCGAATCAAACAATTTAATTCATGCATGCTTACAAGATCAAATCTAGAAATCAGCACCTTAAGAACACATAGGATTATGCCGGAATCGTTTAAACAATTATGCTAAAACTTTTATGCATGATTAACTATCAGATCTGAAACTTAAGAACTCTATTCCAATTAATCTCCGAATATCCATCGAATGGATTCTGGAGATATCTCCATGAGGAGCCCCAAAAGAGGGTAAAACCTCGGGGAATTGGACCTAGACCTTGACACCATAATAAATGATTAATGCTAGATTAATACCTTTTATGATGGATGAAAGTTGTGAATCTGATTTTTGACTTCGCAGCCACGCACACGAATGGCCTCTACGAGAAGTACACGCGAAGTCCTGAAGGATCTTCTTCCGCAACAATGCTAGCAGCTGCAGAACACTTGAAAGCTGAAATCTGCCCGCCGGGATTCAATCAACTCTTGATCAATCGTCTTGAAGCAGATAGAGATGAGGTTTGTAAGGAAAGTAGAGGACTCAGATCTGATCTTGAATCTTCTAGATATTCATCCTGAAAACCCTATCTAAAATGGAGAAGAAGAGGAGGAGGAGGCGGGTGAGGTAGAAGGCTGCAATGGATGTGTTTTTGGTGCCCATGTTTGATCCCTTTTAATGGCCTCCAAATTTTCATTCAAAATTCGAAATTTATTTTCAGAAAATCTCTTTTAGTTGGCACATGCAAAGAAATAGGAACAACCCAAATCAGATCTCAACCAAATCTGATTTAAATTCAAATTTTAAACACATGTGCAAGAGGGAAGGAATTTGAAATCCATGCGGCAAGGTAAAACACTTCATATTTTCGAAATCACCTCTTAAAATTCAAATTTAATCCATTCAAAAACTCAGACGCCACCTTGGCTGATGGTTTGAGTGATTAAAATCATTTAACACATTGCTTAATGTTTGAATTTAAATTCAAATAACAAACAATGTCGCCATGTGTCAAGCAATGGGTCCATGTGCCATGCAATAATTTTGGTTTATTTAAAATTCATGAAATCCAATTCCATGTCACCAATAATTGCCACATCATCTGAGCCTAATCCCCTTGGGTTGCACCTAATCAAATTTGGTCAAACCCGAATTAAAACAAAGCAATTTGGTTGAACCCAATCTAATCAGGTCAGACCCTGATTGAGCTCAAATTGAATCCAATTCAATTTTGGCTCATGCAAACTCAATCAAATTGAATTATTACTTTGTGTTGGACCTAATTCAATTAGGTCAATCCTCAATTAAGAACAAATTAATTTAAAATTAATTTGATCAGCTTAAGTCCTTTTTGGTTCTGACCTAATCCAATCAGGTCAAAACCCTGATTGAGCCCAAACTTGAATCCAATTCAATTTGGCTCATCCTTAGCACAATTACTCAATCAAATTGAGTTTATTAGTAATTTAATTACTAATTAATCCTTCAATAATTACTTTAATTATTTTATAAGATAATTTGCCAATCAAATTGACCAAATTACCCCTGAATGATTCTTAATCATTCATCAGCTTTCTTGATCAATCAGGAATCTTCTATGCGTGTGACCTCATAGGTTCGAACCTAAGCCGGTAGTATAGGAACAATTTTCTACACTAATCGATGTGACCATCTAGCAATGGTACCCGACGTCCGGATAGGTCGAATATATGCGAAGCAAATATTCTGAAACCCTGAACTATGGTTACTGTATAATTCAATCCCTTTGACACCTAATGCCAGGATGACTTAGAGCTCACTGTCAACCCTATAATTAGTACATCCATTATGTGATTAACTTTAGATATCCCGTGACTCCTCACTGGGATTACCCTGGCCAAGGTTTTGCTAAATTAATCACAAGACATTATCTCCTGTTTTCAGGAGGGGTCAATTCCATCTTGACTCACAACTGACTACGCAAGTACTTGACTGCACCCAGTGACCTTCCGTCACTGAATTAGAAATTCAGGTAGTCCGGTACCAAAGTACAGTGAGTTGCTTGCTAGTCACAGGTTGCGGTCTCAGGTCAGAGGGCCAAACTTATACCCATATCCACTCGGAACATCTCTCGACAGTAGAGCATTCCGGAATTGGTCACGTTTAGTGAAATGTACTTCTACACTTCACTTGTGTGGCATACCAGTGTCTCCACACTCCTTGGTTAAGAGGACAACCAACGTATATGTCACACAACGACCTAATCTCGATAATGTTGTCGTCCTAGTAACAACATATCATTTCGTCGCAAACAAGTTTAAGGACTCAAAGATAAATCCTCCTTTATCATAACATAAGTCCTAAGGACTTCATCATATAAGAGTTCATTTGAAGATGAAATGATGAATAATGCCAAATAACACTTTATTAATTTGTCAATTCATTTACAAAATTCAATCATCAATATGCTGACGATTGACATTTAGGATACAAATTCCAACAACTCCCACTTAGCCTAATGCCAATCGGCACAGTATCTAATACCCATCTTCGACTTGTGTTCGTCGAACTCTTTGATGCCGAGGACTTTGATAAATAGGTCAGCCAGATTTTCTTTTGTGTCAATCTTCTGAAGATCAATATCACCTCGATCGATGATCTCTCGAACCAGGTGGTAGCGACGTAGAATATGCTTGGTCCGCTGATGTGCTTTGGGTTCTCTTGCTTGAGCTATGGCCCCAGTATTGTCACAAAATACAGGCACTGGACCATCAATGGAGGGTGTCACTCCAAGCTCGGTGATGAACTTCTGCAACCATACAGCTTCCTTGGCGGCATCAGATGCTGCGATATATTCTGCTTCACATGTAGAATCTGCCACTGTATGCTGCTTGGAACTCTTCCAGCAGATGGCCCCACCCTTAAGAGTGAAGATATATCCTGACACGCTCTTGCTATCATCTTGATCTGACTGAAAACTTGAATCAGTATATCCCTGAAGTTTTAAGTCAGAATCACCATAGACAAGCCACTGATCTTTAGTATTTCTCAAATACTTAAGGATGGTTTTTACAACCTTCCAGTGGTTGCTACCTGGATCAGACTGGTATCTGCTCACTACTCCTAGTGAGTATGCCACGTCTGGTCTAGTACATGTCATGGCATACATTATAGATCCCACTGCCGAAGCATATGGAATTCTATCCATACTCTCTCTTTCTTGAGGGGTTGTCGGACAATCCCTTTTAGAGAGGTTAATTCCATGGCCCATCGGAAGATAGCCTTTCTTGGAATTAATCATACTGAACCTCTTCAGTATAGTATCAATGTATGTGGATTGGAATAATCCAAGCAATCTTCTAGATCTATCTCTATAGATCTTCATCCCTAGGATGTAAGATGCTTCTCCCAAATCCTTCATGGCAAATTGAGATGATAGCCAAACCTTTATTCCTTGTAATGCAGGAATATCATTCCCGATTAAAAGAATGTCATCCACATACAAAATAAGGAATATAATAACTGAACCATTTGCCCATTTATAAATGCAAGGTTCCTCTTCATTCTTAATGAAGCCATATATTTTGATTACCTTATCAAAACGTATATTCCAACTCCGTGAAGCTTGCTTTAATCCATAAATGGATTTTTGAAGCTTGCACACTTTAGACTCATCTGCAGATGTAAAACCTTCAGGTTGTATCATATACACTTCCTCTTCTAAATCTCCATTTAGAAATGCGGTCTTTACATCCATTTGCCAGATTTCATAGTCTAAATGTGCTGCTATCGCAAGCACAATCCGAATGGACTTGAGCATTGCCACAGGAGAAAACGTCTCGTCATAGTCAATACCATAACGTTGACGATAACCCTTGGCAACCAAACGGACTTTATAGGTCTCTACCTTTCCGTCTGCGCCCCGTTTTCTTTTGAATATCCACTTACACCCTATGGATTTAATTCCTTCGGGTGGCTCAACTAATGTCCAAACATCATTGACCTTCATGGATTCCATTTCGGATTGCATGGCTCCAAGCCATTTATCAGAGTCATACCTCTGCATTGCATCCATATATGTGATCGGATCCTCATCGTTTTCATCAAGTTCGATAGGATCCCCATCCCGGACCAAGAAACCGTAGTATCTGTCCGGCTGACGTGGTACTCTACCCGATCGCCTTAATGGTGCATCTAATATGGGTTCTGGATCTGATCTAATCAAATCCGACTCAACTGGTTCAGTAGATGGTGTCGGATCTTCTACATGTTGAACTTCTCTAAGCTCAACATTAGAGCTATTTGTTCCTTCACCAAGGAATTCCTTTTCTAAGAAAATTGCTCTATTGCTTATGAACAACTTTTGTTCTTCAGCAAAGTAGAAGTAATATCCTTTAGTTTCTTTAGGGTAACCAACAAAGAAACATTTGTCAGACTTGGGTTCAAGTTTGTCTGTCTTCAAACGTTTGACGTACGCCGGACACCCCCAAATCCTAAGGTGAGAGAGCATCGGCTTACGTCCAGTCCACATCTCATGTGGTGTTTTATTTACAGACTTACTTGGAACCTTATTTAGAATATAGCAGGCTGACTCAAGAGCATATCCCCAAAAAGATATGGGCTAGCAAACCCCATCATGGATCGAACCATGTCTAACAGAGTTCGATTTCTCCTTTCTGACACACCATTATATTGTGGTGTACTAGGAGGAGTCCATTGGGAGAGAATCCCATTTTCTCCTAGATATGTCAAAAATTCACTGGAGAGGTATTCACCTCCTCGATCTGATCGAAGAGTTTTAATACTCTTTCCGGTTTGTTTTTCTACTTCATTACGATATAATTTGAACATTTCAAATGATTCAGATTTATGTCTCATTAAATAGACATAACCATACCTAGAAAGGTCGTCTGTAAACGTAATAAAATATGAATACCCACCTCTAGCATCTATGCTCATTGGCCCACATACATCAGAATGTACAAGGGTCAATAAATCACTGGCTCGTTCACCTTTTCCGGTAAAAGGTGATTTGGTCATTTTACCAAGAAGACATAATTCACAGGTTGTCAATGATTCACAATCATTAACATCAAGGATTCCCTCTTTACTTAACCTGTTCATCCTATTCTTGTTAATATGACCTAGCCTATGATGCCAAAGATAGACATCCGGGACATTATCTATTCTAGGGCGCTTATTGGATTTATACATTACATGAACAGGCTGTGACAAAATGTAAATGCCATTACTCAGAATTTCATTTCTATTGACATTGTAATAATCCTTTTTTATTGATATTTCATAACCATTTTTGGCCAAAAGGCCTACAGAAATGATATTCAATAGAAAACTTGGACAATAGTGACAATCACTAAGGACATTTACATGAGAGCTGAATTCAAGTTTAAGAATTCCTAAAGCTAGAACTGGAACTGGTCTTCCATCTCCAACATTCAGGAACCTTTCTCCTTCTTCAAACCTCTTACTGACTTGTAGCCCCTGCAACGAATTGCAAATATTAAAAGGACTACCGGTATCCAATACCCAGGTCGAATTATCACAAATAGAAAAATTGCAAGGTGTTATCATATAAGTACCTTGATTGGCAACTGATTGCCTACTTTTCTTAGGCCGGTTCGGATCGAGGGATGCAATGTAAAGAGGACAGTTCCTCTTCCAATGTCCTTGCTTCTTGCAGAAGAAGCACTCCGCCTTGCTCTGATCAGCCTTTTTATTCTTTTTCTGACTAGGCTGAGCATGGTGCACCTGTTTCTTTTGGATTTTATTTTTCTTTTTTCCTTTCTTAAAGGAGCGACCCTTGGATGAACCTCCCACTAAATTCACCGTCTTCTTAAGAAGTTGGTGATCATTCTCAAACGTCTGTAGTAACCCCAACAATTGGTGATAATTCACTACAGGTTTCGTCATACGAAAATGAGTGAGAAAAGGACGGTATGATCCAGGCAATGAGTTTAGTATGGCATCCTTCCTCAATTGATCATGAAGGGGAAAGCCAAGAGAGCTTAGACGCTCGATCAACTCAATCATGTACAGTACATGATCAGTTACCGAGGTCCCATCTTTCATTCGGGCACTGAAGATGGCACAACTAGTTTTGTGCCTCTCAACGTCGTCAGGAACGCCGAATGATTCATTCAACACTTGAATGATATCTTCCGGCTGCGTATTCTCAAAACGCCTACTAAACTCATCACTCATTGCTGCCAATATGATGCATCGAACAGTGATCCGGTCACTGAGCCACTTCTGATAAGTGTCTCTGGCCGATCTTGATGCATTAGCAGCGGGCTGCTCAGGTGCTTGATCCGTTATCACATAAAGGATCCTCTCATGCTCTAGCACTATTTTCAGTTTTCTATGCCAATTATTGAAATTTGGACCAGTCAACTTGTCATTGTCCAACAATGAGCGAAGTGATAAATTAGTGGCCATTTCTGCATAAAAAGAAAATTTGGCTATTAGTATATGAATTGACTAAACACAGTAGACTTGGACTTTAGTCTAAAGATATTTCCACTATTTTATACAAATTGGTAGCCTCTACCTCTAATTCGAAAAATTACTCCTAATTCTTTAGTGGGCACTAGAACCCAATAGATCCCATATAGGCCCGAGTGTGGCTCGGCCAACCCATATGCACCTATTGGTAGGTTCTTAACCAATTGCTTCACCAAGCAACTTCTAGTGATGATTTTGCCCTAGGTTTTCCGGCAGGCGTGTGGCGCCTCCACCGAATACCCTAGTCAGATCCAACCATTAAATGATAGGATTAAGTCTAATCAACTAATAGACGACCAAGCCCGAGTGTGGCTCGGCTCACCTGACCGCCTATTGAAGGTACACTTAACTCATCATATATTGAATGACAATTCCAATGCTTGATAAGTACCAGGCGTGTGGCGCCTCCAATAATTATCAAAACATTGGACCCATTATCACCCAACTTAATGGGAGGCTATGACCTAGTTATCTCCATAACCATTTCATTTTAAGGACCTAATAATTTTAGAGGATTTCATAATTAGGATAGATGAGAAGATCCGGTTAGTCTAATTTCTCCCACTGACTTCACCAAATCAGATTAGACTCAAACCGGTTAAGGAGACACCTAAATCAGTCATACTGATTTTTCTTAAGGCATGGGCTAACTCGAATCATTAAGTGATCCAATCAAAATGTGATTGACCATGTCGGCCAGGTAAGTGAGATCGGTGGAAGGGATATGCCATTAACTCGACAAAGACGAATCAGTGCAAGTAGCTCCCAATTAAAAACTACCGGTCAAAACTGCCAAACTTACCTTAAACACCGACTGGTTAATCAATTTCGATTTGATTACTCAAATGACTCGGGCTACACCTCTGAGCCTAAATCAAGTTCCATCTTGGTCTAATCAAAGACATGGAATTGATCAATCTACAACTATTGTATTTAACCTAGAGTTTCCTTGACCTAATCTAGTTACTACTTAATTAGATTTGATCAATTAACTCTAATTAGACCATGTTTGATTCTAACCTTAGGTCTAACCCAATCCTAAGAACTTGATTCAAGCTAACCCATATGCCCAAAGAATTATGCAATGTCAATTAATTGAGTTATAATTCTATTTCATAACACTTAATTCTCAATTAAGTTTAGACTTATGAAAGTTTTGATCATTGCATATTTCTTTTTAATTACATATTAATTACAATCTTTCAGTTCTTAAAACACATTTTCAGATCTGAGTTTTTGTAATTAATCACATGTAATCAGATTTAATTCATGTTTAAGTCATTATGTTTTATGTTCATGCATCACATATATACATAACAACATGAATTAATACAAACAACATACATCTTATGTATTTGTTTTTTTACTTTTATTTTAAGATCTGATTTGTTCATTAAAATCAGAGATCATATGAATCATAAACTTTATTTAGATCTAATCTAAACAATATTATGATTTCAGATTTATTCATGTTACTAATCCTAACACAAACATGCATCATATGCATCCAAAATTTCAGATCTACTTAATCATGCATAATCAGCAATTAAATCAATCATAAAAAGCACTTTAGATCTAATCTAAACATGTTAATGATTTTAGATTTAATTGCAAGAATTAAAACATAAAAGTTTAAACATAAACCTGGCTCTGATACCACTGAAAGTGAATCCTAGGTTCTTCGGTGTTTAGCATGCTGATTTTTTTTTTTTTTGAAAACCATGGCTGAACCTGATCGGGTTGCCTACGTACCCCTTCATAAGGGGGATCAAGCCATGCGTAGTTCTTTTTAAGTTTTAAAACGAAGCGGAAAAACCAAATCAAACAATTTAATTCATGCATGCTTACAAGATCAAATCTAGAAATCAGCACCTTAAGAACACATAGGATTATGCCGGAATCGTTTAAACAATTATGCTAAAACTTTTATGCATGATTAACTATCAGATCTGAAACTTAAGAACTCTATTCCAATTAATCTCCGAATATCCATCGAATGGATTCTGGAGATATCTCCGTGAGGAGCCCCAAAAGAGGGTAAAACCTCGGGGAATTGGACCTAGACCTTGACACCATAATAAATGATTAATGCTAGATTAATACCTTTTATGATGGATGAAAGTTGTGAATCTGATTCTTGACTTCGCAGCCACGCACACGAATGGCCTCTACGAGAAGTACACGCGAAGTCCTGAAGAATCTTCTTTCGCAACAGTGCTAGCAGCTGCAGAACACTTGAAAGCTGAAATCTGCCCGCCGGGATTCAATCAACTCTTGATCAATCGTCTTGAAGCAGATAGAGATGAGGTTTGTAAGGGAAGTAGAGGACTCAGATCTGATCTTGAATCTTCTAGATATGCACCCTGAAAACCCTATCTAAAATGGAGAAGAAGAGGAGGAGGAGGCGGGTGAGGAAGAAGGCTGCAATGGATGTGTTTTTGGTGCCCATGTTTGACCCCTTTTAATGGCCTCCGAATTTTCATTCAAAATTCGAAATTTATTTTCAGAAAACCTCTTTTAGTTGGCACATACAAAAGAATAGGAACAACCCAAATCAGATCTCAACCAAATCTGATTTAAATTCAAATTTTAAACACATGTGCAAGAGGGAAGGAATTTGAAATCCATGCGGCAAGGTAAAACACTTCATAATTTCGAAATCACCTCTTGAAATTCGAATTTAATCCATTCAAAAACTCAGACGCCACCTTGGCTGATGGTTTGAGTGATTAAAATCATTTAACACATTGCTTAATGTTTGAATTTAAATTCAAATAACAAACAATGTCGCCATGTGTCAAGCAATGGGTCCATGTGCCATGCAATAATTTTGGTTTATTTAAAATTCATGAAATCCAATTCCATGTCACCAATAATTGCCACATCATCTAAGCCTAATCCCCTTGGGTTGCACCTAATCAAATTTGGTCAAACCCGAATTAAAACAAAGCAATTTGGTTGAACCCAATCTAATCAGGTCAGACCCTGATTGAGCTCAAATTGAATCCAATTCAATTTTGGCTCATGCAAACTCAATCAAATTGAATTATTACTTTGTGTTGGATCTAATTCAATTAGGTCAATCCCCAATTAAGAACAAATTAATTTAAAATTAATTTGATCAGCTTAAGTCCTTTTTGGTTCTGACCTAATCCAATCAGGTCAAAACCCTGATTGAGCCCAAACTTGAATCCAATTCAATTTGGCTCATCCTTAGCACAATTACTCAATCAAATTGAGTTTATTAGTAATTTAATTACTAATTAATCCTTCAATAATTACTTTAATTATTTTATAAGATAATTTGCCAATCAAATTGACCAAATTACCCCTGAATGATTCTTAATCATTCATCAGCTTTCTTGATCAATCAGGAATGTTCTATGCGTGTGACCTCATAGGTTCGAACCTAAGCCGGTAGTATAGGAACAATTTTCTACACTAATCGATGTGACCATCTAGCAATGGTACCCGACGTCCGGATAGGTCGAATATATGCGAAGCAAATATTCTGGAACCCTGAACTATGGTTACTGTATAATTCAATCCCTTTGACACCTAATGCCAGGATGACTTAGAGCTCACTGTCAACCCTATAATTAGTACATCCATTATGTGATTAACTTTAGATATCCCGTGACTCCTCACTGGGATTACCCTGGCCAAGGTTTTGCTAAATTAATCACAAGACATTATCTCCTGTTTTCAGGAGGGGTCAATTCCATCTTGACTCACAACTGACTACGCAAGTACTTGACTGCACCCAGTGACCTTCCGTCACTGAATTAGAAATTCAGGTAGTCCGGTACCAAAGTACAGTGAGTTGCTTGCTAGTCACAGGTTGCGGTCTCAGGTCAGAGGGCCAAACTTATACCCATATCCACTCGGAACATCTCTCGACAGTAGAGCGTTCCGGAATTGGTCATGTTTAGTGAAATGTACTTCTACACTTCACTTGTGTGGCATACCAGTGTCTCCACACTCCTTGGTTAAGAGGACAACCAACATATATGTCATACGACGACCTAATCTCGATAATGTTGTCGTCCTAGTAACAACATATCATTTCGTCGCAAACAAGTTTAAGGACTCAAAGATAAATCCTCCTTTATCATAACATAAGTCCTAAGGACTTCATCATATAAGAGTTCATTTGAAGATGAAATGATGAATAATGCCAAATAACACTTTATTAATTTGTCAATTCATTTACAAAATTCAATCATCAATATGCTGACGATTGACATTTAGGATACAAATTCCAACAGATCATCCATATGCCTTATCATCATGGATGGAAGGTTCAATGGGTAGCCTTTAAGTAGGTGGTGCATCACTAGAATGTCCCTCTCAGACACATGATCAAATCGGCCCATTTTTGAAAACAGTATCTGATTGATGATGTGATGAAGAAGCCTCATTTCTACATTCAGTTGATTGGCCTTGACTTCTTCCCCTTTACCGACATCATCTTTAGATAGAATCAACTTGACTCCTTCATTTCTATCATCCAATGTGTCTGGGTCCTCTCCATCAGTCGGAGCTCTAATTGCATTTCCTAAGATTTTATCTGTGATGAGAATGGGAATGTCCCTAACTTTGGATGAGATCTGTCCATTTCCATACTGAGCATTGCCATAGAATTCTTTACAAGGTCAGGATAGGTAGGTAGGTCTAGAGAGTATACATATTTCCTGTTGGGTTTCCCAGTGCCCTAGGGCGCAGCGGAAGATACGGGATTATAAAATTTTCTTATAAAACCCATTATATGAAACCCTAAAAAGCCAAGATCGCCTTAATAGTATAACCAAATAATGTAGAAAATATAATCTTGGTATAGAAGAATACCTATCACGCTATATCCAATATGTCTGAAGATGTCCTAAGGTGCCCAAATGTTCACCCTCCGATGTTGATCCACACAGGAATGGGTTCAAGACTCTAGCTCCACCAAAATTTGATTCTAATTGTTCAATCCTTCCAAAGAATTTAATTGGCTGATTTTTCTTCACTTCCTTCTTCCTTTCTACCTCTAAAACATTCACTAGCCTTTTTGTCCTAAAGAAGACCCTCTTGTCTTGGGTTAGGACAAAATAGAGAGGCTTGTAAGAAAGAAGGGATAAGGGAGAGAGAAGGAGAGACTTTTTCTTTGATGATCTTTAGAACCCCAAGGCACCTCCTTATTTATAAGAGATGGAGGGATGCATCATAAAGGGATGCATCCCATCCACACACCTCATCATGATGAGGCATGTGCCAAGAGAGGCATCCCATCATGATGGGGTGCTAAGGAGAAGGGTGTATCAACTTCTTTCTCATGTCTTCCTCTTAAATTCTGATGATCCAAGGGCCCAAATGCAGTGAACCAAAGCCAATGGTCCAGATCTAGGCGCTGAGCAACGGTCCAGATCTTTCATCCAGAGAGCCATCCAGTGGTTCAGATTCAGGCGCTGACCAATGGTCCAGATCCTTCATCCAGAAATCCATCCAATAGTCCAGATGAAGGTGCCAACCAGTGGACCAGATCCTTCATCCAGAAAACCATCCAATGGTCCAGATGAAGGCGCCAACCAGTGGACCAGATCCTTCATCTAGGGAGTGATCCAATGGTCCAGAAGTGAAGGCCCCATCAAACCCAATCCAATTGGGTTTAACCAACTTAAAGAAAACATTAAACCTAATCAAATCAGGTCTAATTAAAGCCAAATGGGTTCCAACTCTTGGCTAACCCATATTAGGTCATGATCTAATCATATTAGCTCAACCTAACCTAAGAATCAGATTCGAATTTAATTTGAATCAGGAGCTAGGGTTTGCAACTCATGCTAGCATGTTCATCTTGCAAACATGATCTAATCCAATTAGACCCTTGATCAATTCCCTTGTGTGTGACCCATTGGGTTCCTTATCTTAGCCAGCAGTAGGTGCAGGTGCAAGTTGACCTAACCTGATTAGAATACCTCTAATCTAATTTAGGTTCAATTTAGTGCTAAACCTGACTTAGCAATCAGAACCTTTCTGATGCTTTGATCTAATCAAACTCTTTGATCCGATCAACCCACAAGACATGATTGACATCTAGCAATGTATCATGTCTACCCGAAAGATGAGGAATGTATTGGGACAAATCCAAACATACCCTTCAGTGGCAAGTTACCGTGCAATTCAATCCCTCAGTCATACTACATCCTGAATAAGTGCATGAGTATGGATCAATATCAAACTCAATCACTTATTCATGTCTCTCTCAATCTTTTATATGATAATTCAAACAATGAAACATTAGAAACTCTTTCTAATATTCATTTTGCTTTGATCAAAGGCTTCTTGAATCATCATAAGATTAGAGTAAGTAGGATGTTACCTTTTCTTACTAGAAGTGACTGATTCCTTGTTGACCTATCACAAACTTCGTACAAAATCCACCATATCCAGAATACCCCGTACACAACGCAATGTCGTGAATGAGGGTAAACCAAAACATAGCTTCAAGTGCATAAGGTACCATGGTGATCTCAGGTCTAAGGATCACTTGCACAACTCCCACTATGAGAACCATTTTTTGATAATTAAGTAAGAATCCATAAGATGTTCTCATGGCTGGTCATTTCAGTGAACTCATTCCTCTAATGAGCACCCACATCTTTGTATTAGTGTCTCACACAAGTGATTGTGAGATCAATCACCCTCTACATTGAGCATACATACGATGTGCCAGTCTTTCCGGTAATATTGATCCCCGACTCAATATACCAATTTGACTGGGAATATTCTAAATTAGGATTTTAGGATTTTAGGTCTCACTGGTATGATCTCATCATAACCCTAAAACCAATGTCCTAATTTATGGGGTTCATCATCCAATAATAAAACAGATAAGCAACAAATGATGAAACATAATGCCTTTATTGATATATATCGAGTGTCAAAGTACATGATTTGGAGGATTACAAAGAGAAATCCATCAAATGATTGGATTATAGGGCATCTACTCTTTCATTTCCAACCCATCTCCTTCAAATTTACTCCAATGTGAAATCCTTCCTTTTCTAGAAATTGAAAATCTATCTCTCTCCCGGTTGACATTATTCGGGTTGAGAGTGTTGTGAATGGAATGAGGGAAGACGGTGACGGAACAGGTGAGGACGGAACGAGTTGTTGCTGAGATGGTGACGGATTTCACCGTTCTGTCCATTCGTGCCTTGGACCTCCTTTCTGGAAGCACGATGGGCTCTTTTCTCTTTGGTTCGGATGTCACTTGCTTCCTAGCAGCCATGAGGGATCAGCCGAGACCACTCTAGGGTTTTAGGGTTTTTGTTTTTGGAGAGGAAGACGACAGAGTATTTTTGAAAGGGGACGACTCATTAACTTTTGGAACGGTTGAAATGTTTTGAGGAAACGTTTTAAACAAAGAGAGTATCAAGAAAACTATTCCAGAACAGCGGGGGTCAACTCATTTGTTTTATGAGTCGACTCAAGTAGAGCAGAGGTCGACTCCAGACTTGGATGAGTCGTCCCTTCTACTTGAGAAGGAGTTGAATTATGATTCAAACTCTCTCCTCACTCCATGAGTCGACTCCTCATTGTCATAAGTCGTCTCTTCATCGATCAAAGAGTAATATTTTTCCATTTTAAAACCTCCAAAAATGATTTAACAATGGAAATAAAAGAAATCAACCATGTAAGCATCCAATCAGGCAATGTTTGCACTAAGATTTAATCAAAAAGGATCACAAACACATAGTTCTCCTCTTATTTCATAAAACCTTTCTTCACTTAGAGGTTTGATGAATAATGTCAGTAATTTATTTTTCAGTGTTAACAAATTCAATTATGATATCTTTTTTTTGAACATGATCTCTTATAAAATGATATCTTGTTTCTATGTATTTGGATCTAGAGTGCTGAATTGGATTCTTGGTTAAGTTTATGGCACTTGTATTATCACATCTTATGGAGATTTTATTTAGTTTAATGACATAATCCTCAAGCTGTTGCTTCATCCACAAGATTTGAGCACGACAACTCCCAGCAGCAATGCAATTAGTCTCGGTTGTGGACAATACAACTGAATTTTATTTCTTGCTAAACTAAGAAATTAAGTTAGCTCCAAAAAATTGACAAGTTTCACTAATACTTTTTTTTGTCTAATTTACAACCAGCAAAATCAGCATTTGAATAGCCAATTGAGTCAATTGTAGAGTTCTTAGAGTACCATAAACCTAGATTTTGTGTTTCTAATAGCTATCTCACGATTCTTTTAACATCAATTAAATATGATTCTTTAGGATTAGATTGATATCTTGCATACAAACAAACACTGAATAATATATCTGTCCTACTAGCTGTAAGATAAAGTAAAAATCCTATCATGCCTCTATACATCTTCAAATCAATAGATTTTTCTAGCTCATCCTTGTCAATCTTATAAGATGGGATCATAGCCATACCTAGTAGCTTTGTATTCTTCATGCCAAACTTCTTTAAGATTTCTCTTATGTACTTACTTTGGCTAATGAAGATGCCCTCTCTAGTTTATCTAATTTGTATTCCGAGAAAGAATGTTAGCTTACCCATCATACTCATCTCGAACTCACCCTACATGAGCTTAGCAAAATCTTCATATAAAGCCTCATCAGTAACACCAAAGATAATAACATCAACGTATATTTGAACTATCAAGACATCAGAATTTTTCTTTTTGATAAAGAGAGTTTTATCAACATTACCTCTTGAAAAATTACTTCTTATCAAAAAGTTACTTAATCTTTCATACCAGGCTTTGGGTACTTATTTTAAACAATATTTTTAGATTTAAAGATGGTTCTGGTTTGTTTCTCTAACTGACATGCATTGCACACTTTATCCTTTTCAAAATTTAACTTAGGTAAACCAATAACAAGATCTTTTTGAATAATTTTCAAAATTAAGTCTATACTAGCATGAGCAAATTTTCGATACCATAACCAACTAGTTTCCTTACCCTTGGTATTCATAGCCACTAGACATTGCATATTTTTCATAAGTATATGATCTAACTTTATCACATACACATTTCCATGTCTATGTCCAGTAAAAACAATGGCACTATTATGAAAACTAGAAATTACGCACATAGAGGATTTAAAAGTTACTCTATAACCTTTATTACAAAATTGACTAATACTTAGCAGATTATATTTTAATCTATCAACTAATAGAATATTTTCAATATAAGAGGATGGAGTGATTCGAATATTATTAGAAGTATGCCCTAGAAGCCAATTTGGCTGACGCATTATTTTATTCTGGAACATAAATTTATACTTGACCTAATTAAGTAGGGCATTCTTTTCATTCATGTTCTTATGTGTCCATGAATCGTCCAAGGAATTAATAAGATGATGACGCATATTTTCAAGAGTTGAGAATTTGAAGCATGTATCATTGGTGATTAATTTCTGAATTGCTCCTGATCGATGGATCATCACGAGGACGGTGATTGATCCGCTGAGATTAGTGCACATATTGCTTTCTTTGATGGATGAGTCTTGAGTCCACAGTGTAGGGACACTGGAGCAATTATGCAAGTGCTTGTTAGAGAACAAGGGTACTGAGCGTGACTAAGATAAGAAGTCACTTGAATGTCTATCCACTCCTCAGTGACTTGCTTGATGTTGCAGTAGTGTGACTGGTCCTTTGACCTACGATGCTTCGGCTACTCACAGTGAGGTTATTGTAGTTTGACTGCACGTATATATGGTCTCTAGCCATATGGGTCCATGTAGTGTAGATTGACTACAGTAGGTTCACTGTAGGAGTAGGGTATGCACCTATAAGGAATCTATCGATCTTGATAGACAAGGAGAGATCCTATGTGATTTATAAGACTGAGTTCGTAATACCTCGACCGGGGCAGATTGTACAGTGGAGAAAGAGTTTTCCACTCTCGAGCTTAAGTCGAATAAATCTTGACATATGACGGACGGTGGGGTTTGACGAGTTGTCCATGACCTCCGTCCTGTAGGGATCCGCAATAGTAGGACTATATCATACGATAACTGCACCTAGAGGTTTATTATTTCATTCTGCTGGGTAGCCACTACATGCTGCTAGGTGTCACTGGTGGATGGTGAGACTCATAGGGAATATCTCGATGATCGATAAACCCTAATGAGTTGAGTTGGAATCGTTCCAACCCATTGAAAGGAGTTTTCAATGATATTGTGATAGGGATCGCAATATATCTCACTACCAGTCAGAATAGAACCTATAGGGTCACACACACTAGAAATATTGACCGATCCGATGGTTGAAATGTGATTATGAATGACAAGTAGTAATCAATTTGATTGATGATCAGTTGAAGAAGGAACAATGGGAATTACTTAATTGGACTTAAACACGAATCCTACTTGGAGTAGAATTTTGAGAGTCCTAATTGGATTAGGACTGAAAATCTCACTTGGAGTAGGACTGGGAGTCCTACTTAGAATAGGATTCCAACAATCCTAATTAGATTAGGATTTTGAATTCAATTTGGATTCCTACTTAGATAGGATTCCTAGAAGCCCTAATTGGATTAGGACTTTGGATTCAAATTAGAATCCTAATTGGATTAGGATTAAAATTGAATAAATCCTAATTGGATTAGAATTTCTTAAGTCCTAATTAATTATTAATCTAATGAATTAACAAGACTCCTAACTGGATTAGGATTGAAGAGTTCAATTGAGTCAAAATTGATTTAAGTCCTAATTGGATTAGGACTTACCTAGATTAAACCCAAATTGGTTCACCCTTGGTCCAAGCCTAATTAGATTAGGACCTAACCATGAGTGACCTTCCTAATCCTCCTTAGAGGAGGATTAGGTTAACCATGAAGGAGGGGCACATGCCCCTCCTCCTTTTCCTTGCTTGGTGCAGCAAACAAGAGGGGTCGGCGCCCCTCTTGGAAGGTTATTAAGGAGCTCCTAAAAGTTAGGAGCTCCACTTGCTTATAAAGGGCTATAGGAGGCACCTAGGGCATTGGATTAGAAGCCCTCTCCCTCTCCAATTCGTGGCCACCCTTTCTCCCCTTGGTTTTCAGCCGCAAGCAAGGTGAGAAGAAAAGAAAGCTTGGCGGCCATCTTCTTCCCTCCTCCTTGGTTCCAACGTAGGGAAAAGGAAGTAGGCTGCAGGGGCTTTGATTCTTCTTCAAACTTCATCCTTCTTCTTCCTCCACCCAAGCACAATCAAGGATTGATTCAAAGGGAGGACATCAGCCATTAAAAGAAGTCTCTGCAAGGGAGTTAGCACCCCGGAAAGACAAGGAAGCTTTGATCGGATCTCTACTTCGTGTGGATACCCGTAGAGGCTGGACGCGTGAACGGCTTCAAGCGAACCTTCATCCTAAACCACGAACTTCAGTTTGCGGTGATCATCTATCCGCACAAGGTGAAGATCTGATCTTCGTAATTAGTTTAAAAGTTTTAATTCTAATCTATCTACGAACGGTTATTGAACAACGTTCATAGGATGAACGATTGATCCCGTTTATGCCTCTTCCGCTGCATCTGAATTTTTTTTTTAATTTTCTGCGGCATGGGCGGGCTCCCAACAGTGGTATCAGAGCTTAGGCTTCATAGATTAAGGTTAGAATTAATTATAAACAGGCTTGATAGATCTGAACTTTAAAAGGATATGTATGCTGAAATTTTCTGCATGCAGAATTTTTCAGGGTTGCTGATTTTTGCATGCTGATTTTTATGTGATAAATTGATGATTTTAATTGCATTGTTAATGGGATTACAAAGTTTAGAATCATGATTAGCATGATCAGCAACCTATGTCATAACATAATCAATTAAGTTTCAGATCTGAAAAGTATAATTACTGCATGTGGTGATGATCATAGGATTCAAACTCTTTTGGTATCAAATGTAATGACCTGCGATGTGATCTGTAATGTCATGTAATTTTTCAGATGCTTGCATGCATCTTATTTGATGTTTTGAGAGGCCTGCATGCCTACTAAAAGGGGATGTAATTTATTATTATTTTTATTTAATATCTGGTTGTATTTCTGTGATGTGATGTACGTCAACGATCAAGTCGAAGATAGTGCATGAGATGAATGGCGATCTGAGCGGTTGATGGCGATTGGATCAAGAGTTGGTCAAGGATCGAATCAAGAAGGCTTGGAACCAATTCAAGAGTTGAAGACCAGTTGATCGATTGATGTGCATGTGCTTGTAATATGACCTAATTAGAATCCATGATCATCACCTATTTAAAGTTTAGCTTTATTCATTGCTGCGATTATAACTGCCTGCGATGTGCCGTTTGCATGTCATGTGAATGAGAGCGGGGTAGATAGGTTTACATGTGATGTAGCAAACCCAATGAAACCTAAACTAAAAATCTCCTCAATCAAGTCGAGAGTGAACCAACATAAGCGAGTCATATTAGATTAATTGATCTAATTGGTGTCTAGGAAAGCATGAAAGATGGTTACTTAATTAGGACCTTACTCTCTGAGTAAGAGGAGCCTTCCACCTGCTTACCTGGCCAATTGTTCGATTACCTCTTATGAAGAGCTCAAGGTTGCAAACACTAAGACATGATTAACCAATATTAAGTCAATAGGTCTTCCACCGTAGTAGAGCTGCTAAGGTCTTTCTGATGTTGATTTATCTCGGCTGGATACAGTGGGCAAGTTGCATCGGAGGGCTGGACCTCTCTATAGACATGAGATGTTGTAGGGTAAAGGTGGGGTTGGGCACCAATAACTGTTAGGTGAGGACCCAATAACGACTTTATTTCTACGGTTATATGGTGGGTCTGACTTAACTAAGAAATGGGACCAATAACTGTTAGGTGAGGTCTTCATGGCCTAGAGACCAAGTAGCACTGCAACATGCTTGAGAAGCATTGTACAAGAGTTGTACACTCATCCATTTATGTGTCACCAATAACTGTTAGGTGAGGTGGCCTATAAATCGGTGGGACTGCAGCACCCACTAGAAATCTTAGTCGTGTAGGTTTTTCGTTTTCCTACCAGAGGAGTGTGAGGAATTCGAGAAAATAGTGGGGGACACATTTGTTCTAAAAGACCCTAGAACAAATTAAGATCAAGTACAAAATTCTAATTAGAATCTTTACTCTCTGAGGTTTACAATGTCAGCTTCTAGACTTTTAACTCATATCCTATAGAACAACCGTTTGACCAAACCCAATTATAAAGACTGGCTCAGCAAATTTCAAAATAGTTTTGAATTGTGAGAAATTAGGGTATGTGCTAGACCATCGAATCCCCGTATTACCAATCTATCCGATCACTGATCAGCGTAAGACACATGCTAAGTGGACGAACAATGACAATAAAGTTAGGTGCTGCACAATGGCATCCATGTCCAATGAATTACAATGCCAGCATGAGAACATGAGACTACCAGGGACATATTAAATCACCTGCAAGAGTTGTATGGTGATCAGAGTCGCGCAGCATGTTTTGAAGTGTCCAAGAGGCTCTTCAAAGCAAAGATGCGTGAGGAGCAGTCTGTCCACGATCACTGTTTGACTATGATCAAAGACATAGAGGAGCTTGAGAAGCTCGGTATAACCATGCATAAGGAATTGCAAATAGATCTGATCCTGCAATCCCTTCTAGATTCATATGAACAGTTTATAGTAGACTACCATATGAAAAAGATTGTATGCACCAAAAATAGAATTGTTAAATAAATTGGTAACTACCTTAGGGACCTTGAAGAGTTCAAGGGGCATCGTTCTCACTGTCGAGTTGGTTTCTACTTCCAAAAGAGAGTCTATACGGAAGAAGAAGAAGCCTGCGAAGAAGCAGAAGACTGAGAAAACGCCAAGTAAGGAAGTTCCAAGAAAAAGGCCAATTGCAAGAAAAAGTGTTTTCATTGCATCATGGACGGCCATTGGAAGAGGAACTGTCCTACATACATGGGAAGCATAAAAAACATGAAGGATGATAGACCTTCAGAAGGTATGTCAGATATGCTCAGGATACTTAGGGATTGTTACCTGTTGCTAGCAGAAATTTGATTTCTGTATCTTGTTTAGCACAGAAAGATTTTTATAAGACTACTTTCCATTTATTTGAGAAATAAATTGGTTCAACGTGGTTTTATGATTGACAGTCTCTATCACATACATATGGATGTATCTGTGAATGTATCTGAGCAAACAGTAAATACCATAGGATCTAATAGATCCAGAAATGAGATAAATCTAAAGTATTTGTGGCATCTCAGGCTTGGCCATATAGAAGAAGACAGAATAAACAAATTAGAGAAACATGAGCTTTTTGGCTCATTGACTTTCGAGTCATATTTGATTTGTAAATTCTGCCTTCAAGAAAAGATGGCCAAATTATCCTTTGTAGGATACAGGAGGTCCATTGAAATACTTACCCTAGTACACACTGATGTGTGTGGCCCATTCGATGTACAGGCTAGGGGTTGTAATTTTTTACTTCATTTATCGATGATTACTCACAGTATAGATATGTGTATGATACACAAATCTGAAACTTTTGAAAGATTCAAAGAGTTGAGATATGAAGTAGAAAAATAAACAGAAAAACTCATTAAGATTCTTCGATCAGATCGAGAAAGTGAATACCTTAGTGGAGAGTTCCGTGATTATCTCAAGGAGAATGGTAAAGTTTCATAATGGACTCCTTCTGGTACACCTCAGCTCAATGGAGTGTCAGAGAGCAGGAATCGAATCTATTGAATATGGTCCGGTCCATGATGAGCTTCACTGATTTACCCTTGTTTCTTTAGATAGATGCCCTATTTTCAACTATTTACTTATTGAATAGAGTTTCCTCTAAAGTCCGTTCCTACCACACCATATGAGATATGACATGGTAAGAAGCTGAGTCTTGGTTATCTCAAGATTTGGGGATGTCCAGCTCAACTCAAGCGACAACAGGCGGACAAGTTAGAGGATAGGACAATTAATGCTCATTTTATAGGATATCCTAAAGAGTCATTAGGATACGACTTTTCTTCCCAAAGGATCACAAAGTGTTTGTGAGCCTAGATGCTATCTTCATGGAAAATAGTTTATCCTTGACAGAAACAGTGGAAGAAAAATTGAGCTTGAAGAGAAGGTCTCTAAAACAGCAATGAGCCATTGTTCCTATAGAACCTATTTATATTAAGCCAGTACACGTAGTACCTCCTCCACCTCGTAAATCTAGTAGGATCTCCCGTCCGCCTGAAAGGTACTTAGATATGCTTACAGAGGATGTAGAGGAAGTGTTCCTCATGGGAGATAGGGATCAAGGTAAGGATCTTAATACCTACAACGAGGCGATGTTAGACATCAATTCTGAGGGATGGCTGGAAGCGATGAAGTCAGAGATGGACTCCATCCATTCCAACCAAGTCTGGACCTTAGTAGATCCACCAGAAGGTATAGTACCTATAGGGTATAAATGGATCTGTTGCCCAAGGTGACAAGCCAAGAGGGGGGGGGTGAATTGGTTTCTTTTAATTTTAACTATCTTACTTGTGTTAAATGATGAGTTAGTGAACTTAAACAAATCACAATACAAACAACAAGAAGTATAGTGGTTCGGTGCTCTCCTTAGCACCTACGTCCACTCCCCAAGCGACCCCTTGGGAATTCACTATAATCCCGCGGATTACAGTTGGATTGTTTTCCGGGCTCATAATCCAAAAACCTTTACACTTTGGTTTTTCGGGTTCACCAAAAACCTATGTTGGTTTTACGGGCTCACCAACGAACCTATACAATTGGTTTTACGGGTTCACCAACAACCTACGTTGGTTTTACGGGCTTACCAACAACCTATGTTGGTTTTACGGGCTCACCAACGAACATTTACAATCGGTTTTCCGGGTTCACCAATTAACCTATTCCGTTGGTTTTGCGGGCTAACCAACCAACCTTTACAAGTAGTTTAATAAACAAAGGAAGAAGATTTAAACTCCTAGATGAGCAAATATAACAATATAATCTACAAAGAAGAGTTTAGAGAATATTTATCGCTTGATGTGACTTCTCTCTTCTTTGTCAAGGATGCTTCACTCTTCAAGGATGGATGGAGCTCTTGATGACTCTTTGAATCTGCTCAACCACTTTCTTTTGATTCTTGAATGAAGCACTTGGATGAAGCTTGCCTTGCTAGGGTTCTCTCTTGAATGCACTTGATGTATTTTCCAAAGCTTACTTCCTCTAATGAATACTCCCTCTTAAATACTTCTCCAACCTCCAAATAGTCCTTCCTGACCGTTGGATTGAAGAAACTAGCCGTTTATAGCCGTTGGAAGTCCAAAAAGCACTTCTGCACAACTAGCCGTTATGCTTCTGCCCGTGCTTGGGTCGACCCAAACTTTTCTTGGGTCGACCCAAACCTTGGGTCAGCTCAAACTTTTTCTTGGGTCGACCCAACCTTCAGAAACACAGAAACTTGGAATTCAGCTTTCCTTCACTTGGGTCGACCCAACCTTTCCTTGGGTCGACTCAAGGTTCAGTTGGGTCGACTCAATTTCTTCTTGGGTCGACCCTAACAGGGTTTCCAGAGAACCTTTTCTGTCTTCTGTTCTGTCTTGCCTTTGGGTCGACTCAAGCTTGGGTCGACTCAACTTCATTTTGGGTCGACCCTCTCAGTAAATCCAGAGAACCATTTTCTGAGTTATTTTGAGGATCTTGATGTTTGGGTCGACTCATGCTTTCCTTGGGTCGACCCAACACACTGTTCATCTGTGCCATTTTTGCAGAAGTGTGCCAAATAATTTCTTGATGTGCCGGGGTCGACCCAATCATCCTTTGGGTCGACTCAATCCACACTTTGCTGCATCTCAAGGTTAGATTCATTCAAATAAACAATGAAATGTATCTATATCAATTTAAACAAATATACTGAGAGTAACAGACTTAAGAATGTAGTATCGATTTAACTTATAACATACTCTAGATAATTGCTTGTTAATCATCAAAATAACACTATCATCCTCAGGATCTACAAGAGGAATTTAAGTTCGAATGATTAGGTAGAGACCTATAAGACAAGGCTGGTGGCGAAAAGTTATACTCAATGCGAAAGTACTGATTATAAGGATACTTTTCACCCTATAGCCATGCTGAAGTCCATTCGAATATTGCTTGCTATTGCAGTATAATATGATTATGAGATATTGTGATAGTGATCACAAGGTCTGTAAACTGCAAAGGTCTTTCTATGGACTAAAGCAAGCATCTCGGAGTTGGAACACTCATTTCAACGATATAATCAAATTGTTTGATTTCATCAATAACGAAAAGGAACCATGTGTATATAAGAAAGTTAGTGGGAGGGCTATTGCATTCTTCGTATTGTACATAGATGATATCCTTCAAATTGGGAATGATATTTCCATACTAACTTAGGTCAAGGTTTGGTTGTGTAAGGAATTCTCCATGATAGACCTTGGGAAAGCATCCTATATCTTGAATTAAGGTCTATAGAGATAGATCTAAAAGAATGCTTGTCCTGTCACAGAATATGTATATAGAGGGAGTGTTGAAGAGGTTCGGCATGGAAACCTCTAAAAGGGGATTATTATCCCTTAGGCATGGAATCAATCTCTCCAAGAAGATGTGCCCCAACACATATGAAGAGATTCAGCGGATGAGCAAGATCCCTTATGCTTCGGCTATATGGAGCCTCATGTATACCATGCAATATACGTGACTTGATATAGTACATGCTGTGAGTGTCACGAGCATATATCAGTCAAATCCAAGCAAGAAGCGCAAGATAGCTGTGAAGAACAGTCTTGAGTACTTAAGAAGAACTAAGGACATGTTCTTGGTCTTTGAGAGAAGATAAGAGTTGAAGGTAGAAGAATGTACACATATTGATGATAGAAAGTCTACATTAGAATATGTGCAACGGTGGTTCAGTAAATTGGAAGAGTTCCAAACAACCGATCATTGTAGATTCTACCTTAGAAGCTGAATGTCAAACCGTCTCTAAGGGTGCAGTGGAAACCTTTTGGTTTAAGAAGTTCATTGCAGAGTTAGGTATAATGTCATCAGATGCCATAACACTCTATTGCAATAACAAAGGCACCATAGCACTAGCTAAGGAGCCAAAGGTCTCACTAGAAACCGAAGCACATAGAGCGGCGGTTTAACCTAATAAGTGACTACCTCGAAAAAAAATAAGTAGAGGATTAAAGAGTAGACTCCACAGGAAATGTGGTGGACCCATTCACTAAGCAGATAAGTCAGCAGAAAACTGAAATGCATCTTGAGAAGATGGGGCTTAGGTTATGGCTGATTGGCTTTAGTGCAAGTGGAAGATTGTTAGAAGTATGCCCTAGAAGCCAATTTGGCTGACGCATTATTTTATTCTAGAACATAAATTTGTACTTGACCTAATTAAGTTGGGCATTCTTTTCATTCATGTTCTTATGTGTCCATGAATCGTCCAAGGAATTAATAAGATGATGACGCATATTCTCAAGAGTTGAGAATTTGAGGCATGTATCATTGGTGATTAATTCCTGAATTACTCCTGATCGATGGATCATCACGAGGACGGTGATTGATCCGTTGAGATTAGTGCACATATTGCTTTCTTTGATGGATGAGTCTTGAGTCCACAGTGTAGGGACACTGGAGCAATTATGCAAGTGCTTGTTAGAGAACAAGGGTACTGAGCGTGACTAAGATAAGAAGTCACTTGAATGTCTATCCACTCCTCAGTGACTTGCTTGATGTTGCAGTAGTGTGACTGGTCCTTTGACCTACGATGCTTCGGCTACTCACAGTGAGGTTATTGTAGTTTGACTGCACGTATATATGGTCTCTAGCCATATGGGTCCATGTAGTGTAGATTGACTACAGTAGGTTCACTGTAGGAGTAGGGTATGCACCTATAAGGAATCTATCGATCTTGATAGACAAGGAGAGATCCTATGTGATTTATAAGACTGAGTTCGTAATACCTCGACTGGGGCAGATTGTACAGTGGAGAAAGAGTTTTCCACTCTCGAGCTTAAGTCGAATAAATCTTGACATATGACGGACGGTGGGGTTTGACGAGTTGTCCATGACCTCCGTCCTGTAGGGATCCGCGATAGTAGGACTATATCATACGATAACTGCACCTAGAGGTTTATTATTTCATTCTGCTGGGTAGCCACTACATGCTGCTAGGTGTCACTGGTGGATGGTGAGACTCATAGGGAATATCTCGATGATCGATAAACCCTAATGAGTTGAGTTGGAATCGTTCCAACCCATTGAAAGGAGTTTTCAATGATATTGTGATAGGGATCGCAATATATCTCACTACCAGTCAGAATAGAACCTATAGGGTCACACACACTAGAAATATTGACCGATCCGATGGTTGAAATGTGATTATGAATGACAAGTAGTAATCAATTTGATTGATGATCAGTTGAAGAAGGAACAATGGGAATTACTTAATTGGACTTAAACACGAATCCTACTTGGAGTAGAATTTCGGGAGTCCTAATTGGATTAGAACTGGAAATCCTACTTGGAGTAGGACTGGGAGTCCTACTTAGAATAGGATTCCAATAATCCTAATTAGATTAGAATTTTGAATTCAATTTGGATTCCTACTTAGAATAGGATTTCTAGAAGTCCTAATTGGATTAGGACTTTGGATTCAAATTAGAGTCCTAATTGGATTAGGATTAAAATTGAATAAATCCTAATTGGATTAGAATTTCTTAAGTTCTAATTAATTATTAATCTAATAAATTAACAAGACTCCTAATTGGATTAGGATTGAAGAGTTCAATTGAGTCAAAATTGATTTAAGTCCTAATTGGATTAGGACTTACCTAGATTAAACCCAAATTGGTTCACCCTTGGTCCAAGCCTAATTAGATTAGGACCTAACCATAAGTGACCTTCCTAATCCTCCTTAGAGGAGGATTAGGTTAACCATGAAGGAGGGGCACACGCCCCTCCTCCTTTTCCTTGCTTGGTGCGGCAAACAAGAGGGGCCGGCGCCCCTTTTGGAAGGTTATCAAGGAGCTCCTAAAAGTTAGGAGCTCCACTTGCTTATAAAGGGCTATGGGACGCACCTAGGGCATTGGATTAGAAGCCCTCTCCCTCTCCAATTCGTGGCCACCCTTTCTCCCCTTGGTTTTCAGCCGCAAGCAAGGTGAGAAGAAAAGAAAGCTTGGCGGCCATCTTCTTCCCTCCTCCTTGGTTCCAACGCAGGGAAAAGGAAGTAGGCTGCAGGGGCTTTGATTCTTCTTCAAACTTCATCCTTCTTCTTCCTCCTCCCAAGCACAATCAAGGGTTGATTCAAAGGGAGGACATCAGCCATTAAAAGAAGTCTCTGCAAGGGAGTTAGCACCCCGGGGAGACAAGGAAGCTTTGATCGGATCTCTACTTCGTGTGGATACCCGTAGAGGCTGGACGCGTGAACGGCTTCAAGCGAACCTTCATCCTAAACCACAAACTTCAGTTTGCTCCCCCTTGATCACTGGCATTTTCCTAAAGCTTGATTTCTTCATTCTGTGGAATTTTCTAAATCTTCTTGTGATGAAGGCCATCTCCTCACTATCTTCAGAACTAGAACTCTTGCTTTCTTCTTCAGCTTGAGTTGATTTTAGAATGACGGTTCTTCGCTTCTTTGACTCGCCCTCTT
Source organism: Phoenix dactylifera (assembly GCF_009389715.1). Lineage (NCBI taxonomy): Eukaryota > Viridiplantae > Streptophyta > Magnoliopsida > Arecales > Arecaceae > Phoenix > Phoenix dactylifera. The sequence goes on along the minus strand of NW_024067720.1, from coordinate 586,513 downwards.
CTAGGCTCTATGTTAGATGTATGCCCTAGAAGCCAATTTGGCTGACACATTGTTGATTCTAGAGACATAATTTTATACTTGACTGTTTATTATTGAATAAATAAAAGGCATCTTTTCATTCATATTATTTATGTGTCTATGAATCGTCCAAGGAATTAATAAGATGATGATACATATTCTCAAGAGTTGAGAATTTGAGCCATGTATCATTGGTGATTAATTTCTAAATGCTCCTGATCAATGGATCATCACGAGGACGGTGATCGATCCGATCAGTGCACAGATCACTTTCCTTCTGGATGGACGAGACTTGAGTCCACAGTGTAGGGACACTGAAGTGATAGTGCAGGTGCTTGTTAGAGAACAAGGGTACTGAGCGTGACCAAGACAAGAAGTCACTTGGATGTCTATCCACTCGTCAGTGACTTGCTTGATGTTGCAGTAGTGTGACTGGTCCTTTGACCTGCGGTGTTTCGGCTACTCACAGTGAGGTTATTGTAGTTTGACTGCACACATACATGGTCTCTAGCCATATGGGTCCATGCAGTATAGATTGGCTGCAGTAAGTTCACTGTAGGAGTAGGGTATGCGCCTATAAGAAATCTATCGACCTTGATAGAAGAGGAGTGATCCTATGTGATTTGTTAGACTGAGTTCTAAGACCTTGGCCAGGGCAGTAATATAAAGTGGAAAAAGAGTTTTCCACTATCGAACTCAAGTCGAATAAATCTTGACATATGACAGACGATGGGGTTTGACGAGTTGTCCATGACCTCCGTCCTGTAGGGATCCACGATAGTAGGATTGTATCACACGTTAACTGCACCTAGAGGTTCATCATTCTATTCTGCTGGGTAGCCACTACATGCTGCTAGGTGTCACTGGTGGATGGTGGGACTCATAGGGATTATCTTGATGATCGATAAGCCCTAATGAGTTGAGTTGGAATCGTTCCAACCCATTGAAAGGAGTTTTCAATGATATTGAGATAGAGATCACAATATATCTCACTACCAGTCAGAATAGAACCTATGGGGTCACACACACTAGAAGTAATTGACCGATCCGATGGTTGAAATCGTGATTAGGAATCACAAGTAATCAATTTGATTGATAAGAAGTTGAAGAAGGAACAAAGGGAATTAATTAATTGGACTTGAAACAAGAGTCCTACTTCGGGTAGGATTCCTAGAGTCCTAATTGGATTAGGACTGGGAATCCTAGTTGGAGTAGGACTGGGATTCCTACTTGGAATAGGATTCCTACAATCCTAATGAGATTAGGAATTTTGAATTAAAATTGGATTCCTACTTGGAATAGGATTCCTAGAAATCCTAATTGGATTAGGACTTCGGATTCAAATAGAGTCCTAATTGGATTAGGACTAAAATTAAATACATCCTAATTGGATTAGGATTCCTTAAGTCTAAATTAATTATTAATCTAATGAATCAACATGACTCCTAATTGGATTAGGATTGAAGAGTTCAATTGAGTCATGGTTCATTCAAGTCCTAATTGGATTAGGACTAGCATAGATTGAACCCAATTTGGTTAATCCTAATTAGACTAGGATTAAACCATGAGAGAGGCACCTAATCCTCTTTGGAAGAGGATTAGGTTAACCAAGTAAGAGGGGCATCAGCCTCTCTCCACTTGGCTAGGGCGACATGAAGAGAGGGGGCCGGCGCCCCCTCTTTGGCAAGTTGTCATGGAGCTCCTAATTGTTAGGAGCTCCACTCCCTTTAAAAGGAGGACTAGGGGCCGGCGCCCTAATGCACTTGAAGCCCTCCTCTTGTTGCCGCCACCCTCCCCTCTCCTCCCTTGGTTCAACCGCAAGCAAGGTGCAAGGGAAAGAAGAGCTTGGCGACATCCCTTCTTCCTCCTCTTGGCTTCAACGCATGAGAAAAGAAGAAGGCTGCGAAGGGCTTTGATCTTCTTCCTCTTCTTCATCCTTCTTCTTCCTCCTCTCAAGTGCAATCAAGAGTTGATTGAAAGAGAGGAGATCAGCCATCAAAAGAAGTCTTTGCAAGGGAGCTAGCACCCCGGGAAGACAAGAAAGATTTGATCGGTCCTCTACTTCGTGTGGATACCCGTAGAGGCCGGACGTTTGAACGGCTTCAAGCGAACCCTCTTCCAAAACCACGAATTCAGATTTGCGGTGATCATCTACCCGCGCAAGGTAAAGATCTGATCTTCCTAATAGTTTTAAAAGTTTTAATTCTTACCTAACTACGAAAGGTCTCGAAACAACGTTCATGCGATGAACGTCGATCCCGCACATGCCCCCTTTCCGCTGCCATCTGATTTTTGTTTTGAAATATCAGCGGCATGGGCGGGTTCCCAACAGTGGTATCAGAGCCTAGGCTTCGTAGATTAAGGTAAGAATTAAATATCTAAAGGCTTATTAGATCTGAAAATTGAATGATCATGCATGCTAAAAATTTCTGCATGCAGATTTTTCAGGGGTGCTGATTTTTGCATGCTGATTTTTATGTGATAAAATGATGATTCTAATTGCGTTGTTAATGAGATTACAAAGTTTAGAATCATGATTAGCATGATCAGCAACCTATGTCATGACATAATCAGTTAGTTTTCAGATCTGAAAATTATAATTGTTGCATATGGTGATGATTATAGGATTCAAACCCTTTTGGTATCAAATGTAATGACCTGCGATGTGATCTGCAATGTCATGTAATTTTTCAGATGCTTGCATGCATCTTATTTGATGTTTTGAGAGGCCTGCGTGCCTCCTAAAAGGAGATGTAATTTATTTTTATTTTTATTTTACATCTGGTTGTATTTCTGTGATGTGATGTACGTCAACGATCAAGTCGAAGACGATGCATGAGATGAACAGGGGTCTAAGCGGTTGATGGCGATTGGATCAAGAGTTGGTCAAGGATCGAATCAAGGAGGCTTGGAACCAATTCAAGAGTTGAAGACCAGTTGATCGATTGACGTGCATGTGCTTGTAGTACGACCTAACTAGAATCCATGATCATCACCTATTTAAAGTTTAGCTTTAATTTGATGCTGCGATTATAACTGCCTGTGATATGCCGTTTGCATATGATGTGAATGCGAGTCGGGTAGATAGGTTTACATGTGATGTAGCAAACCCAATTGAGACCTAAATCAAAACCTCCTCAATCAAGTCGAGAGTGAACCGACATGAGCAAGTCATATTAGATTAATTGATCTAATTGGTGTCTAGGAAAGCATGAAAGGTGGTTACTTAATTAGGACCTTACTCTCTGAGTAAGGGGAGCCTCCCACCTGCTTACCTGGCCAATTGTTCGATTACCTCTTATGAAGGGCTCAAGTTGCAAACACTAAGACCTGATTAACCAATATTAAGTCAATAGGTCTTCCACTGTAGTAGAGCTGCTAAGGCCTTTCTGATGTTGATTTGTCTCGGCTGGACACAGTGGTCAAGTTGCATCGGGGGGCTGGACCTCTCTATAGACATGAGATGTTGTAGGGTAAAGGTGGGGTTGGGCACCAATAACTGTTAGGTGAGGACCCAATGACGACTTTATTCCTACGGTTATACGGTGGGTCTGACTTAACTAAGAAATGGGACCAATAACTGTTAGGTGAGGTCTTCATGGCTTAGAGACCAAGTAACACTGCAACATGCTTGAGAAGTATTGTACAAGAGTTGTACACTCATCCATCTTTGTGTCACCAATAACTGTTAGGTGAGGTGGCATGTAAATCGGTGGGACCGCAGTACCCACTAGAAACCCTAGTCGTGTGGGATTTTCGTTTTCCTACCAAGGGAGTGTGAGGGATTCGAGAAAATAATGGGAGTTACATTTGTTCTAAAAGACCTTAGAACAGATTAGGATCAAGTACAAAAATCTAACTAGAATCTTTACTCTCTACAGATACAATGTCAGCTTCAAACCCTTTGACCCGTATTCTTGAGACCAACCGACTGACCGGAACCAATTACAAGGACTGGCTTAGAAATCTCAAAATTGTTTTGGACTGTGAGAAAATAGGCTATATACTCGATTCAGATATCCCCACACTACCAACACGTCCTACTGATGTTCAGCGTGAGATGCATAAAAAGTGGTTGGATGATGACTGTTGCTGGTGGTCCAAACCGAGAACGATTGGCACAGCGATGTGAACGGGATTCCGTCTGAGTTGCCTTGGTTGGTGTTGATTGCGCTCCACCTTCCACCGGGAAACCTGCAAGCAAGCCTCGCACCACCACTGGGGTAGTGGGGGCCCTCCGACGATCAAGTCAGAGGAGATTGGAGGAGAAGGAGAGATAATAGTAGCAAGTAGGAGAATGCTCTGGAAGTTCTTGCTTACCTCCCCCCTTCTCCCCCCAGCCGCATATATACCAGGCTGGGGGGTCCTTCTGGGGGGTTGGTCATCGTGTGGCACGATGGAGTTGCCACTGACATGGCCGTTACAGGGCGTCGTGGGACAGCGCTGGGTACGGCCATGACAGGGCGTAGTGGAGCTCCGCTTTGTACGGCTGTTACAGGAGATCGTGGAGCAGCGCCGGATACGACCGTTGCAGGGAGTAGTGGAGCAGAGGGTCGCGGCGTGCTTCAGGGGAACAGCCTGTCGTTGTCGAGAGATTGCCGACTCGGGGTCGGATTGCTGGATCAAGGGGCAGCCGACTCGGGGTCGGGCTGCGAAGCCGAAGATATCCGACTCGGGGTCGGACTGCTGGATCAAGGGGCAGCCGACTCGGGGTCGGGCTGCGAAGCCGAAGATATCCGACTCGGGGTCGGGTTACTGGATCAAGGGGCAGCTGTAGTCTTCTTGGGCGCGCGTGCCGGTCACGTGGGGCATGGTGGCTGAGTTCCTCCGTAACAGTAGCCCCCCACTTCCGAGCCTGGAACCAGAAGGGGAATGGGTGAAGGAAGTGATGCTTCGAGATTGCCGCCATCCCTCGGAGAGGCGCGCGCGCTTCGAGCTCCCCGCCTTCTTTATGGCGTATGGCGGTTGTTGCTGACCTGGCAGTCTGAGGATTTCGGCGGACATCCTTCCTTAATGGCGTCGATTCGCCTTTGGGGCGCGAGCGACCCTTCGGCAGCCAGGCGTCCTCTGGCGTCACCGAGGCGTCACCCACCTTTCCGCCTATTTAACCGGGGGTCCTCCTCCATCCGCCTTTCTCTTTACAGACATCTTCGAGTTTCTCCTTTGCGCTGCCGTCATCGCCGTCGGACTGTTCGCTTGCTCCTCCTTTGACGCTCTCGGAGCCGTTCTTGCTTCTCTTCCGGTGAGTTGCCCCATTCTTTAATTTAGGGCTCTCCATACTCTCCTTTTGTATTAGTGCACTCCAGTCGTTCCGGTCCTTTCCCCCTTCTTGACCCTGTCCTGACCGTAGATTCATTGGCCATTAGGGATGGGCGAAGTCAGAGCAGACCGCATTAAGTCGGAGTTGGTCGCCGAAGACCTAGATAGGTTCGTGGCTCGATACCACCTTCCCGAGGCCTGCAATGTTACACTCCCGGGGCCTGAGGAGAGGATGTCCCATCCTCCTCCAGGGAAGGTTGCCATCAATGAGGGCATTCTTCAGGCCGGGTTCCGCTTTCCCCCCTCGGACTTAGTCGTTCAGGTGCTTCGGAGTTTAAGAGTGGCGCCGACGCAACTGGTGCCGAACTCATGGCGCGCCCTGACGGCCTTTCAGTTTCTCTGCCGCATGCACGAGGTTCCCGCCACCCTGAATGTCTTTTGGGAATGCTACGGCCTGAGCGGCCACCCCCAGGGTAAAGGGTGGTGGTGCTTTGCGGCGCGGCGAGGGTGCGGCCTCGTCAAGGAGGCTCCTACCTCCATTCACGGCTGGAAGGGGCGCTTCTTTTTCGTTGACGCAGATCCCTCTTGGGGAATCAGGGCAACCTGGGAGACGCCGATGAAGTCCCCGATTGGCCTATCGAGGTTGTCGAGGGAGGAATCCGATGGCGTCGCCGTCTTGAAGGAGTTGGTTGCCGAGAGCCGGCTCCCCCCGGTGGCTCGCCTTATTTCCGAGGATACCTTGGTGAACGTCGGTCTGAGCTCGGTCCCCGCTGACCGTGAGCCCGCCACCATTTTTTTTTAGCTCCTTTCTCCTCTTTCGTCTCGTTCTTTCCTTCAGTTTCTCAACCTCCGACCACCTCGTCCTTTTTGCAGAGATCGACGACGTCATGCGGTCGGACAAGGCAACGGCTGTTGGTAGGACGTCCCTACTGGAAGCGGTCCGGAGGAAGAAACGAGCTCCTCCGAGCGGGGCCCCACCGGCGAAGAAGTCCCGCCGGCAGGCGACTCCGACGCCGACAGACGGGTCCGGACCCGCCGATCAGGGGGACGCCGTGGGCGCGGACCGGCAGTTGATGCTGTATCAGCCCTCCGACGCCGAGACTACCGTTTCTCCGGAGGCATCACCCGGGCGCGCCCGGGATGGACGGGTTGGACGTGATCGGTCCCCAGCCCAGCCTTCGACTCGGTCGGCTCCGGATGATACGAGGAGGGACGCGCCGAGGCCCCGGCCGAGCGGGACCCTGTCAATTCCAGGGGCGGTCCCCGCCCCGAGCATGGTCAGCATGACTCTTCCCCAAGCGATGGGTAAGGGTAAGGCTGCAGAACCACCGTCCGACTCCGGGGAGAAGTCGGGGTCGGCCTTCACTTTCGCCGGCGCCCGAAACCTCATCGAGACGGTGCTGCTGGAGAAGGACCGCAGGCGGGTCCGGAAGATGAGGGTCCCTGACGTTGGGGCTGCCAGCTGCGTCTGTCTCATGTCGGTGAGTGTTCTTTTGGTCGCTTTCATCATTTATAGGCTCTGTTGATCCCCGCCTGACGCCCTCGTTTTTCCTATCTCTTAGCTCGCCCAGTACATGATCCGCCTGGAGGAGTGCTACGAGGAACAGGCGAGGCTTCTGGCGAGGGCCGAGAGCCAACTGAAGGCAGTAGAGGAGGGAGGTCAGGCTGCGGCGGGGAGGACGACCAGGGACCTCGAGACGAGGCTCCAGGTGGCCGAAGAGCGGGCACTCGGCTTCGCCACCCTCGAGAAGCAACTGTTGGAGGCTCGGGAGCAACTCAAGGTTGCCTCGGGTCTCGAGGGCGAGATCAAGAAGGCGGAGGAGCGGGCCGAGAAGCAGTCCCGGAAGGCTGCCGACTACCGGGAGAGGTGGGAGAAGGCCCAGCGGTCAGCCGACAACGCCCGCAACCGGATCCGGTCTCTTGAAGCCAAGCTGGGCGAATTGGAGTCGGCCTTGGAGAAGTCCCGCGCGAGCGACCAGGAGCTTCATTCGCGCCTGGAGGAGGCTGAGGCTGCTCGCATCGCTGCCGAGGCGAAGCACAAGGAGGCCCAGGCTGATCTGCTGAGGGTCTCCTCCGAGGCGGATGACCGGATTGTGGCGAAGGTCTTGGAGGCAAAAGCTCAGATTATGGAGCGAGCAGAGGCGGCGCTGGCCGAGAAGAGTGCGGAGATCGGGCGTCAGGCGGTACAGGCTTATCGTCAGTCCGCCGAGTTCACCCGTGACATGTCGGGGGCGGTACAGGCCTATCGTCAGTCTGACGAGTTCGTCCATGACATGTCGGACGCGGGGTCCGACTCCTTTGTCTTAGGCTTCGAGGAAGGCCTGGCAAGGGTGTCGGCTAAGTACCCCGAAATTGACCTGAGTGGGATCTCCCTTCTTGACTCCCCTCCGGCGCCATTGCCTGCTGATTCTCCAACTGTCTCCCTACCCCTTGCAGACGTGCCGGGCGTTCCCGACCCGGGGGTTCCTCCAAGCTGACCCTCTGTACTTTTCTTTGTGTGTTGGCGTTTTGCCAAGTTGTATGGGTCTCGGCCCTGAAACAATGAAAGTTAATGCAAATGGAGTTTCTTCATTTCACTTTCATCCTTCTTCTTTTTAACTCTTGGTAGCGTCTCGCTGACTCCCGACTCTTGAAATTCTTCTGGCGCTAGGCCAGGTATCTGAGGGTTAGGCCTCAGGAAATTCTTCCGGCACTAAGCCAGGCATCCGAGGGTTAGGCCTCAGAAAATTCTTCCGGCACTAAGCTAGGCATCCGAGGGTTAGGCCTCAGGAAATTCTTCCGGCGCTAAGCCAGGCATCCGAGGGTTAGGCCTCAGGAAATTCTTCCGGCACTAAGCCAGGCATCCGAGGGTTAGGCCTCAGGAAATTCTTCCGGCGCTAAGCCAGGCATCCGAGGGTTAGGCCTCAGGAAATTCTTCCGGCACTAAGCCAGGCATCCGAGGGTTAGGCCTCAGGAAATTCTTCCGGCGCTAAGCCAGGCATCCGAGGGTTAGGCCTCAGGAAATTCTTCCGGCACTAAGCCAGGCATCCGAGGGTTAGGCCTCAGGAAATTCTTCCGGCGCTAAGCCAGGCATCCGAGGGTTAGGCCTCAGGAAATTCTTCCGGCACTAAGCCAGGCATCCGAGGGTTAGGCCTCAGGAAATTCTTCCGGCGCTAAGCCAGGCATCCGAGGGTTAGGCCTCAGGGAATTCTTCCGGCGCTAGGCCAGGCATCCGAGGGTTAGGCCTCAGGAAATTCTTCCGGCGCTACGCCAGGCATCCGAGGGTTAGGCCTCAGAAAATTCTTCCGGCGCTAAGCCAGGCATCCGAGGGTTAGGCCTCAGAAAATTCTTCCGACGCTAAGCCAGGCATCCGAGGGTTAGGCCTCAGGAAATTCTTTCGGCGCTAAGCCAGGCATCCGAGGGTTAGGCCTCAGGAAATTCTTCCGGCGCTAAGCCAGGCATCCGAGGGTTAGGCCTCAGGAAATTCTTCCGGCGCTAAGCCAGGCATCCGAGGGTTAGGCCTCAGGAAATTCTTCCGGCGCTAAGCCAGGCATCCGAGGGTTAGGCCTCAGGAAATTCTTCCGGCGCTAAGCCAGGCATCCGAGGGTTAGGCCTCAGGGAATTCTTCCGGCGCTAAGCCAGGCATCCGAGGGTTAGGCCTCAGGGAATTCTTCCGGCGCTAGGCCAGGCATCCGAGGATTAGGCCTCAGGAAATTCTTCCGGCGCTAGGCCAGGCATCCGAGGGTTAGGCCTCAGGAAATTCTTCCGGCGCTAAGCCAGGCATCCGAGGGTTAGGCCTCAGGAAATTCTTCCGGCGCTAAGCCAGGCATCCGAGGGTTAGGCCTCAGGAAATTCTTCCGGCGCTAAGCCAGGCATCCGAGGGTTAGGCCTCAGGAAATTCTTCCGGCACTAAGCCAGGCATCCGAGGGTTAGGCCTCAGGAAATTCTTCCGGCACTAAGCCAGGCATCCAAGGGTTAGGCCTCAGGAAATTCTTCCGGCGCTAAGCCAGGCATCCGAGGGTTAGGCCTCAGGGAATTCTTCCGGCGCTAGGCCAGGCATCCGAGGGTTAGGCCTCAGGAAATTCCGCTCGTTGGTCGGCCAAGGCTGGCGCAAGCCGAGGCGACCGGTCGGGGCTTCAGGCTAGTCTGCTCCCGGGATGATCATCGGGTTAGCCTGGCATCCGAGGGCCGAGCCTCGGAAAATTCCGCTCGTTGGTCGGCCAAGGCTGGCGCAAGCCGAGGCGACCGGTCGGGGCTTCAGGCTAGTCTGCTCCCGGGATGATCATCGGGTTAGCCTGGCATCCGAGGGCCGAGCCTCGGGAAATTCCGCTCGTTGGTCGGCCAAGGCTGGCGCAAGCCGAGGCGACCGGTCGGGGCTTCAGGCTAGTCTGCTCCCGGGATGATCATCGGGTTAGCCTGGCATCCGAGGGTTGTCAGGCCTCAGGAAATTCCGCTCGTTGGTCGGCCAAGGCTGGCGCAAGCCGAGGCGACCGGTCGGGGCTTCAGGCTAGTCTGCTCCCGGGATGATCATCGGGTTAGCCTGGCATCCGAGGGCCGAGCCTCGGGAAATTCCGCTCGTTGGTCGGCCAAGGCTGGCGCAAGCCGAGGCGACCGGTCGGGGCTTCAGGCTAGTCTGCTCCCGGGATGATCATCGGGTTAGCCTGGCATCCGAGGGCCGAGCCTCGAGAAATTTCGCTCGTTGGTCGGCCAAGGCTGGCGCAAGCCGAGGCGACCGGTCGGGGCTTCAGGCTAGTCTGCTCCCGCGATGATCATCGGGTTAGCCTGGCATCCGAGGGTTGTCAGGCCTCAGGAAATTCTGCTCGTTGGTCAGCCAAGGCTGGCGCAAGCCGAGGCGACCGGTCGGGGCTTCAGGCTAGTCTGCTCCCGGGATGATCATCGGGTTAGCCTGGCATCCGAGGGTTGTCAGGCCTCAGGAAATTCCGCTCGTTGGTCGGCCAAGGCTGGCGCAAGCCGAGGCGACCGGTCGGGGCTTCAGGCTAGTCTGCTCTCGGGATGATCATCGGGTTAGCCTGGCATCCGAGGGCCGAGCCTCGGGAAATTCCGCTCGCTGGTCGTGCGCCTGTCGCTTGCCGCCCGACGGGATTTCTCCGTGGCCAGCTGCGATCGTGTTTCTCCTCCTCTCCAAGCGTTGCCTGGGGAACACCTGATGGGCATTAAATGCTAATTTAGGGGTTACCTGGGAAATCGGATCGCCAGTTGCTGCTTGCGAGGAGTGTCAGTTAAGCGGCCGCGATACGCGCGTTCTTCGAGGCGGATGCGGCCTGGGCGCGAGCGGAGATACGTGGACCTAGGGGTACAGGCCACCCGGAGTGTCCTGCACAAAGAATGCGATTAAGGAGAATGACGCTTAGGAAATCGCGGGAAGATACGCCTCGAGAGCCGGATCGGCTCCGGATTCAATGCGCCCGCATTTATTGGAGCCACCCGCATCGGAACGACCGGGGGGCCGCAGTTTGGCTATAAATATAGGTGCAGGTGCGATGGAGCCTGCCAAGCCGGAGCTGTTCAGATTGCCATGGATCGTGGGCCTCCTCTCCGGTGCACGGTTGAGAGACCCCTATCAAAGGAATGGGAGGCGCGCCCTTCGCGACTTCCGCCAACTAGCCGTTTCATCTGGGATCAACAAGGAGGTTCTCCCCGGCGGAACTCCGCTCTAGGCGTTTCATCCGGGATCACGTCTCCCCTCCTTGAAGTTCGGCCTCCCGATTGAGCTCCGCACCAGACGCTTGATCCGGGACCGCGCCTCCATATGCTCTTCTCCCTTGTATTCCTTCTCTCCCCTAACACTGGGGAGGACCGGAATATCCCTTGGAGGTGGCGTTCCCCTGGAGGCAGCGGGAGCTTCTTCTGCGGCGGCTCCTCGTCTTTTTCGTGAGGCGTGGATGGCGCCTCTGGGTAGGAGCAGTGTGGACTTCTCCTTCGTCCACTTCTTCTTCATCCGCGCCGGCTCTTCGTCTTTTTCGTGAGACGCCGATGGCGCCTCCGGTTGGAAGCACCCACTTCCGGCGGGATTGCAGCCGCTTCGGATGGAGGTTTCGGGATCCCAGATCTTCAGCTCCTCGGAGTCTCCACCTCTTCTTTACTTTCTTTACGTCCTAATTTCCTTCTGGGAATTCCTTGTAATCACACGAGCACGCCATTGTAACCAGAAATTATTGAAATGAAAAGTGTTATACATTTTTGAACTGTCTTTCTGGCATTGTCGTTCTACTGGTAATACATCCGCAGGTTAGCGGAATTCCAGCTCCTTGGAATTTCTCGACCATCTAGGGCCTCCAACTGGTAGGAGCCAGGTCGGTTTACCCAGCGAACCCTATACGGGCCTTCCCAATTTGGCGCTAGCTTCCCACCTTCCGCAGGTTGAGATGCTTTAGCTCGCCTTAGCACCAGATCTCCGATTCTGAAAAGCTTCGGTCGGACCTTGGAGTTGTAATATCGGGCCACCCTCCGCTGATACATCGCCATCCGAACCTGCGCCATTTTCCTCGCTTCTTCCAAGAGATCCAGGTTCCCTCGGAGTTGCTCCGAATTGGCCTCGGGTCGGTGCGCGGCCACCCGAGGTGAGGGGAGTCCGAGCTCCACGGGGACAACGGCTTCCGTGCCATAGGTTAGGCTGAAAGGCGTCTCCCCGGTAGGGGTCCGATGCGTGGTCCGATACGCCCAAAGGACATTCTCGAGTTCTTCGACCCAAGCTTGTCCCGTCCGACCGATTCGCGCTTTGATTCCTTGGAGGATTGTCCGATTTGTGACCTAGGCCTCGCCGTTGGTTTGGGGATGCGACACAGATGTGAACCGATGCTCGATTCCGAACTCCTCGCAGAAGTCACGGAAATGCTTGTTGTCGAACTGTCGACCATTATCCGAGATGAGGACCCGAGGTACCCCAAATCGGACAATGATGTTCTTCTTCACGAACTTTCGGACTTGCGCCTCCGTGATAGTGGCCAGCGGCTCTGCCTCCACCCACTTGGTGAAGTAGTCGATTGCAACAATCAAAAATTTCCGCTGAGCTGAAGCGACGGGGAATGGTCCGAGGATATCCATTCCCCACTGGGCGAAGGGCCAGGGTGCAGTGATTGGTGCCAAGGGGACAGAAGGGACTCTCTGGACGTTGGCGTGGCGCTGGCAGGCATCGCATTTCCGTACATGATCCTTTGAGTCCTCCAACAAGGTGGGCCAATAATAGCCTTGCCTCATGATCTTGTGCGCCAAGGACCTAGCCCCCAAGTGTGATCCGCAAACGCCTTCGTGGACTTCGCCGAGGACGTAGGCCGCTTCCGAGGGGCGGAGGCACTTTAAGAGGGGGGCGGTGAACGAGGTCCGATACAGCCTCCCTTCATAGAGTACGTAGTGGGCGGACTTCATAACAAGTCGCCAAGCTTGATCTTCGTCTTCAGGGAGGATCCCTTCGGCGAGGTAGGCGACAAGCGGGTCCATCCAAGACGGCTCCGGATCAATCGCCATCACCGCTCCAGCCTCGCCGATGCTCGGGGCATCCAGGGTCTCCAGGTAGATCGCCCTCGACAAGTTGTGCGCGTCTGCGCCCACTAAGCAGGACAACCTGTCGGCCCTAGTATTTTCACTTCTCGGGACCTGCTGGATGTCGACACTGCCGAGGTCGGGAATGAGTGCTTGCACCTTCCGGACGTAATTCTGCATGGTCGGGTTCCGGGCCTCGAACTCCCCACGGACCTGCCCGACCACCAGCTGGGAGTCGGTGAAGACCTTCAGGCGCCGGATGCCGAGCTCCTTGGTGAGTTTGAGTCCCGTGACTAGGGCCTCGTACTCCGCCTCGTTGTTGGTCACTGGAAATCCGAACCTCAAGGCATACTCGGCTATCACTCCATCAGGACTGGTAAGGACCAGCCCGGCCCCTCCACCTTCGGGGTTCGACGACCCATCGATGTGAAGCGTCCAAATCGGGAGGTCGAGGCTGGGTGTTTCCGGCGACCTAGGTTCCGCCTCCTGCACCGTGCACTCAGCGAGGAAATCCGCGAGCACCTGGGCCTTGATGGCGGGTCGGGGCTGGTAGCGGATGTCGAACTCACCAAGTTCTACTGCCCACTTCACCAGCCGTCCCGCATTCTCAGGATTGCTGAGGATCTGCCGCAGCGGTTGATCGGTCAAGAGGGTGACAGAATGGGCCTAGAAATAGGGGCGAAGCCTCCTGGTCACGGTCAGCAGCGCGAAGGCGATCTTTTCAGCCTTCGTATACCGCGTCTCGGCATCCCGTAGGACCCGACTGATGTAGTACACAGGCTTCTGGAGCTTTGCCTCTTCCCGAACCAGTACCGCACTGACTGCGGTTGGGGAGACCGCCAGATAGAGGTAGAGCATCTCCCCTTCTTGCGGCTTGGACAGCAGGGGAGGAGACGCCAAGTATTCCTTGAGCTGGTCGAATGCTGCTTGACATTCGGCCGTCCAGAGGAAGTCTTTCGGGCGTTTCAACACCTTGAAGAAAGGTTGGCAGCGTTCGGCCGATTTTGCCACAAATCGTCCGAGCGCGGCGACCCTCCCAGCGAGCTCCTGAACCTCCTTCACTTTGGTCGGAGGGGACATATCTTGGATGGCCTTGATTTTGTCCGGGTTGGCTTCGATCCCCCGCTGGTTGACAATGAAACCGAGGAACCTCCCGGCCGAAGCGCCAAAGGCGCACTTCGCTGGGTTCAGCTTCATGCAAAACTTCCGCAAGGTGGCGAAAGTCTCCTCCAGATCCGCGATGTGCTGGTCTGCATGGCAGCTCTTCACCAGCATATCGTCCACGTACACCTCCATGTTCCGGCCGATTTGCTCTTTGAAGATTTTGTTGACGAGGCGCTGGTAAGTGGCGCCAGCATTCTTCAGACCGAAGGGCATTACCTTGTAACAGTACAGCCCCCGGTCTGTTATAAAGGCAGTTTTCTCCTCGTCCTGTGGAGCCATCATTATCTGGTTATAGCCGGAGAAAGCGTCCATGAAAGACAGCAGCTGATATCCGGAAGTCGCGTCGACCAGTTGGTCTATCCGCGGAAGCGGAAAGCTATCCTTGGGACACGCCTTGTTCAGGTCGGTGTAGTCGACGCACATCCTCCACTTCCCGCTCGCCTTCCGGACAAGTACGACATTTGCCAGCCACTCGGGGTAGCTCACCTCCCTTATGAATCCTGCCTCCAAGAGTTTGTCTACCTCCTGGTCGCCCACCCGGATCCGATCCGGGGCACAGTGTCTCTTCTTCTGCTTTACTGGTCGGTGGGTTGGGTCGACGTTGAGGGCGTGAGAAATGACCTCCGGGTCGATCCTAGGTACATCGGCCGCCGACCAGGCAAATACATCGGCGTTGGCTCGGAGGAATTCCACCAACCGAGCCCGAGCTCCCGGGTCGAGATTGGTGCCGACCCGGACCGTCTGGTCCGGGCGACCTTCCTCGAGGGGAACTTCAATCACACCTTCGGCCGGCTCCCCGTGCCGCAAGGCCACCTCGTCTCTGGCGTCGAGGGACTCGACGCTTAAGGCTTCTACGGGCTTCTTCCCTTTGAGAGTTGCTAGGAAACATTGCCTTGCGGTCGGTTGGTCACCTCGGACCTCTCCAATCCCAGCTGCCGTGGGGAACCGCATGAGCAAGTGGTACGTAGAGACCACCGCGCGAAGGGCGTTCAGTCCGGGTCGTCCGAGGATAGCGTTGTAGGCCGAGGGAACACGGACGACCAAGAACCCGAGCCGCACCGTGGCTTCTGCGGGTGCAACGCCCGCAGTCACAGGCAGCTCAACGACACCTTCGGCCGAGATAGCGTCACCAGTGAATCCTATGAGGGGGGTGGATGTTTTGTGCAACAATTGTCTGGACAAGCTCATCTTTTGGAAGGCCTCGTAAAACAAAATATCAGCTGAGCTTCCACTATCCACAAGAACATGTCTTATATCATAGTTTGCCATAGTGAGGGAGATCACCATGGCGTCATCGTGGGGGGTCTGAACCCCCTTTACATCTTCATCACAAAAAGTGATTACATTACCGACCCTCTGCCTCTTTGCGACGGCTGCCCCTGACGCTTCAGTCGAGCCCCCTGCATTCCTCTCGGGCCGGGGGCAGCCCCCAGCGATAGTATGGATCACGCCCGCGACGGGTCGATTCTGCTCCCGAGGCTCCGGAGGGGCCGGGTCGGCCGGACGCGAGTCTGCGGGGGGACGTCGGTCGTTCACATATCGACCGAGACGCCCTCGGCGGATGAGAGCCTCGATCTCGTCCCGAAGCTGGAAGCAGTCTTCGGTGTCGTGGCCGTGGTCCCGGTGGTACTCACAGTACGCCCGAGAGGGCCTCCTCCCAGGGATCTTCTTCATCTGTCTCGGGACCGGGAGGTCCTCCCGCCCCTTGATTTCCATGAGGATCTGGGCCCGGGGAGTCAGGAGAGGAGTGTACCGGTTGAAACGTCGGGGCGGAGAACGAGGGCGTAGGGCGCCGTGGTTCCTCGCCGGCGACAGGCTTCTGCGCCGACGTTGAGGCGTCGGGCTCCTCCTCTGGCGTGCCTCTTTTCGCCTTTTCTTCCCGAGCTTTGGAGGGATCTCGACGGCCTCCTTGCTCCGGTGGGCGGCCGCCTCCTCGGCGTCCGCATACTGGTTCGCCCGGGACAACAGCTCCGGGAAGCTCCGCGGCAGGCATTTGTCCAAGGAGAAGGTGAGTCTGCCCTTTCGGAAGCCACGCTTCAGGGCTGAAAGAGCCACCTCCTGGCTCAGGTTCCGGACTTCCAGCGTAGCCTTGTTGAAGCGGGTAAGATAATCCCGCAAGCTTTCTCCCTCGTTTTGCCGGATATCGAAGAGGGAGTCGGAGACCAGTCGCCGCCGGCTACTGACGGCGAAATGGGTGATGAAGAGGCGAGTAAACTGGTCGAAGGACTGGATTGAGTTAGCCTCCAAGCCGGCGAACCACGCCCTTGCCGGGCCACGGAGGGTCGCCGGGAAGGCCTTGCAGAGGAGAGGATCTGATGCTCCGTGGAGGAGCATAAGGGTCCTGAAACTCTCGACGTGATCCCGCGGGTCCGCCGCCCCGTCATAGGGCTCGATCGCCGGCATTTTAAACCCCGGCGGATTCGGGGTCCGCAGGATCCTCGAGGCAAGCGCCGGCTGGGAGGAGATCTCCAAGTCGGCGAAGGGATCTTTGGAGTGGCCCTTCAGGACCTGGAGTTGTCGGTGGAGATCGTCCACCCGCCGGTCCAGGGAGCGCGACCGATGGGTGGGAGACAAGGAGCACCGAGAGGGGGACCGACTGGAGCGCGGGTTCCTTGAGGACTGGGGGGTCTGGGAACGCGCCCGGGCCCGCCTCTCGTACCCCGCGCAGCTCCGATGGGAAGGTCCCGGCAGAATGGACCGTGCTCGAGAATCTTCCTCGCGCCGGCGCTCCTTCCCATGGGAGAGGAAGGAGCGCGGGTTGAGGAGGACAGGTGAGCGCTCAGGGAGCAGCGGCTCCTGGGCCCGCTGCGGCGCCCCAGACATCACACCCTGCAGGTTCTGCACTGCTTCCGCGAGGGTGCGAACCTGCTGGGCTAACTGGTCGAACTGAGCGGCTTCGACCATCTGAATGGGAGGTGGAGCGGTGGAGTGTTGCTGAGAATGTGTTGGAGACGCAGCGGCCTCCCGGCCGGAGGCGCGAGAGGCCCCGCGACCGGAGGCATTGGAAGCTCCACGACCACCTCGCCGTGCCATTACGATCGCTCTGAGATTCGACCCTTCCTCTAGCGCCAACTGTTGCTGGTGGTCCAAACCGAGAACGATTGGCACAGCGGTGTGAACGGGATTCCGTCTGAGTTGCCTTGGTTGGTGTTGATTGTGCTCCACCTTCCACCGAAAAACCTGCAAGCAAGCCTCGCACCACCACTGGGGTAGTGGGGGCCCTCCGACGATCAAGTCAGAGGAGATTGGAGGAGAAGGAGAGATAATAGTAGCAAGTAGGAGAATGCTCTGGAAGTTCTTGCTTACCTCCCCCCTTCTCCCCCCAGCCGCATATATACCAGGCTGGGGGGTCCTTCTGGGGGGTTGGTCATCGTGTGGCACGATGGAGTTGCCACTGACATGGCCGTTACAGGGCGTCGTGGGGCAGCGCTGGGTATGGCCATGACAGGGCGTAGTGGAGCTCCGCTTTGTACGGCTGTTATAGGAGATCGTGGAGCAGCGCCGGATACGACCGTTGCAGGGAGTAGTGGAGCAGAAGGTCGCGGCGTGCTTCAGGGGAACAGCCTGTCGTTGTCGAGAGATTGCCGACTCGGGGTCGGATTGCTGGATCAAGGGGCAGCCGACTCGGGGTCGGGCTGCGAAGCCGAAGATATCCGACTCGGGGTCGGACTGCTGGATCAAGGGGCAGCCGACTCGGGGTCGGGCTGCGAAGCCGAAGATATCCGACTCGGGGTCGGATTACTGGATCAAGGGGCAGCTGTAGTCTTCTTGGGCGCGCGTGCCGGTCACGTGGGGCATGGTGGCTGAGTTCCCCCGTAACAATGACATTAGAGTAAAATGCTATATGATGGCATCCATGTCTAATGAACTCCAATGCCAGCATGAAAATATAAAGACTGCTAGGGACATACTGGCACACCTGCAAGAGTTGTATGGTGAGCAGAGTCGCACAGCTCGTTTTGAAGTGTCCAAGAGGCTTTTCAAAGCGAAGATGCGCGAGGGGCAGTCTGTCCTTGATCACGGTCTGACCATGATCAAGGACCTAGAGGAGCTTGAGAAGCTCGGTATGGACATGCACAAGGAATTGCAAGTAGATCTGATCCTTCAATCCCTTCCTGATTCATTTGGTCAGTTTATAGTAAACTACCACATGAATAAGACTGAATGCACTAAGACTGAACTCATAAACATGTTGGTAACTGCTGAGGGAGCCTTGAAAGGTTCAAGGGGCAATGTCCTTGCTGCTGAGTTGACTTCTGGTTCCAAGAGAAAGTCTACTTGGAAGAAAAAGAAGCCTGCTAAGAAGCAGAAGAAAGACAAGAAGCCAAAGAAGGAAGTTCAAAAGAAAAAGGCTAACGACAAAGAAAAATGTTTCCACTGCAATGTCGAAGGCCACTGGAAGAGAAACTGTCCTTCATACCTCGAGAGCCTGAAGAACAAAAAAGGTGACACACCTTCAGAAGGTATAGACTTGCTCATAATTGAAACTAATCTAACGGTTTCTTCTACTTCTAGTTGGGTTATAGATTCTGGTTCTAGTGCTCATTTGTGCACTACCATGCAGGGTCTAAAGGAAAGTAGAAGGCTGGCGGAAGGTGCGGTAACCCTTCGGGTTGGCAACGGGGCAAAAGTTGCTACTGTGGCTGTGGGCACCTACCATCTGCGACTACCGTCTGGATTTAGTTTAATACTTAGAGACTGCTATTATGTACCTGCTGCTAGCAGAAATTTGATTTCTGTTTTATGTCTAGCACAGGAAGGTCATGTTTTTACATTTGACAAAGACTGCTGTTCTATTTATTTGAGAAATAAAATAGTCGCACATGGTTTCATGATTGACAGTCTCTATCATTTACATATGGATGTATCTGTGAATGTTACCGAGCAAGAAGTGAGTGCCAAAGGATCCAAAAGATCCAGAGATGAGATAAACCAAAGATATTTGTGGCACCTCAGGCTTGGCCATATTGGAGATGACAGAATGAACAAAATGGATAAAGATGGGCTTTTAGGCTCATTGACTTCCGAGTCATATCCAGTTTGCGAGTCCTGTCTTCAAGAAAAAATGGCTAGACTGCCCTTTGTAGGACATGGGGAGAGGACCACTGAAATACTTACCCTAATACATACAGATGTATGTGGCCCATTCGATGTGCTAGCCAGGGGACGTTATTCTTACTTCATTACCTTTACCGATGATTATTCACGGTATGGGTATGTGTATCTTATGAGACACAAGTCTGAGTCTTTTGAAAAGTTCAAAGAGTTCAAGAATGAAGTAGAAAAACAAACTGGAAAACCTCTTAAGGCTCTTCGATCAGATCGAGGAGGAGAATACCTTAGTGGGAAATTCCGGAACTATCTCAAAGAAAACGGCATAGTCTCACAATGGACACCTCCGGGTACACCTCAACTCAACGGGGTGTCAAAGAGGAGGAATCGGACCCTATTGGATATGGTCAGGTCCATGATGAGCTTCACTGATTTACCTATGTTCCTTTGGGGAGATGCCTTACTCACAGCGATTTATTTATTGAATAGAGTTCCCTCTAAATCTGTTCCTACCACACTGTATGAGATATGGCATGGTAAGAAACCAAGTCTTGGTCATCTCAAGATTTGGGGATGTCCGGCCCACGTCAAGAGACTACAGGCAGACAAGTTAGAGGCTAGGACCATAAGTGCTCGTTTTATAGGATATCCTAAAGAGTCATTAGGATACAATTTTTACGTCTCAGAGGATCACAATGTGTTTGTGAGCCGTCATGCCATCTTCTTGGAAAATCAGTTTATCCTTGATAGAGGTAGTGGGAGGAAAATTGAGCTTGAAGAGAAGGTCTCTGAAAAGCAACGAGTTATGGATCCTATAGAACCCATTCATAAAGAGCCAGTACACGATGTCCCTCAACCACCTCGTAGATCTAGTAGGGTCTCCCATCCTCCCGATAGATACTTAGGTATACTAGAAGAGGATACCGAGGAAATGTTCATAGTGGGAGATAGGGATCACATACGGGATCCCAAAACCTACAACGAGGCGATATCTGATATCGATTCCGAGAAATGGCTGGAAGCTATGAAGTCAGAGTTAGACTCCATGCATTCCAACCAAGTCTGGACCTTAGTAGATCCACCAGAAGGTATTGTACCTATTGGATGCAAATGGATCTACAAAAGGAAGATAGGTTCGGATGGAGAGGTAGAGACCTATAAGGCAAGGCTTGTGGCGAAAGGGTATAGTCAGCGCGAAGGCATTGACTATCAGGAGACCTTTTCACCTGTAGCCATGCTAAAATCCATCCGAACATTGCTTGCCATTGCAGCATTTCATGATTATGAAATCTGGCAGATGGATGTGAAAACTGCTTTTCTGAATGGATATCTTAATGAAGATATCTATATGGAACAGCCTTTGGGTTTCACTTCCAGTGATGGAGATCACAAGGTCTGCAAGCTGCAAAGGTCCATCTATGGACTAAAGCAAGCATCTCGGAGTTGGAACACTCGTTTCGATGACGCAATCAAAACGTTTGATTTCATCAAAAACGAAGAGGAACCGTGTGTTTACAAAAAGGTTAGTGGGAGTGCTGTCGTTTTTCTCGTACTGTACGTAGATGACATTCTCCTGATTGGGAATGATATTCCCATGCTAACCTCGGTCAAGGTCTGGTTGTCAAAAGAATTCTCCATGAAAGACCTTGGGGAAGCATCCTATATTTTGGGAATAAAGGTCTATAGAGATAGATCTAAAAGGATGCTTGGCCTTTTACAGAAGATGTACATAGAGGAGGTGCTGAAGAGGTTCAGCATGGAAAACTCCAAGAGGGGTCTCTTACCCCTAAGACATGGAATTCATCTCTTCAAGAAGATGTGCCCCAACACATCTGAAGAGATTCAACGCATGAGCAAGATCCCCTATGCATCAGCAATAGGGAGCCTCATGTATGCCATGCCATGTACACGACCTGATATAGCCCTTGCTGTGAGTGTCACAAGCAGATATCAGTCGAATCCAGGTGAAGAACACTGGACAGCTGTGAAGAATATTCTTAAGTACTTAAGAAGAACTAAGGACATGTTCTTGGTCTTTGGAGGATCATCAGAGTTGAAGGTAGAAGGATGCACACATATTGATGATAGAAAGTCTACATCAGAATATGTGCAATGATGGTTCAGTAAATTGGAAGAGTTCCAAACAACCGATCATTATAGATTCTACCTTAGAAGCTGAATGTTAAGCCGTATCTAAGGGTGCAGTGGAAACCATCTGGTTAAAAGTTCATTGCAGAGTTAGGTGTAATGTCATTAGATGCCATAACACTTTACTGCGATAACATTGGCACCATAGCACTAGCTATGGAGCCAAGGTCTCATCAGAAGTCCAAGCACATAGAGCGGCGCTTCCATCTCATACGCGACTATGTTGAGAAGAAATATATAGAGGTGCAGAGAGTAGACTACGCGGATAACGTGGCAGACCCGTTCACTAAGCAGCTGAGTCAGCAAAAGACTGAAGCCCACCTTGAGAAGATGGGCCTAAGATATATGACCAATTGGCTTTAGCGCAAGTGGAAGATTGTTAGATGTATGCCCTAGAAGCCAATTTGGCTGACACATTGTTGATTCTAGGGACATAATTTTATACTTGACTGTTTATTATTGAATAAATAAAAGGCATCTTTTCATTCATATTATTTATGTGTCTATGAATCGTCCAAGGAATTAATAAGATGATGATACATATTCTCAAGAGTTGAGAATTTGAGCCATGTATCATTGGTGATTAATTTCTAAATGCTCCTGATCAATGGATCATCACGAGGACGGTGATCGATCCGATCAGTGCACAGATCACTTTCCTTCTGAATGGACGAGACTTGAGTCCACAGTGTAGGGACACTGAAGTGATAGTGCAGGTGCTTGTTAGAGAACAAGGGTACTGAGCGTGACCAAGACAAGAAGTCAGTTGGATGTCTATCCACTCGTCAGTGACTTGCTTGATGTTGCAGTAGTGTGACTGGTCCTTTGACCTGCGGTGTTTCGGCTACTCACAGTGAGGTTATTGTAGTTTGACTGCACACATACATGGTCTCTAGCCATATGGGTCCATGCAGTGTAGATTGGCTGCAGTAAGTTCACTGTAGGAGTAGGGTATGCGCCTATAAGAAATCTATCGACCTTGATAGAAGAGGAGTGATCCTATGTGATTTGTTAGACTGAGTTCTAAGACCTTGGCCAGGGCAGTAATATAAAGTGAAAAAAGAGTTTTCCACTATCGAACTCAAGTCGAATAAATCTTGACATATGACAGACGATGGGGTTTGACGAGTTGTCCATGACCTCCGTCCTGTAGGGATCCATGATAGTAGGATTGTATCACACGTTAACTGCACCTAGAGGTTCATCATTCTATTCTGCTGGGTAGCCACTACATGCTGCTAGGTGTCACTGGTGGATGGTGGGACTCATAGGGATTATCTTGATGATCGATAAGCCCTAATGAGTTGAGTTGGAATCGTTCCAATCCATTGAAAGGAGTTTTCAATGATATTGAGATAGAGATCACAATATATCTCACTACCAGTCAGAATAGAACCTATGGGGTCACACACACTAGAAGTAATTGACCGATCCGATGGTTGAAATCGTGATTAGGAATCACAAGTAATCAATTTGATTGATAAGAAGTTGAAGAAGGAACAAAGGGAATTAATTAATTGGACTTGAAACAAGAGTCCTACTTCGGGTAGGATTCCTAGAGTCCTAATTGGATTAGGACTGGAAATCCTAGTTGGAGTAGGACTGGGATTCCTACTTGGAATAGGATTCCTACAATCCTAATGAGATTAGGAATTTTGAATTAAAATTGGATTCCTACTTGGAGTAGGATTCCTAGAAATCCTAATTGGATTAGGACTTCGGATTCAAATAGAGTCCTAATTGGATTAGGACTAAAATTAAATACATCCTAATTGGGTTAGGATTCCTTAAGTCTAAATTAATTATTAATCTAATGAATCAACATGACTCCTAATTGGATTAGGATTGAAGAGTTCAATTGAGTCATGGTTCATTCAAGTCCTAATTGGATTAGGACTAGCATAGATTGAACCCAATTTGGTTAATCCTAATTAGACTAGGATTAAACCATGAGAGAGGCACCTAATCCTCTTTGGAAGAGGATTAGGTTAACCAAGTAAGAGGGGCATCAGCCCCTCTCCACTTGGCTAGGGCGACATGAAGAGAGGGGGCCGGCGCCCCCTCTTTGGCAAGTTGTCATGGAGCTCCTAATTGTTAGGAGCTCCACTCCCTTTAAAAGGAGGACTAGGGGCCGGCGCCCTAATGCACTTGAAGCCCTCCTCTTGTTGCCGCCACCCTCCCCTCTCCTCCCTTGGTTCAACCGCAAGCAAGGTGCAAGGGAAAGAAGAGCTTGGCGACATCCCTTCTTCCTCCTCTTGGCTTCAACGCATGAGAAAAGAAGAAGGCTGCGAAGGGCTTTGATCTTCTTCCTCTTCTTCATCCTTCTTCTTCCTCCTCTCAAGTGCAATCAAGAGTTGATTGAAAGAGAGGAGATCAGCCATCAAAAGAAGTCTTTGCAAGGGAGCTAGCACCCCGGGAAGACAAGAAAGATTTGATCGGTCCTCTACTTCGTGTGGATACCCGTAGAGGCCGGACGTTTGAACAGCTTCAAGCGAACCCTATTCCAAAACCACGAATTCAGATTTGCGGTGATCATCTACCCACGCAAGGTGAAGATCTGATCTTCCTAATGGTTTTAAAAGTTTTAATTCTTACTGTTGCTGGTGGTCCAAACCGAGAACGATTGACACGACGGTGTGAACGGGGTTCCGCCTGAGTTGTCTTGGTTGGTGCTGGTTGCGCTCCACCTTCCGCCAAGGAACCTGCAAACAAGCCTTGCACCACCACCAGGGTGGTGATGGCCCTCCGACGGTCAAGTCAGAGGAGATTGGAGGAGGAGAGATGATAATCACAAGTGGGAGAGAGTGCTCTGGGAGGTATTGCTTACCCCCCCCTTCTCCCCCCAGCCGCATATATACCTGGCTGGGAGGTCTCTCAGGGGGGTTTGTCGTCGTGGGGCACGATAGAATGGCCACTGACATGGCCGTTACGGGGCGTCGTGGAGCAGCGCTGGGTACGGTCATGGCAGGGCGTAGTGGAGCTCCGCTTTGTACGGTTGATACAGGAGATCGTGGGCAGCATCGGGTACAGCCGTTGCAGGGAGTAGTGGAGCAGGAGGCCGCGGCGTGCCTCTGGAGAATAGCCTGTCGTTATCAAAAGATCTCCGACTCGGGGTCGGAATGCTGGATCATAGGGCAGCCGACCCGGGGTCGGGCTGCGAAGCCGAGGAGGTCCGACTCGGGGTCGGAGTGCTGGATCATAGGGCAGCCGACCCGGGGTCGGGCTGCGGAGCCGAGGAGGTCCGACTCGGGGTCGGAGTGCTGGATCATAGGGCAGCCGACCCGGGGTCGGGCTGCGGAGCCGAGGAGGTCCGACTCGGGGTCGGAGTGCTGGATCATAGGGCAGCTGTAGCTTTCCTGGATACGCGTGCCGATCACGTGGGGCATGGCGGCTCAATTCCCCCATAACAGTAGCCCCCCACTTCCGAGCCTGGAACCAGAAGGGGAACAGGTGAAGGGAGTGATGTTTCGAGATTGCCGCCATCCTTCGGAGAGGCGCGCGCGCTTCAAGCTTCCCGCCTTCTTTATGGCGTATGGCGGTTGCTGCTGACCTGGCAACCTGAGGATTTCGGCGGACATCCTTCCTTAATGGTGTCGATTCGCCTTTGGGGTGCGAGCGACCCTTCGGCGGCCAGGCGTCTTCTGGCGTCATCGAGGTGTCACTTGCCCTTTCGCCTATTTAATCGGGGGCCCTCCCCCGTCCGTCTTCTTCTTTACGGACATTTTCGAGTTTCTCCTTTGCGCTACCATTGTTGCCGCCGAAACGTTCGCTTGCTTTTCCTTTGACGCTCTCGGAGCCGTTCTTCCTCCTCTTCAAGTGAGTTTCCCACTCTTCTACTTTGAGCTCTTCATACTTTTTCTTTTTGTACTAGTGCACCCCAGTCGTTCCGGCCTTTCCCTCCTTCTTGACCCCGTCCTGACCGTAGATTGGCCATTAGGGATGGGCGAAGTGGGAGCAGATACCTCAGGAAACTCTTCCGGCGCTAAGCCAGGCATCCGAGGGTTAGGCCTCAGGAAATTCTTCCGGGGCTAAGCCAGGCATCCGAGGGTTAGGCCTCAGGAAATTCTTCCGGCGCTAAGCCAGGCATCCGAGGGTTAGGCCTCAGGAAACTCTTCCGGCGCTGAGCCAGGCATCCGAGGGTTAGGCCTCAGGAAACTCTTCCGGCGCTAGGCCAGGCATCCGAGGGTTAGGCCTCAGGAAACTCTTCCGGCGCTAAGCCAGGCATCCGAGGGTTAGGCCTCAGGAAATTCTTCCGGCGCTAAGCCAGGCATCCGAGGGTTAGGCCTCAGGAAACTCTTCCGGCGCTGAGCCAGGCATCCGAGGGTTAGTCCTCAGGAAATTCTTCCGGCGCTAAGCCAGGTATCCGAGGGTTAGGCCTCAGGAAATTCTTCCGGCGCTAGGCCAGGCATCCGAGGGTTAGGCCTCAGGAAATTCTTCCGGCGCTAGGCCAGGCATCCGAGGGTTAGTCCTCAGGAAATTCTTCCGGCGCTAAGCCAGGCATCCGAGGGTTAGGCCTCAGGAAATTCTTCCGGCGCTAGGCCAGGCATCCGAGGGTTAGGCCTCAGGAAATTCTTCCGGCGCTAAGCCAGGCATCCGAGGGTTAGGCCTCAGGAAATTCTTCCGGCGCTAAGCCAGGCATCCGAGGGTTAGGCCTCAGGAAATTCTTCCGCTCGCTGGTCGGCCAAGGCTGGCGCAAGCCGAAGCGACCGGTCGGGGCTTCCGGCTAGTCTGCTCCCGGGATGATCATCGGGTTAGCCAGGCATCTGAGGGTTGTCAAGCCTCAGGGAAATTCCGCTCGTTGGTCGGCCAAGGCTGGCGCAAGCCGAGGCGACCGGTCGGGGCTTCCGGCTAGTCTGCTCCCGGGATGATCATCGGGTTAGCCAGGCATCTGAGGGTTGTCAAGCCTCAGGGAAATTCCGCTCGTTGGTCGGCCAAGGCTGGCGCAAGCCGAGGCGACCGGTCGGGGCTTCCGGCTAGTCTGCTCCCGGGATGATCATCGGGTTAGCCAGGCATCCGAGGGCCGAGCCTCGGGAGATTCCACTCGTTGGTCGGCCTAGGCTGGCGCAAGCCGAGGCGACCGGTCGGGGCTTCCGGCTAGTCTGCTCCCGGGATGATCATCGGGTTAGCCAGGCATCTGAGGGTTGTCAAGCCTCAGGGAAATTCCGCTCGTTGGTCGGCCAAGGCTGGCGCAAGCCGAGGCGACCGGTCGGGGCTTCCGGCTAGTCTGCTCCCGGGATGATCATCGGGTTAGCCAGGCATCTGAGGGTTGTCAAGCCTCAGGGAAATTCCGCTCGTTGGTCGGCCAAGGCTGGCGCAAGCCGAGGCGACCGGTCGGGGCTTCCGGCTAGTCTGCTCCCGGGATGATCATCGGGTTAGCCAGGCATCCGAGGGCCGAGCCTCGGGAGATTTCACTCGTTGGTCGGCCTAGGCTGGCGCAAGCCGAGGCGACCGGTCGGGGCTTCCGGCTAGTCTGCTCCCGGGATGATCATCGGGTTAGCCAGGCATCCGAGGGTTGTCAAGCCTCAGGGAAATTCCGCTCGTTGGTCGGCCAAGGCTGGCGCAAGCCGAGGCGACCGGTCGGGGCTTCCGGCTAGTCTGCTCCCGGGATGATCATCGGGTTAGCCAGGCATCCGAGGGCCGAGCCTCGGGACATTCCACTCGTTGGTCGGCCACTTGTCGCTCGCCGCCCATCGGGGTTTCTCTGTGCCCAGCCGCGACCGTGTTTCTCCTCTCCTCCAAGCGTTGCCTGGGGGGAACACGAGAAGGGTATTAAACGCTAATTAATGCGTTACCTGGGAAATCGGATCGCCAGTTGCTGCTGGTGAGGAGTGTTAGTTGAGCGGCCGCGATACGCGGGTTCTTCGAGGAGGATGCGGCCTGGGCGCGAGCGGAGACACGTGGACCTAGGGGTATACGTCACCCGGATCGTCCTTTTTAAATTGTCTTTCTGGCCTTGTTGTTCTACTGGTAATACATCCGCAGGTTAGCGGAATTCCAGCCCCTTGGAATTTCTCGGCCATCTAGGGCTTCCAACTGGTAGGAGCCAGGTCGGTTTACCCAACGAACTTTATACGGGCCTTCCCAATTTGGCGCTAGCTTCCCACCTTCCGTAGGTTGAGATGCCTTAGCTCGCCTCAGCACCAGATCTCCAATTCTGAAAAGCTTCGGTCGGACTTTGGAGTTGTAATATCGGGCCACCCTCTGCTGATACATTGCCATCCGTACCTGAGCCATTTCCCTTGCCTCTTCCAAGAGATCCAAGTTCCCTCGGAGTTGCTCTGAATTGGCCTCGGGTCGGTGCGCGGCCACCCGAGGCGAGGGGAGTCCGAGCTCCACGGGGGCAACGGCTTCCGTGCCATAGGTTAGGCTGAAAGGCGTCTCTCCAGTAGGAGTCCGTTGTGTGGTCCGATACGCCCAAAGGACATTCTCGAGTTCCTCGACCCAAGCTTGCCCCGTCCGGCCGATCCGCGCTTTGATACCTTGGAGGATTGTCCGATTTGTGACCTCGGCCTCGCCGTTGGTTTGGGGATGCGACACGGATGTGAACCGATGCTCGATCCCGAATTCCTCGCAGAAGTCCCGGAAGTGCTTGTTATCAAACTGTCGACCGTTATCCGAGATGAGGACCCGAGGTACTCCAAATCGGACAATGATGTTCTTCTTCACGAACTTCCGGACTTGTGCCTCCGTGATGGTGGCCAGTGGCTCTGCCTCCACCCACTTGGTGAAGTAGTCGATGGCGACAATCAAAAATTTCCGCTGGGCCGAAGCGACGGAGAATGGTCCGAGGATATCCATTCCCCACTGTGCGAAGGGCCAGGGCGCGGTGATTGGCGCCAAGGGGACAGAGGGGACTCTCTGGACGTTGGCGTGGCGCTGGCAGGCGTCGCATTTCCGCACGTGGTCCTTCGAGTCCTCCAACAAGGTCGGCCAATAGTAGCCTTGCCTCATGATCTTATGCGCCAAGGACCTAGCCCCCAAGTGCGATCCGCAGATGCCTTCGTGGACTTCGCCGAGGGCGTAGGCCGCTTCCGCGGGGCGGAGGCACCTTAAGAGGGGGGCGGTAAACGAGGTCCGATACAGCCTCCCTTCATAAAGTACGTAGTGGGCGGACTTCTTTACAAGCCGCCGGGCCTGATCTTCGTCTTCAGGGAGGATTCCTTCGGCGAGGTAGGCGACGAGCGGGTCCATCCAAGACGGCTCCGGATCAATTGCCATCACCGCTCCAGCCCCGTCAATGCTCGGGGCATCCAGGGTCTCCAGGTAGATTGCCCTCGACAAGTTGTGCGCGTCTGCGTCCACTAGGCGGGACAACCTGTCGGCCCTGGCATTTTCGCTCCTCGGAACCTGCTGAATGTCAACACTGCCGAGGTCGGGAATGAGTGTTTGCACCTTCCGGACGTAGCTCTGCATGGTCGGGCTCCGCGCCTCGAACTCCCCTCGAACCTGCCCGACCACCAGCTGGGAGTCGGTGAAGACTTTCAGACGTCGGATGCCGAGCTCCTTGGCGAGTTTGAGTCCCGCGACTAGGGCCTCGTACTCCGCCTCATTGTTGGTCACTGGAAATCCGAACCTCAAGGCATACTCGGCTATCACTCCATCGGGATTGGTGAGGACCAGCCCAGCCCCTCCACCTTCAGGGTTCGACGACCCGTCAATGTGGAGCGTCCAGATCGGGAGATCGAGGCTGGGTGTCTCCGGCGGCTTAGGTTCCGCCTCCTGCACAGTGCACTCAGCGAGAAAGTCCGCGAGCACCTGGGCCTTGATGGCTGGTCGGGGCTGGTAGCGGATGTCGAACTCACCAAGTTCTACTGCCCACTTCACCAGCCGTCCCGCATTCTCTGGATTGCTGAGAATCTTCCGCAGTGGTTGATCGGTCAAAAGGGTGACAGAATGAGCCTGGAAATAGGGGCGAAGCCTCCTGGTCGCAGTCAGCAGCGCGAAGGCGATCTTCTCAGCCTTCGTGTACCGCGTCTCGGCATCCCGGAGGACTCGGCTGATGTAGTATACAGGCTTCTGAAGTCTTGCCTCTTCCCGAACCAGTACTGCGCTGACTGCGGTTGGGGAGACCGCCAGGTAAAGGTAGAGCATCTCCCCCTCTTGCGGCTTGGACAGCAGGGGAGGAGACGCCATGTACTCCTTGAGCTGGTCGAACGCCGCATGACATTCGGCCGTCCAGAGGAAGTCTTTTGGGCGCTTCAACACCTTGAAGAATGGTTGGCAGCGTTCGGCCGACTTTGCCACAAATCGTCCGAGCGCGGCGACCCTTCCAGCGAGCTCCTGAACCTCCTTCACTTTGGTCGGAGGGGACATATCTTGGATGGCTTTGATCTTGTCCGGGTTGGCCTCGATCCCCCGCTGGTTGACAATGAAACCGAGGAACCTCCCGGCCGAAGCACCAAAAGCGCACTTCGCTGGGTTTAGCTTCATGCGAAACTTTCGCAAGGTGGTGAAAGTCTCCTCCAGATCTGCAATGTGCTGGTCTGCATGGCGGCTTTTTACCAGCATATCGTCCACGTACACCTCCATATTCCGGCCGATCTGCTCCTTGAAGATTTTATTGACGAGGCGCTGGTAAGTGGCGCCAGCGTTCTTCAGACCGAAGGGCATTACCTTGTAACAGTACAGCCCCCGGTCTGTTATGAAGGCAGTTTTCTCCTCGTCCTGTGGAGCCATCATTATTTGGTTGTAGCCGGAGAAGGCGTCCATAAAAGACAGTAGCTGATATCCGGAAGTCGCGTCGACCAGTTGGTCTATCCGTGGAAGCGGAAAGCTATCCTTGGGGCACGCCTTGTTCAGGTCGGTGTAGTCGACGCACATCCTCCACTTCCCGCTCGCCTTCCGGACAAGTACGACGTTTGCCAGCCACTCGGGGTAGCTCACCTCTCTTATGAAACCTGCCTCCAAGAGTTTGTCTACCTCCTGGTCGACCACCCGGATCCGATCCGGGGCACAGTGTCTCTTCTTTTGCTTTACTGGTCGGTGGGTCGGGTCGACGTTGAGGGCGTGAGAAACGACCTCCGGGTCGATCCCAGGTACATCGGCCGCCGACCAGGCAAACACATCTGCATTGGCTCGGAGGAATTCCACTAACCGGAGCCGAGCTTCCAAGTCGAGGTTGGCACCGACCCGGACCGTGCGGTCCGGGCGGCCTTCTTCGAGGGGAACTTCGATTACGCCCTCGGCCGGCTCCCCGTGCCGCAAGGCCACTTCATCTCTGGCGTCAAGTGACTCGACGCTTAGGGCCTCCATGGGCTTCTTCCCTTTGAGAGTTGCTAGGAAACACTGCCGTGCGGTCGGCTGGTCACCTCGGACCTCTCCAATCCCGGCCGCTGTGGGGAACCGCATGAGCAAATGGTAGGTAGAAACCACCGCGCGAAGGGCGTTCAGTCCGGGTCGTCCGAGGATAGCGTTGTAGGCCGAGGGGACACGGACGACCAAGAACCCGAGCCGCACCGTGGCTTCTGCGGGTGCAATGCCCGCAGTCACAGGCAGCTCGATGACACCTTCGGCCGAGATAGCGTCTCCAGTGAATCCTATGAGGGGGGTGGATGTTTTGTGCAACAATTGTCGGGAAAAGCCCATCTTTTGGAAGGCCTCGTAATACAAAATATCAGCTGAGCTTCCACTATCCACAAGAACACGCCTTACATCATAGTCCGCCATAGTGAGAGAGATCACCATGGCGTCATCGTGGGGAGTCTGAACCCCCTTTACATCTTCATCACAAAAAGTGATTACGTTTCCGACCCGCTGCCTCTTCGCGACGGCCACTCCTGATACTTCCGCCGAGCCCCCTGCGTTCCTCACGGGCCGAGAGCAGCCCCCAGTGATGGTGTGGATCACTCCCGCAACGGGTCGATTCTGCTCCCGAGGCTCCTGAGGGGCCGGGTCGGCTGGACGCGGGTCTGCGGGGGGACGTCGGTCGTTTACATATCGACCGAGACGCCCTCGGCGAATGAGAGCCTCGATCTCGTCCCGAAGCTGGAAGCAGTCTTCGGTATCGTGGCCGTGGTCTCGGTGGTACTCACAGTACGCCCGAGAAGGCTTCCTCCCAGGGATCTTCTTCATCTGCCTCGGGACCGGGAGGTCCTCCCGCCCCTTGATCTCCATGAGGATCTGGGCCCGGGGGGCCAGGAGTGGGGTGTACCGGTTGAAGCGTCGGTGCGGAGAACGAGGGCGTGTGGCGCCGTGGTTCCTTGCTGGTGACGGGCTTCTGCGCCGGCGTTGAGGCGTCGGGCTCCTCCTCTGGGGTGCCTCTTTTCGCCTTTTCTTCCCGGGCTTTAGAGGGGCCTCGGCGGCCTCCTTGTTCCGGTGGGAGGCTGCCTCCTCGGCGTCTGCATACTGGTTTGCCCGAGACAACAGCTCCGGGAAGCTCCGCGGCAGGCGTTTGTCCAGGGAGAAGGTGAGTCTGCCCTTCCGGAAGCCTCGCTTCAGGGCTGAGAGAGCCACCTCCTGGCTCAAATTCCGGACCTCCAGTGTTGCCTTGTTGAAGCGGGTGAGATAATCCCGCAGGCTCTCTCCCTCGTTCTGCCGGACATCGAAGAGGGAGTCGGAGACCAGTCTTCGCCGGCTACTGACGGCGAAATGGCTGACGAAGAGACGGGTGAACTGGTGGAAGGACTGGATGGAATTAGCCTCCAGGCCGGCGAACCACGCCCTTGCCGGGCCGCGGAGGGTCGCCGGGAAGGCCTTGCAGAGGAGAGGATCCGATGCTCCATGGAGGAGCATAAGAGTCCTGAAACTCTCCACGTGGTCCCGTGGGTCCGCCGCCCCGTCGTAGGGTTCGATCGCCGGCATTTTGAACCCCGGCGGGTTTAGGGTTCGCAGGATCCTTGAGGCAAGCGCCGGCTGGGAGGAGATTTCCAAGTCGGCGAAGGGATCTTTGGAGTGGCCCTTCAGGACCTGGAGCTGTCTGTGGAGATCGTCCACCCGCCGGTCCAGGGAGCGCGACCGGTGGGTGGGAGACAAGGAGCGGCGCGAGGGGGACCGACTGGAGTACGGGCCCCTCGAGGACTGGGGTGTCTGAGAACGCGCCCGGGTCCGCCTCTCGTACCCCGCGCAGCTCCGATGAGAAGGTCCTGGCAGAATGGACCGCACTCGAGAATCCTCCCCGCGCCGGCGCTCCTCTCCATGGGAGAGGAAGGAGCGCGGGTTGTGAGGAAGAGGCGAGTGCTCGGGGAGCAGCGGCTCCTGAGCCCGCTGCGGCACCCGAGAGATCACACCCTGCAGATTCTGCACTGCCTCCGCGAGGGTGCGAACCTGCTGGGCTAGCTGGTCGAACTGAGCAGGTTCGACCGTCTGAATGGGAGGAGAAGCGGTGGAATGCTGCTGAGAGTGTGTTGGGGACGCAGCAGCCTCCCGGCCAGAGGCGCGAGAGGCTCCGCGACCGGAAGCATTGGAAGCTCCGCGACCACCTCGCCGTGCCATTACGATCATTCTGAGATTCGGCCCTCCTTCTAGCGCCAACTGTTGCTGGTGGTCCAAACCGAGAACGATTGACACGACGGTGTGAACGGGGTTCCGCCTGAGTTGTCTTGGTTGGTGCTGGTTGCGCTCCACCTTCCGCCAAGGAACCTGCAAACAAGCCTTGCACCACCACCAGGGTGGTGATGGCCCTCCGACGGTCAAGTCAGAGGAGATTGGAGGAGGAGAGATGATAATCACAAGTGGGAGAGAGTGCTCTGGGAGGTATTGCTTACCCCCTCCCTTCTCCCCCCAGCCGCATATATACCTGGCTGGGAGGTCTCTCAGGGGGGTTTGTCGTCGTGGGGCACGATAGAATGGCCACTGACATGGCCGTTACGGGGCGTCGTGGAGCAGCGCTGGGTACGGTCATGGCAGGGCGTAGTGGAGCTCCGCTTTGTACGGTTGATACAGGAGATCGTGGGCAGCATCGGGTACAGCCGTTGCAGGGAGTAGTGGAGCAGGAGGCCGCGGCGTGCCTCTGGAGAATAGCCTGTCGTTATCAAAAGATCTCCGACTCGGGGTCGGAATGCTGGATCATAGGGCAGCCGACCCGGGGTCGGGCTGCGAAGCCGAGGAGGTCCGACTCGGGGTCGGAGTGCTGGATCATAGGGCAGCCGACCCGGGGTCGGGCTGCGGAGCCGAGGAGGTCCGACTCGGGGTCGGAGTGCTGGATCATAGGGCAGCCGACCCGGGGTCGGGCTGCGGAGCCGAGGAGGTCCGACTCGGGGTCGGAGTGCTGGATCATAGGGCAGCTGTAGCTTTCCTGGATACGCGTGCCGATCACGTGGGGCATGGCGGCTCAATTCCCCCATAACACTTACCTAACTACGAAAGGTCTCGAAACAACGTTCATGCGATGAACGTCGATCCCGCACATGCCCCCTTTCCGCTGCCATCTGATTTTTGTTTTGAAATATCAGCGGCATGGGCGGGTTCCCAACACTCTATTCATGGAAAGTTCATGAGTCATTAGTTAGCCTAGGAGTTCTTCCAATGGGAGTGCGTTGAGATCCTTGGCTTTCTGGATGGCAATAACTTTTGTTTCCCAAGCTCTTGAAAGTGACCTGAGAATTTTGCGGGCAAGATCATATTAGTGTAAGTTCTGCTAAGACTTTTCAGACCATTAATGATGTTAGTGAATCTAGTAAACATTTCAGATATAGACTCACTGGGTTCCATTTTAAATAGTTTATATTTATGCACTAATATGTTAATTTTAGATTCTTAACCTGGTTAGTGCCTTCGTGTGTAACTTCCAGCCTATCCCAGATTTTTTTTTGCAGATATGCAGTGGATATGCGATTAAATTTATTTGCATATAATAAACAATATAAAACATTCATGGCTT
The DNA here is from genome assembly GCF_009389715.1 of Phoenix dactylifera. NCBI lineage: Eukaryota > Viridiplantae > Streptophyta > Magnoliopsida > Arecales > Arecaceae > Phoenix > Phoenix dactylifera. The sequence goes on along the minus strand of NW_024067720.1, from coordinate 552,576 downwards.
TTGCATTCAGCTGAGCCATTTTTTTATCATGATCATCCCATTCTTCTTTAGGTTTGGGCAGTGAGATGCTATCAATAATTTTCATGGGTATGCGCGGCCCATTGACTATGATGTTCCATAGAACATAGTCGAGTGCTTTGATGAATATGCGCATGCGTGCTTTTCAATAAGTGTAGTTTGTGCCATTAAAGAGTGGTGGTCTATTTGTAGATTGTTCTTTGGCAATAGAGGTTCCTAATGGTGTTGCCATGATCTTTAACTCTCGATAGTTAGATCAAAGAAAAGGGTTGGGTACCGGGCTCCAATACCACTTGTTGCCCAGATATGCAGCCCAAGAGTAGGAGTGAATTGGGTTTTAAAACTTTTTGGCTCTAAATGCAGTGGATAAATAAAGATTTCAATTTGAAAGATATAAGTGCTGAAGCAATGAATGAATAATGGCAGAGATTAAGGAGCAGAAGTGTAAGAAGACAAGCACACACAAACACAGTAAATTTATAGTGGTTCGATGTAACCCACACCTACATCCACTCCTTAAGATTCTTAAGAATTTCACTATAACCTTCCTGATTACAGTGCCATCGTTTTTCGAGCTCACACCCCAACTCATTGTTTTTTCGGGATCACAACGAACCCAGTTGGTTTTTAGAGGATCACCAACCAAAATCTTAACCCGTTTGTTTTTTGGGATCACAAACAACCCAGTTTTCACAAGTTCACCAACCAAAATCTTTATATGTTTGTTTTTGGGGCTCACAAACAATCCATCGGTTTTTACAAGTTCACCAACCAAAATCTTTACCCTTGCTGAATCTCCTAATTCAACAACTTCTAATTTAGGTTATTAGTTTCAGAACAATTGAAGCTGTTACAGCAGAGTTAAAGCAAAGAAATAAATGCTGTAAGTAAACAAAGCTTCAAATTAAATGAAATAATGAATGAGGATATGAAGTTTTGAAGATGGTCGTTGGCTACAATTGAATGTCTTGATTGTACAGCAACAGCTTGTTAAATATCCCAGTTGATTTTCTTACAGAATGGTTTTTCTCTTTGAAAGCTCTCTTGTGAGGATTTGATCTTTGGAAGCTCGGATTTTGTGTATGTGGATTTTCTCACTTGTTCCTCTTCTTCGTCTCTTTGGTGCTCCTTTGAATTTATGGGCTATATGCTGAACAGGAAGTACAAACTAGCCGTTAGAGCAAAAAACTATCTGTTGGCACCCAGCAAAAATACTGTTGAAAGTAGCTGTTGGAGCTGTCAAGGTAACAAGGGTCGTCTCTCCAAGTTCAGGGGTCGTTGCATGTACTGAAGGGGATGGCTCACTAAGTACAAGGGTCGTCTCTCTCCTTCAATCCATAGAAAATTTTTGCGTTGGCCTCAAAAGGTCGACTCATCAATGTCGGAGGTTGACTCATGTTGATAGTGGCTCGGGACATTAAACACATGGGTCGACTCTTCTAGTCTGTCTCAAGCGATGATTCTTCTCTGTTTTTCTTGACTGCATAGGGGTCGACTCATTTTTTGCATGGGTCGACTCATTCAGTCTATCTCAGGCGGTGATTCTTCTCTGTTTCTCTTGAACTACATAAGGATCGACTCAATTACTATGAGGGTCGGCTCATTAAGTTTTTCTGAGAATTTTCAGGGACCATTGATTCTATTTTTCTTGATTCTTTGAAAGTTGTAAGTGTTATTTTCTTCTTGAAATTTAAACTTTTACACTTAAGCCAACATCATCAGAATACACATTTAACTCAATTATTTTTGTGATTATCAAAATCCATCCTTTAAGGTTAACAAGTCACTTAGCCTGCACCTTTGGTGTATCGACCTGCACCCTTAATATTTCGGTCTATACCTGCTTTGGTGTATCAGCCTACACTATTGGTGCATCGTCCTGAATTCTTGGTATTTTGGCCTACATTATGGTGTTTCGGTCTACACCATTGGTGTTTCGATCTACACTGTTGGTGTTTTAGCATGCAACTCTCTTGGTGTATTGGCTTGCACCTTTGATATATCGGCCTGCATCTTGGGTGTTTTAGCTTGTCGTCATATACGTTAGCCTCCTAATTGAGGACAACCTAGTCTGCCAGCTATGTACTTCTTTGGCTCATCGGCCAACTACTTCAACCTAGTGATTGATTTCCTATCTGCACCTTGATACTTGATTGAAGGTTGATGTCTTTCCAAAATCTTTTATTCAGCCTGTACAAGATTTCCCTTTTGAAGACCTACTACTACTTGGTCTACAATGAAGGGCCTTCCAAGGCATTGTTTGATTGGCTTTTAGATTTGTGATGGGATATATTTGGCACTAGTGATGCAGGAGCATCACCATCACTGCCCTGGCGTGGAACATTGGGTCTAGGTGTGTGAAGGAAAATTAAGTCCAAGTTATAGTGTGATTGAGTCCATGTAATAAGTGATTTAATTCACAATGGGTTAGTGTCTTCAACACCTAATCAGATTGAGTCTAAGGCGTTGAGTGGGTCATTGATTAATTAGGAGTGGCCATATGTCATATGGGATAGAGTCCTAAGGAGTTTATACTTGATCTCATGCGGCAAGAAAGAGTCCCACTTGAAGAAGGACTCTTGCTTTCGGCTAAATCCATTTCCTATCCTCCAATCCGCATGCCAAGAAGAGCTTCCATTTGTGGTTAAGCCTTAATTGGCAAGTTGTTTAGGTGGTCAATTAGGGGATTTAAATTTTAAAAGAATCCCTATGTGGTTAGGAGTCCAAATAAAATTCTGGTTGTAAATTTCTATCTTTGCCAACCTCTCTCTCTATATAAGAGAAGGTATTAAGAATGAAATCAGATTTTAGTGTTTTGAAAAGAAATCCTTGTTTTGCTTGATGTGAAGAGAGACTCTTCTTTTGGTGCGACGCCAATAGGCTGAAGGGAAAGGTGGGACGCCTCTCCTCTTCACGCCTTCATTTGATTTGGTTTTTGGGTGAGACTCTCACAACCAACTCATCCTTATCTCTTCCTTGATCCACGCCTCCCCTCACGCCATCTTTAGCTTGCCACATCAGCAACCAGCTAATCCCATCATGCCCAAACTCCATCACGTTCCTCTTAAAGTCCCATTTCAATTGAAACTCCAACAAACTCAATTTCAGCCAAACTATATTTGGTCCAACCAATTTCAGCTGCCCACTAAGATTGGTCTCCAATTTTAGTCAACTGGTTAATCAACCTCGAGTCCAATCTAATTTAACCAGCAACCCAACTTCTTCCTCCTTCCTTCCACCCATAAAGAACCCTAGCCGCTATTGAAAAGGAAATAAGAGAAAAAAATTCTGCAACCCACCCCGTACTGCATCAACTAGCCATCGACCTAAATTTTGACTTGGATGTTATTCGACTTAGACAATTTAAAGAAAAAGCTAACAGAGATTTTGCAAACCCATCAATCACTTATTTCACTTACTACGGAGGTTGATAAGTTCGCCTCTTAGGAAAGGTGAACTTAAGCAATAGATACAAACCATGGAGGACTTGGTAGAGGCGTGGCTTAAATTTGATCAATAATTAGAAACTATGGAGGATCAGGTTAAGCTAAGATCCATCACTGTGCTTGACTCCTAACCTGTGGGCATGGCAGCTATGACTAATTTGGAGGTGAAGGTATCCAATATGGCAAATGTCCCTTGCTGATAGATTTGGAGGAACATAGGCCATTGGTTAGTTAACAAGTTGCTCTTCAATATATAGATTTGGCATGCATGGCTGCTGATGAAAAGGTTATGGCGGTACCTATTGGGGTGGTTATCCCTAGGCCCTCAAAATAGGGATAGGCTGCACTGTAGGTGGATCGAACTGTTGCCCCCATCTATCATCATTAGAGGATGGTTGACTCCAACAACAAGAACTTGTGCTGACATGATCGCACTGATTTTTCTTCCAGCGGCCATCTATAAACTAGGATGGCTAATACCTTCCTTGAATTTGATGGTCTGTCTAGCATTGATCGAGCCAATAGTGACTTCCTGTTCAGTTCGACTTGGTTTCACTTGTAGGATCTTTCCCTCCTTGTCTTGGTTTGTAAATCCTGAGAACTTTATGGAATAGTCTTTGGCCTCATTTTTCTAGTAGGACAAAAATCAAAAATCAGGCTTCTTGAGGATCCTGAGGTTCTTATATTGTAAAAAATGTAGGTCAATTTATCTAGCACAGGGGTATGATTGGTTGGTTTCACCATAGTATGCAATGAAGCATGCTGTGGCGGGCGATATCAGAACTCGAAAACATAAACAAGCCTTGTTCGACCTGCTCTACCATCAAAGCCAAATATGTCTTGTGTTGTTGCACAAGTGGCCTCAACACAATGGCCACATGATTGGCTACTGCTTGTAATAGATCATGCTAGTTCTTATTCATATGGAACTTGAATTGTTCTGTTGCCTAAGGAGACAACCCAAGAGAGGAGGGTGAATTGGGTTTTAATTAAATATTGATCAATTAAAAAAAGGTTAGTGATTAACTAAATATACTGCAAGAGAATTAGTTAGATCACTAGATGCAATAAGTGAAGAAAGTGGGAGAGACAAGATGCAATACAAACACAGAAAGTACGGCAATGAGTCGACTCGCTGACAGGGTCTGAAAACTATCGTTCTGTCTTTCTGTCTGTTCTCAGTCGGAGTCAACTCGTAGAATGCCGGAGTCGACTCGAGCTTGTGCTAGAACCTTTAAACCACCCGGAGTCGACTCGCAAAGTTTCGGAGTCGACTCGTGATGCAGACTTTGGTTCAAATTGAGTCCAGCACTTAGCCAAATTACTTTGAACCAAAATTCGAGGCACTTAAACAGAAATTTACACATATTTGCCTGAAATACTAGATTGAATTCATTAGTACAACATAAGATATACTCAAAATGCTTTGTGCTCATCAAAATCAATTAGAAAATACTCAATTACTCCACAATCTCTCCCTTTTTAATGATATAAAACATTGAGTATTTGTAAAGTGAATTACCCATTCAAAGAATGATTCATAGATAAAGTTTTGAAATGAATTCAAATGTCTAGTCATTTAGTGTATCCAAAATTGAAAGGTATGAGTCAGTATACTTTGAAATTAAAGCTCCCCCTTTTCATTTAGAATTATATAAGCCTTCAAATCATACAATCAATTGTTTGGCTTATATTCTTTTAATTAATTTACTTTTTTAGAATTTTAGATTCTCCTCCTCAACATGTGCATTCAATTTTGTTTGAGCTTTGTTCAAGTTTTCTTAAATTTCTTTTAATGTTGTTAACTTGAACTTAAGTTCTTAATTATAGGAGGGAAAATCTGACGATTTGTTCTTTTAATATGATTCAACTAATCTCCGAATATTTCTTGAATAGATTCTAAAGATTACTCCTTAAGGAGCCCCAACGGAGGAATAATGAACCTCGAGATATCGAATCCACTAAGAACAAATCACATTTTGCTTAAAAATTTTCTTTTTGCTTAAAAATTTTCTTGTTTAGTGATTCCCTTTACTTGCAATTATATCATATTTTCTTCCCTTTGTTGTCATCATAGCAAAAAGGTGAAGTATCAAAGAACCAATGTAGACAATGCTCATAACACAGTACTCATAACACAGAAAGCACAATGTACACAAGTTTTTAGAAAAAAGACTTCAATTCATTGTAAGTATTACAAAATTTGAGTACAATGATTGAAAGTACAAAATATAAATGATAATAAAACAAAATACAAGTCTAAGGATGTCTAGAAGAAGAAGATGAAGCTCTCGTATTTCTCCGCTGACACTGCAAGAGCAAACAAACTCCTTCAGAGACATTTCCCAGTTGCGCAATTATTTCAGAAGTAGCCCTAGCTTGAGTCTGGGTCAGTTGGGTTATGCTTTCGTTGATTGTATCAAGCTTGTCTATCACTACGTTTGCAACCCTTTCTGCTCCTTGATTCAGGCTTAGTAGCTCGGACCTCATCGAGTCTTGCATTTGTTTGGTAGCTTCCTGAATTTCGGAGAATCTCATATACTGACCCTGAACTAGGCTCCTCAGACTGGATAGCTCCTCCTTGACTTCGGCTACCATGACAGACACTGCTACTGTGGAGGGGGTCAACTCAGTGGAGGGAGTACTGGTGGTTCCTCTGAGTTTCCTCACAATGTCATCCCTCAAAGCTCTAAGCTGCTCAGGACAAATTCTGACCTCTAGAGGCTGCTGAGATGGTGGTACTGTGGGTGAAGGGCCAGCAGAGGATGAAGGGCCGGCAGTGCATGAGGGACCAGCTGTGGATGGGAAGGTGGAAGGATCTGTGGAGATGTCCTGATCATGATCAGAGATGGGAGAGTAAGGAGCAGTGGGGTCAGATGGTATGGAGGTAGAGGATTTCCTAACCCATCTCCCCTCAACCTTATGGAATCTCATTCGGTGGAGAGTCCCCTCGTTCATATAGTCCATGTAACGGAGTGAACGAGAGGGTTCCCCCTCAGGGATAGGAATCTCTAACTTCCTAAATATCAGTGTGAAGAGCATACCGTAGGGGAGACTCAATCTAGGTTTGTCTAAGGGTTCACTAATATAACTATAAATAAGTTTTGGGAAGTTGAGAGGAACATCATGTAAGATATAGAACATTAAGGCTATGTCTTTTTCTAAAATAAAATCAAATCTACCAGTTTTGGAAAAGAGGGTGCGAGAGATGATACTAAGGAGGAGGCGCATTTCAACGGAGAGCTGATTTGCAAAAACCTCCTCAATGGGCGATTGGGGTACTCTCCTTAGGATGGCCGTAAGGGCCTCAGACCTATCGGTGGGGTGAGTAGGAGCTATCCCCTCTCGAGAGAGGTGGAGGACTCATGCAATGAGGTCCTCCGAAATGCAAATAGGAGTGTCGGCTACTCTCCCTTGAATACCACCGCCACCCCGTGTGACGGTGCCATAGAATTCTCGGACTAACCCAGGATAGGTAGGAAAGTCAAGGGAACAAAAATACTCTAGGCCCTGAACCCTAAGATGATGCCCTAGAGTGAACCATTCACAGGAGAGGAAGTCAAAATCGACCTTCCTCCCGGTAGAGACGACCCTTCCGGCGCACGAACGCAAGGGAATCGACCTAGGCGGAGAGGGAACCGGAGGTGGTGACCTCACGGGTTCATTCCGTGCCTTGGACCGTCTCTCAGTGCCGCTCGCTGCAAGGGGTCTCTTCCGACTAGGGACAACAACTTTCCTAGGCATATTGACCTACCCTAGGACGGAGAGGCGTGAAAAGGGAGGAAAAACCGAAAGAGAAAGGGAGAGAGAGGGCGGAGATGATCGGGGGAGACGACTCGAGGATTTTGGAACAGTGACGGCCAAAAAGAAAGATTGGAAAAAATTATTTCATTTAGGGTTAAAAGACGGACTCCCGACCTCGAGTCGACTCCTGTAAATTCGCAAGTCGACTCGACTACAAGTCAACTCTCAGAATCATCCGAGTCGACTCTCAGAAATATCCGAGTCGACTCGAGCTCTGGCACACACCAAAATCTAAGTTAGAATCGTGCCAAAGGAGAGAAAAGTAGTAATCTTTAGATCTTAAAGAATGATTTGATGATCATAAATGTGGAATACTATATCAAACATAACTTAATGATCAAGATCTATAAACGAGAGACAAGAATCAAAGAAATGGATCAATTACTCCTAAACCTCTTCTAAGAACACAAAATCGATCTTCACTTAATGGTTTTGTGAAGATGTCAGCAAGTTGATCATCAGTACAAATAAATTCAAGCATCACATCACCATTTAACACATGATTTTTTATGAAGTGATGTCTTATCTCAATATGTTTAGTTCTTGAGTGCTGAATAGAATTTTTAGTTAGATTTATGGCACTTGTATTATCACAATTTATAGGAATCTTATCTTGTTTAATGCCATAATCTTCAAGTTGTTGCTTGATCAATAAAATTTGAGCACAAGAACTTCCGGTAGCAATATATTTGATTTCTGCCGCAGATAGTGCAACCGAGTTTTGTTTCTTACTAAACCATGAGATTATGTTTTCTCCTAAAAATTGACATGACCTGCTGGTGCTTTTTCTATCAAGTTTACAACGAGCAAAGTCAAAATTAGTGTACCCTATTAAGTCTATGCTTGATTCTTTAGAGTCCCATAACCCTATATCTTTTGTTCCTATTAGATACTTAAAGATTCTTTTAACTGCAATTAGATGTGATTCCTTAGGATTAGACTGATATCTAGCACACATGCATACACTAAACATGATATCAGGTCTACTTGCTGTAAGATATAATAATGATCCGATCATACCTCTATACAGCTTTTGATCTACTGACTTACCTAATTCATCTTTGTTTAGTTTGCATGATGAGCTCATGGGGGTGCCAATTGACTTGTTTCCATCCATATCAAACTTCTTTAGCATTTTCTTGATGTACTTAGCTTGATTAATGAAAATTCCTTCCTTAGATTGTTTGATTTGAAGTCCGAGAAAGTAGTTCAACTCTCCCATCATGCTCATCTCAAATTCACTCTGTATTAATTCAGCAAACTCTTTGCAAAGACGATTGTTAGTGGCATCGAAAATAATATCATCTACATAAATTTGCACTATTAACATATCTTTATTTTTCTTTTTCAAAAACAAGGTTGTGTCAACATTCCCTCTAGAAAATTCATGATAATAGAAATTGGCTAAGTCTTTCATACCATGCTCTAGGTGTTGGGAATCCGCCCATGCCGCTGATATTTCAAAAATTTTTTAGATGGCAGCGGAATCGGCATGCACGAGTTCGACGTTCATCGCATGAACATTGTTTCGAGACCTTTCGTAATTAGGCAAGAATTAAAACTTTTAAAACTAATAGGAAGATCAAATCTTCACCTTGCGCGGGTAGATGATCACCGCGAATCTGAATTCGTGGTTTTTAAAGAGGGTTCGTTTGAAGCCGTTCAAACGTCCGGCCTCTACGGGTATCCACACGAAGTAGAGAACCGATCAAAGCTTTCTTGTCTTCCCGGGGTGCTAGCTCCCTTGCAAAGACTCCTTTGATGGCTGATCTCTTCTCTTTCTTTCAACTCTTGAAAGTGCTTGAGAGGAGGAAGAAGAAGGATGAAGATGAGGAAGAAGAAAGAACCCCACGCAGCCTTCTTTTGTTCCTTGCGTTGGATGAAGGAAGGGAAGGGGAGGAGGCCGCCAACACTTGGAGATCCTTTTCCCTTGCTTGCGGCTGAACTAAGAGAGGAGAGGGGCTGGTGGCGGCAGCAAGAGGGGGAAGAGAGCACACCCCTAGGGCGCCGGCCCTAGGTCCCTTTTTATAAGCATCAAGGGCTCCTACAAGTTAGGAGCCCTTGACAACCTTCTTTCTTTGGAGCGCCGGCCCCTTCTCTCTTCTTGTCGCCCTAACCAATTGGAGAGGGGCTGATGCCCCTCTTACTTGGTTAGCCTAATCCTCTTCCAAAGAGGATTAGGTGCCTCTCATGGTTTAATCCTAATCTAATTAGGATTAGCCAATTTTGGGTTCAATCTATGCTAGTCCTAATCCAATTAGGACTTGAATGAACCATGACTCAATTGAACTCTTCAATCCTAATCCAATTAGGAGTCATGTTGATTCATTAGATTAATAATTAATTTAGACTTAAGGAATCCTAATCCAATTAGGATGTATTTAATTTTAGTCCTAATCCAATTAGGACTCTATTTGAATCCGAAGTCCTAATCCAATTAGGATTTCTAGGAATCCTACTCCAAGTAGGAATCCAATTTTAATTCAAAATTCCTAATCTCATTAGGATTGTAGGAATCCTATTCCAAGTAGGAATCCCAGTCCTACTCCAACTAGGATTCCCAGTCCTAATCCAATTAGGACTCTAGGAATCCTACCCGAAGTAGGACTCTTGTTTCAAGTCCAATTAATTAATTCCCTTTCCTTCTTCAACTTCTTATCAATCAAATTGATTTCTTGTGATTCCTAATCACGATTTCAACCATCGGATCGGTCAATACTTCTAGTGTGTGTGACCCCATAGGTTCTATTCTGACTGGTAGTGAGATATATTGTGATCTCTATCTCAATATCATTGAAAACTCCTTTCAATGGGTTGGAACGATTCCAACTCAACTCATTAGGATTTATCGATCATCAAGATAATCCCTATGAGTCCCACCATCCACCAGTGACACCTAGCAGCATGTAGTGGCTACCCAGCAGAATGGAATGATGAACCTCTAGGTGCAGTTAACATGTGATACAGTCCTACTATCGTGGATCCCTACAGGACGGAGGTCATGGACAACTCGTCAAACCCCATCGTCTGTCATATGTCAAGATTTATTCGACTTGAGTTCGATAGTGGAAAACTCTTTCTCCACTTTACTGCCCTGGCCAAGGTCTTAGAACTCAGTCTAACAAATCACATAGGATCACTCCTCTTCTATCAAGGTCGATAGATTCCTTATAGGTGCATACCCTACTCCTACAGTGAACCTACTGCAGCCAATCTACACTGCATGGACCCATATGGCTAGAGACCATGTATGTGTGCAGTCAAACTACAATAACTTCACTGTGAGTAGCCGAAGCACCGCAGGTCAAAGGACCAGTCACACTACTGCAACATCAAGTAAGTCACTGACGAGTGGATAGACATCCAAGTGACTTCTTGTCTTGGTCACGCTCAGTACCCTTGTTCTCTAACAAGCACCTGCACTATCACTTCAGTGTCCCTACACTGTGGACTCAAGTCTCGTCCATCCAGGAGGAAAGTGATCTGTGCACTGATCGGATCGATCACCGTCCTCGTGATGATCCATTGATCAGGAGCATTTAGAAATTAATCACCAATGATACATGGCTCAAATTCTCAACTCTTGAGAATATGTATCATCATCTTATTAATTTCTTGGACGATTCATAGACACATAAACAATATGAATGAAAAAGATGCCTTTTATTTATTCAATAATAAATAGTCAAGTACAAAAATATGTCCCTAGAATCAACAATGTGTCAGCCAAATTGGCTTCTAGGGCATACATCTAACAATCTCCCACTTGCACTAAAGCCAATTGGTCATATATCTTAGGCCCATCTTCTCAAAGTGGGCTTCAGTCTTTTGCTGACTCAGCTGCTTAGTGAAAGGGTCTGCCACGTTATCCGCGGAGTCTACTCTCTGCACCTCTACATCATAGTCGCGTATGAAATGGAAGCGCCGCTCTATGTGCTTGGATTTCTGATGAGACCATGGCTCCATAGCTTGTGCTATGGTGCCAATGTTATCGCAGTAAAGTGTTATGGCATCTAATGACATTACACCTAACTCTGCAATTAACTTTTAATCAGAAGGTTTCCACTGCACCCTTAGATACGGCTTAACATTCAGCTTCTAAGGTAGAATCTATAATGATCGGTTGTTTGGAACTCTTCCAATTTACTGAACCACAATTGCACATATTCTGATGTAGACTTTCTATCATCAATATGTGTGCATCCTTCTACCTTCAACTCTGATCTTCTCTCAAAGACCAAGAACATGTCCTTAGTTCTTCTCAAGTACTTAAGACTGTTCTTTCACAGCTATCCAGTGCTTTTTGCCTGGATCCGACTGATATCTGCTTGTGACACTCACAGCAAGAGCTATATCAGGTTGTGTACACAGCATGGCATATATGAGGCTTCCCATTGCCGATGCATAGGGAATCTTGCTCATGTGTTGAATCTCTTCAGCACCTCCTCTATGTACATCTTCTGTGAAAAGCCAAGCATTCTTTTAGATCTATCTCTATAGACCTTTATTCCCAAAATATAGGATGCTTCCCCAAGGTCTTTCATGGAGAATTCTTTTGACAACCAGACCTTGACCGAGGTTAGCATGGGAATATCATTCCCAATCAGGAGAATGTCATCTACGTACAGTACGAGAAAAACGACAGCACTCCCACTAACCTTTTTATAAACACATGGTTCCTCCTCGTTTTTGATGAAATCAAACATTTTGATTGCATCATCGAAACGAGTGTTCCAACTCCGAGAGGCTTGCTTTAGTCCATAGATGGACCTTTGCAGCTTGCAGACCTTGTGATCTCCATCACTGGAAGTGAAACCCAAAGGCTGTTCCATATAGATATCTTCATCAAGATATCCATTCAGGAAAGCAGTTTTCACATCCATCTGCCAGATTTCATAATCATGAAATGCTGCAATGGCAAGCAATGTTCGAATGGATTTTAGCATGGCTACAGGTGAAAAGGTCTCCTGATAGTCAATGCCTTCGCGCTGACTATACCCTTTCGCCACAAGCCTTGCCTTATAGGTCTCTACCTCTCCATCCGAACCTATTTTCCTTTTGTAGATCCATTTGCATCCAATAGGTACAATACCTTCTGGTGGATCTACTAAGGTCCAGACTTGGTTGGAATGCATGGAGTCTATCTCTGACTTCATAGCTTCCAGCCATTTCTCGGAATCGATATCAGATATCGCCTCGCTGTAGGTTTTGGGATCCTGTATGTGATCCCTATCTCCCACTAGGAACATTTCCTCGGTATCCTCTTCTAGTATACCTAAGTATCTATCGGGAGGATGGGAGACCCTACTAGATCTACGAGGTGGTCGAGGGACATCGTGTACTGGCTCTGTATGAACGGGTTCAATAGGATCCATGACTCGTTGCTTTTCAGAGACTTTCTCTTCAAGCTCAATTTTCCTCCCACTGCCTCTATCAAGGATAAACTGATTTTCCAAGAAGATGGCATGACGGCTCACAAACACATTGTGATCCTCTGAGATGTAGAAATTGTATCCTAATGACTCTTTAGGATATCCTATAAAACGAGCACTTATGGTCCTAGCCTCTAACTTGTCTGCCTGTAGTCTTTTGACGTAGGCCGGACATCCCCAAATCTTGAGATGACCCAGACTTGGTTTCTTACCATGCCATATCTCATACGGTGTGGTAGGAACGGATTTAGAGGAAACTCTATTCAATAAATAAATCGCTGTGAGTAAGGCATCTCCCCAAAGAAACATAGGTAAATCAGTGAAGCTCATCATGGACCTGACCATGTCCAATAGGGTCCGATTCCTCCTCTCTGACACCCCGTTGAGTTGAGGTGTACCCGGAGGTGTCCATTGTGAGACTATGCCGTTTTCTTTGAGATAGTCCCGGAATTCCCCACTAAGGTATTCTCCTCCTCGATCTGATCGAAGAGCCTTAAGAGGTTTTCCAGTTTGTTTTTCTACTTCATTCTTGAACTCTTTGAACTTTTCAAAGGATTCAGACTTGTGTCTCATAAGATACACTTACCCATACCGTGAATAATCATCGGTAAAGGTAATGAAGTAAGAATAACGTCCCCTGGCTAGTACATCGAATGGGCCACATACATCTGTATGTATTAGGGTAAGTATTTCAGTGGTCCTCTCCCCATGTCCTACAAAGGGCAGTCTAGCCATTTTTCCTTGAAGACAGGACTCGCAAACTGGATATGACTCGAAAGTCAATGAGCCGAGAAGCCCATCTTTATCCATTTTGTTCATCCTATCCTCTCCAATATGGCCAAGTCTGAGGTGCCACAAATATCTTTGGTTTATCTCATCTCTGGATCTTTTGGATCCTTTGGCACTCACTTCTTGCTCAGTAACATTCACAGATACATCCATATGTAAATGATAGAGACTGTCAATCATGAAACCGCGTGCGACTATTTTATTTCTTAAATAAATAGAACAGTAGTCTTTGTCAAATGTAAAAACATGACCTTCCTGTGCTAGACATGAAACAGAAATCAAATTTCTGCTAGCAACAGGTACATAATAGCAGTCTCTAAGTATTAAACTAAATCCAGACGGTAGTCGCAGATGGTAGGTGCCCACAGCCACAGCAGCAACTTTTGCCCCGTTACCAACCCTAAAGGTTACCGCACCTTCCACCAGCCTTCTACTTTTCTTTAGACCCTGCATGGTAGTGCACAGATGAGCACTAGAACCAGAATCTATAACCCAACTAGAAGTAGAAGAAACCGTTAGATTAGTTTCAATTATGAGCAAGTCTATACCTTCTGAAGGTGTGTCACCTTTCTTGTTCTTCAGGCTCTCGAGGTATGAAGGACAGTTTCTCTTCCAGTGGCCTTCGACATTGCAGTGGAAACATTTTCCTTTGTCGTTAGCACTTTTCTTTTGAACTTCCTTCTTTGGCTTCTTGTCTTTCTTCTGCTTCTTAGCAGGCTTCTTTTTCTTCCAAGTAGACTTTCTCTTGGAACCAGAAGTCAACTCAGCAGCAAGGACATTGCCCCTTGAACCTTTCAAGGCTCCCTCAGCAGTTACCAACATGTTTATGAGTTCAGTCTTAGTGCATTCAATCTTATTCATGTGGTAGTTTACTATAAACTGACCAAATGAATCAGGAAGTGACTGTAGGATCAAATCCACTTGTAATTCCTTGTGCATGTCCATACCGAGCTTCTCAAGCTCCTCTAGGTCCTTGATCATGGTCAGACCGTGATCATGGACAGACTGCCCCTCGCGCATCTTCGCTTTGAAAAGCCTCTTGGACACTTCAAAACGAGCCGTGCGACTCTGCTCACCATACAACTCTTGCAGGTGTGCCAATATGTCCCTAGCAGTCTTTATATTTTCATGCTGGCATTGGAGTTCATTAGACATAGATGCCATCATATAGCATTTTACTCTAATGTCATCATCCAACCACTTTTTATGCATTTCACGCTGAACATCAGTAGGACGTGCTGGTAGTGTGGGGATATCTGAATCGAGTATGTAGCCTATCTTCTCACAGTCCAAAACTATTTTGAGATTTCTAAGCCAGTCTTTGTAATTGGTTCCGGTCAGTCGGTTGGTCTCAAGAATACGGGTCAAAGGGTTTGAAGCCGACATTGTATCTGCAGAGAGTAAAGATTCTAGTTAGACTCTTGTACTTGATCCTAATCTGTCCTAAGGTCTTTTAGAACAAATATGACTCCCACTATTTTCTCGAATTCCTCACACTCCCCTGGTAGGAAAACGGAAATCTCACACGACTAGGGTTTCTAGTGGGTACTGCGGTCCCACCAATTCACATGCCACCTCACCTAACAGTTATTGGTGACACATAGATGGATGAGTGTACAACTCTTGTACAATGCTTCTCAAGCATGTTGCAGTGCAACTTGGTCTCTAAGCCATGAAGACCTCACCTAACAGTTATTGGTCCCATTTCTTAGTTAAGTCAGACCCACCGTATAACCGTAGGAATAAAGTCGTCATTGGGTCCTCACCTAACAGTTATTGGTGCCCAACCCCACCTTTACCCTACAACATCTCATGTCTATAGAGAGGTCCAGCCCCCCAATGCAACTTGACCACTGTATCCAGCCGAGACAAGTCAACATCAGAAAGGCCTTAGCAGCTCTACTACAGTGGAAGACCTATTGACTTAATATTGGTTAATCAGGTCTTAGTGTTTGCAACTTGAGCCTTTCATAAGAGGTAATCGAACAATTGGCCAGGTAAGCAGGTGGGAGGCTCCCCTTACTCAGAGAGTAAGGTCCTAATTAAGTAACCACCTTTCATGCTTTCCTAGACACCAATTAGATCAATTAATCTAATATGACTTGCTCATGTCGGTTCACTCTCGACTTGATTGAGGAGATTTTGATTTAGGTCTCAATTGGGTTTGCTACATCACATGTAAGCCTATCTACCCGACTCTCATTCACATCACATGCAAACGGCGCATTGCAGGCAGTTATAATCGCGGCAATAATTAAAGCTAAACTTTAACTAGGTGATGATCATGGATTCTAATTAGGTCGTATTACAAGCACATGCACATCAATCGATCAAGTGGTCTTCAACTTTTGAATTGATTCCAAGCCTCCTTGATTCGATCCTTGATCAACCCTTGATCCCATCGCCATCAACCGCTTGGATCACCTTTCATCTCATGCTTTTGCTTCAGCTTGATCGTTGATGTACATCACATCACAGAAATACAACCAGATGTAAAATAAAAATAAAAATAATTTACATCTCCTTTTAGGAGGCACGCAGGCCTCTCAAAACTTCAAATAAGATGCATGCAAGCATCTGAAAAATTACATGACATCGCAGATCACATCGCAGGTCATTACATTTGATACCAAAAGGGATTGAATCCTATGATCATCACCGTATGCTACAATTATAATTTTCAGATCTGAAACTTAACTGATTATATCATGACATAGGTTGCTGATCATGCTAATCATGATTCTAAACTTTGTAATCCCATTAACAATGCAATTAGAATCATCTTTTTATCACATAAAAATCAGCATGTAAAAAATCAGCACCCCTGAAAAATCTGCATGCAGAATTTTTCAGCATGCATGATCATTCAATTTTCAGATCTAATAAGCCTTTAGATATTTAATTCTTACCTTAATCTACGAAGCCTAGGCTCTGATACCACTGTTGGGAACCCGCCCATGCCGCTGATATTTCAAAAATTTTTCAGATGGCAGCGGAATCGGCATGCACGAGTTCGACGTTCATCGCATGAACGTTGTTTCGAGACCTTTCGTAATTAGGCAAGAATTAAAACTTTTAAAACTAATAGGAAGATCAAATCTTCACCTTGCGCGGGTAGATGATCACCGCGAATCTGAATTCGTGGTTTTTAAAGAGGGTTCGTTTGAAGCCGTTCAAACGTCCGGCCTCTACGGGTATCCACACGAAGTAGAGAACCGATCAAAGCTTTCTTGTCTTCCCGGGGTGCTAGCTCCCTTGCAAAGACTCCTTTGATGGCTGATCTCTTCTCTTTCTTTCAACTCTTGAAAGTGCTTGAGAGGAGGAAGAAGAAGGATGAAGATGAGGAAGAAGAAAGAACCCCAGGCAGCCTTCTTTTGTTCCTTGCGTTGGATGAAGGAAGGGAAGGGGAGGAGGCCGCCAACACTTGGAGATCCTTTTCCCTTGCTTGCGGCTGAACTAAGAGAGGAGAGGGGCTGGTGGCGGCAGCAAGAGGGGGAAGAGAGCACACCCCTAGGGCGCCGGCCCTAGGTCCCTTTTTATAAGCATCAAGGGCTCCTACAAGTTAGGAGCCCTTGACAACCTTCTTTCTTTGGAGCGCCGGCCCCTTCTCTCTTCTTGTCGCCCTAACCAATTGGAGAGGGGCTGATGCCCCTCTTACTTGGTTAGCCTAATCCTCTTCCAAAGAGGATTAGGTGCCTCTCATGGTTTAATCCTAATCTAATTAGGATTAGCCAATTTTGGGTTCAATCTATGCTAGTCCTAATCCAATTAGGACTTGAATGAACCATGACTCAATTGAACTCTTCAATCCTAATCCAATTAGGAGTCATGTTGATTCATTAGATTAATAATTAATTTAGACTTAAGAAATCCTAATCCAATTAGGATGTATTTAATTTTAGTCCTAATCCAATTAGGACTCTATTTGAATCCGAAGTCCTAATCCAATTAGGATTTCTAGGAATCCTACTCCAAGTAGGAATCCAATTTTAATTCAAAATTCCTAATCTCATTAGGATTGTAGGAATCCTATTCCAAGTAGGAATCCCAGTCCTACTCCAACTAGGATTCCCAGTCCTAATCCAATTAGGACTCTAGGAATCCTACCCGAAGTAGGACTCTTGTTTCAAGTCCAATTAATTAATTCCCTTTCCTTCTTCAACTTCTTATCAATCAAATTGATTTCTTGTGATTCCTAATCACGATTTCAACCATCGGATCGGTCAATACTTCTAGTGTGTGTGACCCCATAGGTTCTATTCTGACTGGTAGTGAGATATATTGTGATCTCTATCTCAATATCATTGAAAACTCCTTTCAATGGGTTGGAACGATTCCAACTCAACTCATTAGGATTTATCGATCATCAAGATAATCCCTATGAGTCCCACCATCCACCAGTGACACCTAGCAGCATGTAGTGGCTACCCAGTAGAATGAAATGATGAACCTCTAGGTGTAGTTAACATGTGATACAGTCCTACTATCGTGGATCCCTACAGGACGGAGGTCATGGACAACTCGTCAAACCCCATCGTCTGTCATATGTCAAGATTTATTCGACTTGAGTTCGATAGTGGAAAACTCTTTCTCCACTTTACTGCCCTGGCCAAGGTCTTAGAACTCAGTCTAACAAATCACATAGGATCACTCCTCTTCTATCAAGGTCGATAGATTCCTTATAGGTGCATGTTAGATGTATGCCCTAGAAGCCAATTTGGCTGACACATTGTTGATTCTAGGGACATAATTTTGTACTTGACTATTTATTATTGAATAAATAAAAGGCATCTTTTTCATTCATATTGTTTATGTGTCTATGAATCGTCCAAGAAATTAATAAGATGATGATACATATTCTCAAGAGTTGAGAATTTGAGCCATGTATCATTGGTGATTAATTTCTAAATGCTCCTGATCAAAGGATCATCACGAGGACGGTGATCGATCCGATCAGTGCACAGATCACTCTCCTTCTGGATGGACGAGACTTGAGTCCACAGTGTAGGAACACTGAAGTGATAGTGCAGGTGCTTGTTAGAGAACAAGGGTACTGAGCGTGACCAATACAAGAAGTCACTTGGATGTCTATCCACTCGTCAGTGACTTGCTTGATGTTGCAGTAGTGTGACTGGTCCTTTGACCTGCGGTGCTTCGGCTGCTCACAGTGGGGTTATTGTAGTTTGACTGCACACATACATGGTCCCTAGCCATATGGGTCCATGCAGTGTAGATTGGCTGCAGTAAGTTCACTGTAGGAGTAGGGTATGCACCTATATGGAATCTATCGACCTTGATAGATAAGGAGAGATCCTATGTGATTTATAAGACTGAGTTCGTAAGACCTCGGCCGGGGCAGTATACACAGTGGAGAAAGAGTTTTTCACTATCGAACTCGAGACGAATAAATCTTGACATATGACAGACGATGGGGTTTGACGAGTTGTCCATGACCTCCGTCCTGTAGGGATCCACGATAGTAGGACTATATCACATGTTAACTGCACCTAGAGGTTCATCATTCCATTCTGCTGGGTAGCCACTACATGCTGCTAGGTGTCACTGGTGGATGGTGGGACTCATAGGGATTATCTTGATGATCGATAAACCCTAATGAGTTGAGTTGGAATCGTTCCAACCCATTGAAAGGAGTTTTCAATGATATAGTGATAGAGATCACAATATATCTCACTACCAGTCAGAATAGAACCTATGGGGTCACACACACTAGAAGTATTGACCGATCCGATGGTTGAAATCATGATTAGGAATCACAAGAAATCAATTTGATTGATAAGAAGTTGAAGAAGAAACAAAGGGAATTAATTAATTAGACTTAAACACAAATCCTACTTCGGGAGGGATTCCTAGAGTCCTAATTGGATTAGGGCTGGGAATCCTAGTTGGAGTAGGACTGGAATTCCTACTTGGAATAGGATTCCTACAATCCTAATGAGATTAGGAATTTTGAATTAAAATTGGATTCCTACTTGGAGTAGGATTCCTAGAAATCCTAATTGGATTAGGACTTCGGATTCAAATAGAGTCCTAATTGGATTAGGACTAAAATTAAATACATCCTAATTAGATTAGGATTCCTTAAGTCTAAATTAATTATTAATCTAATGAATCAACATGACTCCTAATTGGATTAGGATTGAAGAGTTCAATTGAGTCATGGTTCATTCAAATCCTAATTGGACTAGGACTAGCATAGATTGAACCCAATTTGGCTAATCCTAATTGGATTGGGATTAAACCATAAGAGAGGCACCCAATCCTCTTTGGAAGAGGATTAGGGCATCACAAGAAGGAGGGTTCACGCCCCTCCTCCTCTCCTTGAGTGCGGCATGAAGAGAAGGGCCGGCACCCCCCTTCCCTCTTAGGCAATATGTCTAGGGCTCCTAGATTGTAGGAGCCCTAGATGGCTTTATAAGGAGGCATGAGGCCGGCGCCCTAGCCAAGAGCTCTCTTCCTCCTCTTGCTGCCGCCACCAGCCCCCTCCTCTCTTGGTTCAGCCGCAAGCAAAGGGAGAGCAAAGTCCAAGCGTTGGCGTCATCCTCTTCCTCCAATCCTTCTTCCAACGCAGGGAAAAGAAAGAAGGCTGCAGAAGCTGTGTTCTTCTTCCTTGAGTCCCTTCTTCTTCTTCCTCCTCTCAAGCACTTTCAAGAGTTGAAAGAAAGAGAGGAGATCAGCCATCAAAGGAAGTCTCTGCAAGGGAGCTAGCACCCCGGGGAGACGAGAAAGCTTTGATCGGTCCTCTGC
Organism: Phoenix dactylifera; assembly: GCF_009389715.1. Lineage (NCBI taxonomy): Eukaryota > Viridiplantae > Streptophyta > Magnoliopsida > Arecales > Arecaceae > Phoenix > Phoenix dactylifera. The sequence continues at coordinate 532,322 of NW_024067720.1, read as the reverse complement.
TTCGTGTGGATACCCGTAGAGGCCGGACGTTTGAACGGCTTCAAGCGAACCCTCTTCCTAAAACCACGAATTCAGATTCGCGGTGATCATCTACCCGCGCAAGGTGAAGATTTGATCTTCCTATTAGTTTTAAAAGGATTTAATTCTTACCTAATTACGAAAGGTCTCGAAACAACGTTCATGAGATGAACGTCGAACTCGTGCATGCCGATTCCGCTGCCATCTGAAAAATTTTTGAAATATCAGCGGCATGGGCGGGTTCCCAACAGTGGTATCAGAGCCTAGGCTTCGTAGATTAAGGTAAGAATTAAATATTTAAAGGCTTATTAGATCTGAAAATTGATTGATCATGCATGCTGAAAAATTCTGCATGCAGATTTTTCAGGGGTGCTGAATTTTTACATGCTGATTTTTATGTGATAAAAAGATGATTCTAATTGCATTGTTAATGGGATTACAAAGTTTAGAATCATGATTAGCATGATCAGCGACCTATGTCATGATATAATCAGTTAAGTTTCAGATCTGAAAATTATAATTGTAGCATACGGTGATGATCATAGGATTCAACCCCTTTTGGTATCAAATGTAATGACCTGCGATGTGATCTGCGATGTCATGTAATTTTTCAGATGCTTGCATGCATCTTATTTGATGTTTTGAGAGGCCTGCGTGCCCCCTAAAAGGAGATGTAAATTATTTTTATTTTTATTTTACATCTGGTTGTATTTCTGTGATGTAATGTACATCAACGATCAAGTCGAAGACGATGCATGAGATGAACAGGGGTCTAAGCGGTTGATGGCGATGGGATCAAGAGTTGATCAAGGATCGAATCAAGGAAGCTTGGATCCAATTCAAGAGTTGAAGACCACTTGATCGATTGATGTGCATGTGCTTGTAATACGACCTAATTAGAATCCATGATCATCACCTAGTTAAAGTTTAGCTTTAATTTGATGCCGCGATTATAACTGCCTGCAATGCGCCGTTTGCATGTGATGTGAATGAGAGTCGGGTAGATAGGTCTACATGTGATGTAGCAAACCCAATTGAGACCTAAATTAAAACCTCCTCAATCAAGTCGAGAGTGAACCGACATGAGCAAGTCATATTAGATTAATTGATCTAATTGGTGTCTAGGAAAGCATGAAAGGTGGTTACTTAATTAGGACCTTACTCTCTGAGTAAGGGGAGCCTCCCACCTGCTTACCTGGCCAATTGTTCGATTACCTCTTATGAAAGGCTCAAGTTGCAAACACTAAGACCTGATTAACCAATATTAAGTCAATAGGTCTTCCACTGTAGTAGAGCTGCTAAGGCCTTTCTGATGTTGACTTGTCTCGGCTGGATACAGTGGTCAAGTTGCATTGGGGGGCTGGACCTCTCTATAGACATGAGATGTTGTAGGGTAAAGGTGGGGTTGGGCACCAATAACTGTTAGGTGAGGACCCAATGACGACTTTATTCCTACGGTTATACGGTGGGTCTGACTTAACTAAGAAATGGGACCAATAACTGTTAGGTGAGGTCTTCATGGCTTAGAGACCAAGTTGCACTGCAACATGCTTGAGAAGCATTGTACAAGAGTTGTACACTCATCCATCTATGTGTCACCAATAACTGTTAGGTGAGGTGGCATGTGAATTGGTGGGACCGCAGTACCCACTAGAAACCCTAGTCGTGTGGGATTTCCGTTTTCCTACCAGGGGAGTGTGAGGAATTCGAGAAAATAGTGGGAGTCATATTTGTTCTAAAAGACCTTAGGACAGATTAGGATCAAGTACAAGAGTCTAACTAGAATCTTTACTCTCTGCAGATACAATGTCGGCTTCAAACCCTTTGACCCGTATTCTTGAGACCAACCGACTGACCGGAACCAATTACAAGGACTGGCTTAGAAATCTCAAAATAGTTTTGGACTGTGAGAAGATAGGCTATATACTCGATTCAGATATCCCCACATTACCAGCACGTCCCACTGATGTTCAGCGTGAGATGCATAAAAAGTGGTTGGACGATGACATTAGAGTAAAATGCTATATGATGGCATCTATGTCTAATGAACTCCAATGCCAGCATGAAAATATAAAGACTGCTAGGGACATACTGGCACACCTACAAGAGTTGTATGGTGAGCAGAGTCGCACAGCTCGTTTTGAAGTGTCCAAGAGGCTTTTCAAAGCGAAGATGCGCGAAGGGCAGTCTGTCCATGATCACGGTCTGACCATGATCAAGGACCTAGAGGAGCTTGAGAAGCTCGGTATGGACATGCACAAGGAATTGCAAGTGGATTTGATCCTACAGTCACTTCATGATTCATTTGGTCAGTTTATAGTAAACTACCACATGAATAAGATTGAATGCACTAAGACTGAACTAATCAACATGTTGGTAACTGCTGAGGGAGCCTTGAAAGGTTCAAGGGGCAATGTCCTCGCTGCTGAGTTGACTTCTGGTTCCAAGAGAAAATCTACTTGGAAGAAAAAGAAGCCTGCAAAGAAGCAGAAGAAAGACAAGAAGCCAAAGAAGGAAGTTCAAAAGAAAAAGGCTAACGACAAAGGAAAATGTTTCTACTGCAATGTCGAAGGCCACTGGAAGAGAAACTGTCCTTCATACCTCGAGAGCCTAAAGAACAAGAAAGGTGACACACCTTCAGAAGGTATAGACTTGCTCATTATTGAAACTAATCTAACGGTTTCTTCTACTTCTAGTTGGGTTATAGATTCTGGTTCTAGTGCTCATTTGTGCACTACCATGCAGGGTCTAAAGGAAAGTAGAAGGCTGGCGGAAGGTGCGGTAACCCTTCGGGTTGGCAACGGGGCAAAAGTTGCTGCTGTGGCTGTGGGCACCTACCATCTGCGACTACCATCTGGATTTAGTTTAATACTTAGAGACTGTTATTATGTACCTGTTGCTAGCAGAAATTTGATTTCTGTTTCATGTCTAGCACAGGAAGGTCATGTTTTTACATTTGACAAAGACTGCTGTTCTATTTATTTAAGAAATAAAATAGTCGCACGTGGTTTTATGATTGACAGTCTCTACCATTTACATATGGATGTATCTGTGAATGTTACCGAGCAAGATGTGAGTGCCAAAGGATCCAAAAGATCCAGAGATGAGATAAACCAAAGATATTTGTGGCACCTCAGACTTGGCCATATTGGAGAAGATAGAATGAACAAAATGGATAAAGATGGGCTCTTAGGCTCATTGACTTCCGAGTCATATCCAGTTTGCGAGTCCTGTCTTCAAGGAAAGATGGCTAGACTACCCTTTGTAGGACATGGGGAGAGAACCACTGAAATACTTACCCTAGTACATACAGATGTATGTGGCCCATTCGATGTGCTAGCCAGGGGACGTTATTCTTACTTCATTACCTTTACCGATGATTATTCACGGTATGGGTATGTGTATCTTATGAGACACAAGTCTGAATCCTTTGAAAAGTTCAAAGAGTTCAAGAATGAAGTAGAAAAACAAACTGGAAAACCTCTTAAGGCTCTTCGATCAGATCGGGGAGGAGAATACCTTAGTGGGGAATTCCGGGACTATCTCAAAGAAAACGGCATAGTCTCACAATGGACACCTCCGGGTACACCTCAACTCAACGGGGTGTCAGAGAGGAGAAATCGGACCCTATTGGATATGGTCAGGTCATGATGAGCTTCACTGATTTACCTATGTTCCTTTGGGGAGATGCCTTACTCACAGCGATTTATTTATTGAATAGAGTTCCCTCTAAATCCGTTCCTACCACACCGTATGAGATATGGCATGGTAAGAAACCAAGTCTGGGTCATCTCAAGATTTGGGGATGTCCGGCCCACGTCAAGCGACTACAGGCGGACAAGTTAGAGGCTAGGACCATAAGTGCTCGTTTTATAGGATATCCTAAAGAGTCATTAGGATACAATTTTTACGTCTCAGAGGATCACAATGTGTTTGTGAGCCGTCATGCCATCTTCTTGGAAAATCAGTTTATCCTTGATAGAGGCAGTGGGAGGAAAATTGAGCTTGAAGAGAAAGTCTCTGAAAAGCAACGAGTCATGGATCCTATAGAACCCATTCATAAGGAACCAGTACACGATGTCCCTCAACCACCTCGTAGATCTAGTAGAGTCTCCCATCCTCCCGATAGATACTTAGGTATACTTGAAGAGGATACTGAGGAAATGTTCCTAGTGGGAGATAGGGATCACATACAGGATCCCAAAACCTACAACGAGGCGATATCTGATATCGATTCCGAGAAATGGCTGGAAGCTATGAAGTCAGAGATAGACTCCATGCATTCCAACCAAGTCTGGACCTTAGTAGATCCACCAGAAGGTATTGTACCTATTGGATGCAAATGGATCTACAAAAGGAAGATAGGTTCGGATGGAGAGGTAGAGACCTATAAGGCAAGGCTTGTGGCGAAAGGGTATAGTCAGCGCGAAGGCATTGACTATCAGGAGACCTTTTCACCTGTAGCCATGCTAAAATCCATCCGAACATTGCTTGCCATTGCAGCATTTCATGATTATGAAATCTGGCAGATGGATGTGAAAACTGCTTTCCTGAATGGATATCTTGATGAAGATATCTATATGGAACAGCCTTTGGGTTTCACTTCCAGTGATAGAGATCACAAGGTCTGCAAGCTGCAAAGGTCCATCTATGGACTAAAGCAAGCCTCTCGGAGTTGGAACACTCGTTTCGATGATACAATCAAAACGTTTGATTTCATCAAAAACGAGGAGGAACCATGTGTTTATAAAAAGGTTAGTGGGAGTGCTGTCGCTTTTCTCGTACTGTACGTAGATGACATTCTCCTGATTGGGAATGATATTCCCATGCTAACCTCGGTCAAGGTCTGGTTGTCAAAAGAATTCTCCATGAAAGACCTTGGGGAAGCATCCTATATCTTGGGAATAAAGGTCTATAGAGATAGATCTAAAAGGATGCTTGGCCTGTCACAGAAAATGTACATAGAGGAGGTGCTGAAGAGGTTCAGCATGGAAAACTCCAAGAGGGGTCTCTTACCCCTAAGGCATGGAATTCATCTCTCCAAGAAGATGTGCCCCAACACACCTGAGGAGATTCAACGCATGAGCAAGATTCCTTATGCATCGGCAATAGGAAGCCTCATGTATGCCATGCTATGTACACGACCTGATATAGCTCTTGCTGTGAGTGTCACAAGCAGATATCAGTCGAATCCAGGTGAAGAACACTGGACAGCTGTGAAGAATATTCTTAAGTACTTGAGAAGAACTAAAGATTTATTCTTGGTTTTTGGAGGATCATCAGAGTTAAAGGTAGAAGGGTACACAGATTCAGACTTCATGACTGATGTCGATGACAGGAAGTCAACATCTGGATACGTGTTCTTGTGCAATGGTGGTACGGTGAATTGGAAGAGTTCTAAACAACCGATCATTGCTGATTCGACTATGGAAGCCGAATACATCGCCGCCTCTGAAGCTGCTAAGGAAGGCTTCTGGTTCAAGAAATTCATTGCAGAGCTGGATGTGATGACATCAGATGCCATAACACTCTACTGCGATAACAATGGCGCCATAGCCCTTGCTAAGGAGCCAAGGTCTCATCAGAAGTCTAAGCATATAGAGCGGCGCTTTCACCTCATACGCGACTATGTGGAGAAGAAATATGTAGAGGTGCAGAGAGTAGACTCCGCGGATAACGTGGCAGACCCTTTCACTAAGCAGCTGAGTCAGCAAAAGACTGAAGCCCACCTTGAGAAGATGGGCCTAAGATATATGACCAATTGGCTTTAGTGCAAGTGGGAGATTGTTAGATGTATGCCCTAGAAGCCAATTTGGCTGACACATTGTTGATTCTAGGGACATAATTTTGTACTTGACTATTTATTATTGAATAAATAAAAGGCATCTTTTTCATTCATATTGTTTATGTGTCTATGAATCGTCCAAGAAATTAATAAGATGATGATACATATTCTCAAGAGTTGAGAATTTGAGCCATGTATCATTGGTGATTAATTTCTAAATGCTCCTGATCAAAGGATCATCACGAGGACGGTGATCGATCCGATCAGTGCACAGATCACTCTCCTTCTGGATGGACGAGACTTGAGTCCACAGTGTAGGAACACTGAAGTGATAGTGCAGGTGCTTGTTAGAGAACAAGGGTACTGAGCGTGACCAATACAAGAAGTCACTTGGATGTCTATCCACTCGTCAGTGACTTGCTTGATGTTGCAGTAGTGTGACTGGTCCTTTGACCTGCGGTGCTTCGGCTGCTCACAGTGGGGTTATTGTAGTTTGACTGCACACATACATGGTCCCTAGCCATATGGGTCCATGCAGTGTAGATTGGCTGCAGTAAGTTCACTGTAGGAGTAGGGTATGCACCTATATGGAATCTATCGACCTTGATAGATAAGGAGAGATCCTATGTGATTTATAAGACTGAGTTCGTAAGACCTCGGCCGGGGCAGTATACACAGTGGAGAAAGAGTTTTTCACTATCGAACTCGAGACGAATAAATCTTGACATATGACAGACGATGGGGTTTGACGAGTTGTCCATGACCTCCGTCCTGTAGGGATCCACGATAGTAGGACTATATCACATGTTAACTGCACCTAGAGGTTCATCATTCCATTCTGCTGGGTAGCCACTACATGCTGCTAGGTGTCACTGGTGGATGGTGGGACTCATAGGGATTATCTTGATGATCGATAAACCCTAATGAGTTGAGTTGGAATCGTTCCAACCCATTGAAAGGAGTTTTCAATGATATAGTGATAGAGATCACAATATATCTCACTACCAGTCAGAATAGAACCTATGGGGTCACACACACTAGAAGTATTGACCGATCCGATGGTTGAAATCATGATTAGGAATCACAAGAAATCAATTTGATTGATAAGAAGTTGAAGAAGAAACAAAGGGAATTAATTAATTAGACTTAAACACAAATCCTACTTCGGGAGGGATTCCTAGAGTCCTAATTGGATTAGGGCTGGGAATCCTAGTTGGAGTAGGACTGGAATTCCTACTTGGAATAGGATTCCTACAATCCTAATGAGATTAGGAATTTTGAATTAAAATTGGATTCCTACTTGGAGTAGGATTCCTAGAAATCCTAATTGGATTAGGACTTCGGATTCAAATAGAGTCCTAATTGGATTAGGACTAAAATTAAATACATCCTAATTAGATTAGGATTCCTTAAGTCTAAATTAATTATTAATCTAATGAATCAACATGACTCCTAATTGGATTAGGATTGAAGAGTTCAATTGAGTCATGGTTCATTCAAATCCTAATTGGATTAGGACTAGCATAGATTGAACCCAATTTGGCTAATCCTAATTGGATTGGGATTAAACCATAAGAGAGGCACCCAATCCTCTTTGGAAGAGGATTAGGGCATCACAAGAAGGAGGGTTCACGCCCCTCCTCCTCTCCTTGAGTGCGGCATGAAGAGAAGGGCCGGCACCCCCCTTCCCTCTTAGGCAATATGTCTAGGGCTCCTAGATTGTAGGAGCCCTAGATGGCTTTATAAGGAGGCATGAGGCCGGCGCCCTAGCCAAGAGCTCTCTTCCTCCTCTTGCTGCCGCCACCAGCCCCCTCCTCTCTTGGTTCAGCCGCAAGCAAAGGGAGAGCAAAGTCCAAGCGTTGGCGTCATCCTCTTCCTCCAATCCTTCTTCCAACGCAGGGAAAAGAAAGAAGGTTGCAGAAGCTGTGTTCTTCTTCCTTGAGTCCCTTCTTCTTCTTCCTCCTCTCAAGCACTTTCAAGAGTTGAAAGAAAGAGAGGAGATCAGCCATCAAAGGAAGTCTCTGCAAGGGAGCTAGCACCCCGGGGAGACGAGAAAGCTTTGATCGGTCCTCTGCTTCGTGTGGATACCCGTAGAGGCCGGACGTTTGAACGGCTTCAAGCGAACCCTCTTCCTAAAACCACGAATTCAGATTCGCGGTGATCATCTACCCGCGCAAGGTGAAGATTTGATCTTCCTATTAGTTTTAAAAGGATTTAATTCTTACCTAATTACGAAAGGTCTCGAAACAACGTTCATGAGATGAACGTCGAACTCGTGCATGCCGATTCCGCTGCCATCTGAAAAATTTTTGAAATATCAGCGGCATGGGCGGGTTCCCAACAGTGCATACCCTACTCCTACAGTGAACCTACTGCAGCCAATCTACACTGCATGGACCCATATGGCTAGAGACCATGTATGTGTGCAGTCAAACTACAATAACCTCACTGTGAGTAGCCGAAGCACCACAGGTCAAAGGACCAGTCACACTACTGCAACATCAAGTAAGTCACTGATGAGTGGATAGACATCCAAGTGACTTCTTGTCTTGGTCACGCTCAGTACCCTTGTTCTCTAACAAGCACCTGCACTATCACTTCAGTGTCCCTACACTGTGGACTCAAGTCTCGTCCATCCAGGAGGAAAGTGATCTGTGCACTGATCGGATCGATCACCGTCCTCGTGATGATCCATTGATCAGGAGCATTTAGAAATTAATCACCAATGATACATGGCTCAAATTCTCAACTCTTGAGAATATGTATCATCATCTTATTAATTTCTTGGACGATTCATAGACACATAAACAATATGAGTGAAAAAGATGCCTTTTATTTATTCAATAATAAATAGTCAAGTACAAAAATATGTCCCTAGAATCAACAATGTGTCAGCCAAATTGGCTTCTAGGGCATACATCTAACACTAGGGGCTTGTTTTAGACCATAAAGTGCCTTATTTAATTTGTAAACATGGTTAGGATATTGATGATTTTCAAAACTAGGAGGTTGTTCTACATAAACCTCCTCATTAATATACCCATTCAAGAAAGCACTTTTGACATCCATTTGAAATAATTTGAAATCTTTAAAACATACAAATACTAGTAACAGTCTAATTGCTTCAAGTCTAGCTACAGGAGCAAAGGTCTTATCAAAATCTATACCTTCCTCTTGATTATAGCCTTTTGCTACTAGTCTAGCTTTGTTCCTAACCACAACTCCATTTTCATCAAACTTATTTTTGTACACCCATTTGGTTCCAATTGTTGAGTATTCAGAGGGTCTTTCAACTAAATTCCATACTTTGTTTCTTGTGAATTGGTTTAGTTCCTCTTGCATAGCATTTATCCAATTTACATCATTTTCAGCTTCTTCAATATTTTTAGGTTCTAAATGTGAAACAAATGCAAGATGATTATTTAAGTTTCTAAGAGAGGCTCTAGTTCTAACAGGTTAAGATGGATCATCTAATATTAACTCTTTAGGATGACCGTGAGCATACTTCCAAGCCTTTGTAAGCCCATGTTCAGCAATTACCTCTTGGCTTGTTGAAGTCTCTTCAATTTGCTTCGGTTCAGCCTCTTGCAAAGTCATGTCATCCATCTTTTCCTCAAGTATCCCTGCATCATCATCAAAAGCTACTCTCTTGCTGGAGGAAGCATCATTAGTCTCATCAAAAACAACATGAATAGATTCTTCAATAACAAGAGTTCTTTTGTTGAAGATTCTATATGCCCTACTTGATGTAGAATATCCGAAAAGATACCTTCATCAGATTTGGAATCAAATTTATCTAAGTTATCTTTGTCATTATTATGAATGAAACACCTACAATCAAAAACATGAAAGTAGTTTACTTTGGGCTTTCTATCTCTCCAAAGTTCATAAGGTGTCTTCTTTATAATTGGTCTCAATAGAACTCTATTTAGAATATAATATGATGTGTTAATAGCTTCACCCCAAAAATACTTTGGGAGATCACTTTCACACAACATGGTCCTAGCCATTTTTTCTAGGGTTCTATTCTTTCTTTCCACCACTTTATTTTGTTGTGGAGTCCTAGGTGCAGAAGAATTATGAGTTATCTCCTTTTTACTACAAAATTTTTCAAATAGATGATTTTCAAATTTCGTTCCATGATCACTCCTAATAGCTATAACTGATGTATTCTTTGCGTTAGTTACTTACTTATGGAAATTCTTAAACACTGAAATACTTCATCTTTATGAGCTAAAAATATGACCCATGTGTATCTAGAAAAATCATCTACTATGACAAGACCATACTTGTTTCCACTAAGGCTTGTGGTCCTAGTTGGTCCAAAAAGGTCCATGTGAAGTAGCTCAAGAGGTCTAGTAGTAGAGACACACTTTATAGACTTAAAAGAACTTCTAGATTGTTTGCCAAATTAACACGCTCTACAAATTTTATTTTTCTCAAATTTCAGCTTTGGCAAACTAATCACAGAATCTCTTTTAATTAACTTAGATAGTGTGTCCATGCTTGCATGACCTAATTTATGATGCCATAACCAACTTGTCTCATTGAGCTTAGTATCATTAGCTACTAAGCAGCGGCTGTTTTTAGCAAGATCATCAAGATCTACTACATAAACATTGCCACGTCTTAGTCCTTTGAAAACTAAACTATTGTTAATTGAATTGATTATGATGCACATAGATGGCTTAAACAAAACATCAAAACCTCTATCGCATAATTGACTAATGCTAAGTAAGTTATGCTTGAGACCATCTACAAACCGAACATTATCAACAGAGGTTGAAGGTGTGATTTATATTTTACCGATACCAATGATGTGATCTTGGTTATTGTCTCCAAAAGTCACCGCACCTCCTTTCTTAGACTCTAGGGTGAAGAATTGCTCCTTGTCACCCGTCATGTGTCTTGAGCAGCCACTATCTAAGTACCAACAGTGTTTATTGAGCTTGGCTGCAAGACACTCCTACACAAGAAAATCATACCATCTTAGGTACCCAAGTTTTCTTGGGTCCTTCAAGGTTAGTTATATTAGTTCCTTTTGGAACCCAAACCTTTTTAATCTTTCTTTTAGCTTTTGTTTTTCTATGGTTACACATATTAGCTTTATGTCCTACTCTACCACAACAAAAATAGGTTACATCTTTAGCTTTACTTTCACCGGCTTTTACAAAGAAGTTTTAAGAAATTTTTGCTTGTTCTTAGGCTTATACCCTAAACCGGCTCTACTAAACACAGCTCTTTGACTATTAAGAATCATTTCTAGTTTTTCAGAGCTATAAGTAAACTTTTCAACAATAGGTTTATATTTTTCAAGTTCTTTTGTTAAGTTCAGTTTTTTTATTTTTAGTAAGTTTAAATCTTTTATAAAGTTATCTTTTAGAGTTTGATTACTGTTTTTAAGTTCTGAAATTTTCTTAGTTAGTCTTTCTTTATCTTTAATTAAGGTATCAGTTTTTTGAGTTAGCAATTGGTTGCTTGTTTTAAGTTCTAAGTTTTCTTTGACAATAGAGTCCTTATCCTTAATTAATTTATCATTTTTATGAATGTAAAATTGATTAGTTAGCTTCAATTCTTTGTTTTTAAGGTTTATTGTTCTATATTCATCCATTAGTTCATCAAAGGCATCATACAATTCTTCAAAGGTAAAATCTAAATGAGTTCAAGATATTACCTCAGTTTTGTTTGCCATAAAGCAGAAATTGGCCTTTTCCTCTTGTTTCTCTTTCGATAATGATGATGAATTATCGGAGTTAGTCCAGGTGGTAACAAGAGCTTTCTTCTTCTTGTACTTGTTGCCCTTCTTCAGCAAGGGACAGTCGGCTCTGAAATGACCCGGCTTCTTGCATTCATAGCATCCGTTTTCCTCACTTTTTTTTTTCTTACCTTTATCCTTATTGAAGGAACTCGAAGGAAATCTCTTCTTATGGAAGGGCTTCTTCCGATTGGTGAATCTTCTGAATTTTCGCACAAGGAGAGCCTCTTCTTCATCTTCCTCATTGTCTTCTTCTTCACTACTGCTACTGCAAGAAAAATCTTTGTTAGAAGAAGTAGACTTGAGGGCAATTACCCTTTTCCTATGGGAGGATTCTTCTTCGCTGTGTTGTTTCATTGTGAGCTCATGCATCATTAGAGATCCAAGAAGCCCCTCGAGTGGTAGCTTTTTCAAGTCTTTTGCTTTTTGGATTGCCGTGACTTTGGCTTTCCATGACCTTGGTAAAGAGCGAAGAATTTTTCTGACAAGATCGCTGTTAGTATAACTTTTGCCAAGGCTTTTTAAGCCGTTGACAATATCAGTAAATCTTATGAACATGCAAGAGATGGTTTCATTAGACTCCATTTTAAATAGTTCATATTTGTGAACTAGCATGTTAATTTTAGATTCTTTGACTTGATTTATACCCTCATGGGTCACTTCAAGTCTATCCCATATCTCTTTTGCAGACAAGTAGAGATTCTATTGAATTCATTAGGGTCCAAGGCACAATAAAGAACATTCATTGCTTTGGCATTTAGTTGTGTCTTCCTTCTATCATTATCATCCCAATCTTTTTCAAGCTTGGGTATAATAATGTTATCAACATAAATAGAAGGAATATATGGTCCATTAATTATGATACTCCAAACATCATAATCTTGGGCTTGGATAAATATCCTCGTTCTAGCCTTCCAATAGGTATAATTAGCTCCATTGAACAATGGAGGCCTATTGGTGGATTGCCCCTCACTAAAGGAAGATCCAAAAGGGGTTGTCATCTTAATCTTTTACTCTTTTTAAGAATTGGAACATCAATCAATATGAGAGCACCTGCTCTGATACCACTTGTTGCCCAAGGAGACAATCCAAGAGGGGGGGTGAATTGGTTTTTAATTAAATATTGATCAATTAAAAATAAGGTTAGTGATTAATTAAATATACTGCAAGAGTTAGTTAGATCACTAGATGCAATGAGTAAAGAGAGTGGGAGAGACAAGATGCAATACATACACAGAAAGATTTATAGTGGTTCGGAGACAACTTTTACTCCTACGTCAACTCCCCAAGTCGCACTTGGAAGTTCACTATAATTTCTAGGATTACAGCCGGTTCTTTTACAAGCTCACAACCTAACTTGTTGTTTTCATGAGGTAACAACGAACTCAGTCGATTTTGACAGGCTCACCGACTAGAACCACTCGATTGTTTTTTCGGATTCACAATCAAACCCAGTTGGTTTTTTTGGGTTCACCAACCACAATCTTACACCATTGGTTTTGTCTTTGGCTCACCAACAACCCTTACAACCCTTGATTCAATCTTCTGATTGAATCAAGTATACAAACTAAGAGTTTATGGTTCACAAGAAAGCTTCTAAAAAAGCAAGTGTGAGACAATATAAACAAAGTAGAGTTAGAAGCCCTCAAACAGATTTTAGATGCGGAAGTGGGGGGCTTCTCGATTTCTGAGTCTCCTCTTGAATGTGCCGAAGGATGGAGGACAGTAGTAAAGCCTTAAATGCGAAGGAAGCACTTTTTGGTTTGAGTTGAATGCACTTCTTCCTTCTTTTACTTGGATTTACTCTACGGAAGCTCTTGGTAGTTGAAAATCTTTAATGCTCAGATGGAATAGCTCTCTTGTTGTCTACTACTGTTCACTCTGGCTATTTAAGTGATTTCTTTTTAGTATTTTCATTTTCGACCGCTACAAGATCAACAATGCCATGAACTTGGGCTTCTGTTGCTGACATAAAAACATCTCTTTCCATGTCTTCGGATACAACCCAAATGAAAGAAGATCCTCCTAGGTCCTAAAGAAAAATGTCCTTCACATTCGGGTGGAAAACTAGCTGTTAGAGAAAGATTTGGAGCCGTTCTGTCCCGTCTGCACATCCTGACAATGTATCCGTTGGGATCGGAGTCGACTCGTGCGATCTGGAGTCGACTCGGCTGTTACTGGAGTCGACTCGCGCTTTACTAGAGACAGCTCGCCCGTTGTTTCAGATTTGAATTAAAGTGTATGCCTCATCCTGAGGTCGACTCGCCAACAGCTGGAGACGACTCGGGCACTTAGGGGTCGGCTCGTTCTCAGGGTTCCAGAAACTCAACTTTCTGTTTTCTTCCTCGAATCGACTCGGGTTTACTTGGAGTCGACTTGGCTGACTTGAGAGACGACTCGATATTTTCGGAAGACGACTCGTTCTCAGAGACCGAAAAATCGATTCTCTATCTTTTGAACATTTCTGCCTTGGAGTCGACTCGGACCTTACTGGAGTCGACTCGACTATCTTAGGGGTCGACTCAGGAACACTTGGAGTCGACTCGTTCACAGGGTCTCCGAAACTGAGTCTCTGCCTTTTAGACTGATTTTCTCTGGGAGTCGACTCGGACAAACTTTGAGTTGACTCGTGAAGCGTCGAAATCGACTCGCAACCTTCTGGAGTCGACTCGGTAACAGGGTCTAAAATCCATCGTTCTGTCTTTTCTGTCTGTTACCCTTTGGAGTCGACTTGGGACCATCTGGAGTCGACTCGCCAAGCATCGGAGTCAACTCGAAATCTTTTGGAGTCGACTCGCTGACAGGGTCTGAAAACCATCGTTCTGTCTTTCTGTCTGTTCTCAGTCGGAATCGACTCATAGAGTGTCGGAGTCGACTCGAGCTTGTGCCAGAATCTTTAAACCACCCGGAGTCGACTCGCAAAGTTCCGGAGTCAACTCGTGATGCAGACTTTGGTTCAAATTGAGTCCAACACTTAGTCAAATTACTTTGAACCAAAGCTCGAGGCACTTAAACAGAAATTCACACATATTTACCTGAAACACTAGATTGAATTCATTAGTACAACATAAGATATACTCAAAATACTTTGTGCTCATCAAAATCAATTAGGGAATACTCAATTACTCCACATGTTCAATGATATTTTGTGAGGAACTGGTTGATCGATGGATCATCTCTGTCTATAGAACATGGCTTTCAAAGTTGGGATCCTCAAAAGGAGCAAAGCCAATCTAGTCATGAAAGACTTCAACTCCTTGCAGGCTTGGAGGAACTTTCCAAATGTCCCAACCTAAGAACTTGAGGCTCCTTGTCACGTTGAAGTGGAATCCCTAATAGTCTTGCCAATTGAGTTTTAATTCTCTTTCTTCCCAGCATGATAATAGTTACTTGAACAATCCCATTGGCATGCTAAAAAAGATGTGTCAACCGCTAGATTCTCTGTTGGAAAGAGGGGGGCATGCATCTCTAGCAAGTCCAATGCATGGGCATGACACTAATATTAACAAGCAGTAGCTTGTCCGAAAGAGGAGATTGGGACATTAAAGATAAATGCTGGTGCTTGTCCGAAAGAGCAGTAGCAAGTCCAATGCTGGTGCTACGATTGTGCTTTAAGATTTAAGGATAAACTAGAATAACTAACATATATAAATTAAAGATAAATGCAAGGGTAAAATAAAGATAAAGATAAAGATAACAATAGATATTTGATTGGCCAAAAAGGAGATCGTTTTTCTTAGGGTTATAATTTGAAATTTATAAGTGTCTCTCATTAACTGCTGGATGAGGGTTACCACTTAACCTTGATACTTGTTCTGGTTTTGTGCCACCATGGTCACGTATGGTAGATAGCGTTATCACTCCACTCACATCTTATATAATAGTAAGATGGGTGCCACTACTCATTTTTGGTATATGTCCTTGCGATTGTGTGCCACATTGTTACTACTACCCATGGCAGGTAATTCTACCACTTTTCTCATGTTCTCGGTAATGTAAGTGCTTCTCCCATGTTATAGGTAGTGGTAACTACTAGCTAACAAGTATTCATGGACTCTACTCTACTAAAAGCCTTGTTGTAGACTGATAACTCTTGCCCTCCTTGGTTTACACAACAGTCACTCGATGTGTGCCTTTCTTGGATTAATTTGCACTTTTGATGTGTGGCTTAGTGTTTTGGCTTGCACCTTCTTTAGTATATCAATCTACATCCTTTGTATATTGTTCCTCACCTTTGGTATTTTGGCCTACACCTTTGGTATTTCGGTCTGTACCATTGGTGTTAACGGCCTGCACCTTTCCGAGTGTATTGACATGTACCCTTAGTGCACGGCTTGTACCTTTAGTGTATTGGCTTGCAACCTTCGTATTTTGGCTTGTTGTCATGTATTTTGGCCTACTGACTAAATATAACTTGGACCCGCTAGTTAAGTACTTCAACCTACTAATTGATTCTTTGTTTGTATCTTGGTACTTGATCAAAGGTTGACATCATTCCAAAATTTCTTATTTAGGCTCCACTAGATTTTCCTTTTGAAGACCTACTAGTACTTGGTTTATATTGAAGGGTCTTCTGAGCCATATTGTTTGATTGGCTTTTAGATCAAATTTGCCGGTCTGCATGTGGTGTCAACCTATATATTTCCCAACCATAAACCAAACTAACCATCTATTTGGAATGGATTGACAATTTATGCCCAGTTACATTTGTATAATTTAAGTTGGAGAAAGCAATTTTGAGTACATTGTACAACTCTGACTAAAACGGTATAACAAGCATATAAATATTTAATGCGAAAAACAAATACATATTTATATTAGTTTGGACCATATTGGGTTATGATCGGACTCGATTGTGATTTTCTGGCCAATCCATAATCCAAGTTTAGGGAGTCTTTTGTACTATTTGACGAAGTTGTTGGCATATAGCTTTTGAAAGTAAAGCTTTTTGAAATAAAGCTTTTTGAAATAGAACTTTTATAAAAAGCTATTTGCTGTTTGATAACTATATTTCTAAAGTACTGTGAGACTTTAATATATGTTTGGTAAATAAATTGAGAAAGTACTTTTGGTATGACAAAATGACCATAAAGGACATTACATAATATTATACAACATAGCATAATAAAATATAATATATATTAATACAAAAATATATAATATACTATAATATTACTCTAATATAATATAATATTATTATAATATAGTAATATAATATTATATACTATAGCATAATATTATAATATAATTTGATATTATATAACATAATATATCAATGTATTATGATATAATCTAATATAATATTATATTTACAGTATAATACAATAATAAACGTATAAAATATTATAATTATTATAATTATATATTAATATTATTATTTTCTATGATTATTATATTTTATCATTGATATTTTGGTTTAAAAAAAAAAACTCAAAACAGCTAACGGAGCCTAAAAATTTTCTTTTAAAAAACTTCTTTTAGCTTTCTGATAAAACTAGGAAGGCAATCTATTTTTTTATCAAATATTTTATTTTATTTAAAATAATTTCTGCCCTTCAAAAGCTAAATGGGCTTCGTCCAGCCGTATCGAACACTAGGGTTGGTTTGGTTGAATTCGGGTTGAGACCAATACGGGTTGCAGGACTCTGAGCCTCCCCCAACCCACCCAGAAACCCTAACTTTTACTCGCTTAATAACGAGGGTTCGGTGGCGCCGCCCTCGTTGGAACCTTCTCCCCTCTTCTCTCTCTTTTCCAGGGCTAGGGTGTCCTCCTCGAAGGTATTCTCTTCTTCTCCTACGTGTCTTTTGCTTCGGGTGTTGAATCCTGGTATCGTCTCAAGCGGAGTTTGTGACTGCTTGACGGCTTGGAATTTGATCTTACACGGCCTTAAGTTTTGTTTGCAAGTATTTGATTTCTTGGATCCTTTTTTTCCTTCAGTATTCTGAAGATTTTTATTTTTAGAGATGTTAGGGTTTTGCTGTAATCTTTCCTTTCCCCTCGGCCCTATTTAAGAGTCCATATTTCTTATCATATTTGTTGTTTTTCGTGGTGAAGAAATGGCGGTTCCGTTGCTCGCGAAGAAGATCGTTAAGAAGCGTGTCAAGAAGTTTAAGAGGGCCCAGAGCGACCGTAAAATTTGCGTCAAGGTAAATCACTCTATTGGTAGTTCTATGGTTTCCTTTATCTGTTTGCTCGTTTTTCTCTTTCTTTTTTTTTGAGCGTTATCTTTTTCAAGGAGTATGTAATTTAGTTCTTTGTTTTCTGATTCTCTGATACGCGTCTCTAGGAAATGTTGGATGCTAGTATAGATTTTTCATTTCTCTTCTTTAGATAATTTAGTTATCTGACGTGAGATGTTATATCTATGGGAGTTACGAGGATACATGGTCGCAGTTTATAATCGGTCAGCCATTATGAATTATTTTTGTTCTAGTTAACAGTCATTGGTTAAATGAGCTTGTAACCTTGTATTTGAATGATGAGTACTAGGCTTAATCAGTAATGACCCTCCTAGAATCTGTCCTCTTCCAGGATGCTATTTTAATTCTAACCTTGAGATTGTGAATGAAGGAAAAGCTCCAAACTGAGTGCCATGTGGATTTGTATGAGGACTTGCAAAGACTTCTAGCACATGAAGATGAGTTACAGTCTTCTAAAGACATCATCAAATCCCTGGTTGCTCTTGAGAAATAACATTGGGGAGAACTTTGGTGTAGGGATTATTTAGTTAGATATGATGGGCTATGCTTTTAAATTATCTCTTTCAAAGACCTTATGGATGAATCTTACAAGTGGTCAGCTAAACTCCTTTGTAAACATGTAGTTGCAGGAATTAAGATTGGGTTTCCTGAGGTAAATGACCACTGAGTAAACATAACATCATCGATATGGATATCATCATTGTGAAGATGTATTAGTGTTTATCCTCTTAGTTAAGAAAGGGATGTATAATTCCTCTGGGTCAGGATGATATACATTTAATTTTTTAATCATCAAACTTTTGGTTTGATGGATTTCCAGTCACATTCTGGACTTAGATTCTAGATAGTTGAATCAACCCAAAAATTCCTAAAGCAATTGTGAAGTTATTTTAATTAAGATAGGTCACGAGCACTTTAGGCAGTTGTCTCTTTGGGAGCTAACCAATCATGTAAGGTGGTACAAATGCCTGTGTTGTCTTTGAGAAGTACATTTTGATTGTTTCGGTTGAGATGACATACTGCGGGAGTCTAGGATCTGCATGGTATGTTAAAGCTTTTTGGATTTTGTTTTCTAATTTTGATGTGTAATCTTGATCAGGAAGTCCTGATCCCTATCAAGTGATTTTTCTATATCGCATTTACAATAACACTACCTTTCTGGTATAAACTCATACCTAAAACTATATACTACTGATAGGGACTCTGTTGTTTGAGATAAGAATTATGTCTTTGTTAAATGATTTTTGTTTGCTTTATTATCTTAATTCATTAGGTTTTGTTTTAGCACTCTAAATCATAGTGATAGCATTTGTTAGGTTGATATATGACTCTAGACTGTCCTTGATCATGAGCCTAGTTCTGCTCTTTTAAACTGTTATATGGTCTGTTGCTGGTATACTCTACACAATTTCCTTTCACTTAGTATTTGATGCATTTTTGTGGCACATAAAGGTTATGTCATGGAAGATATGTTGGGACTGCTTATCTTTTAATGGGAAGAGACTTTTCTTTGAAGTTTGAAAGTGTTTTCTAAAAATTTAGCTGATCTTGGTGCTTAGGGAATTATGATCAAGTTGCCTCATTAACTCTAGCCTGCCGAGATCTTTTAATGAGACGTTTCTTTTTTAAATTTTTTTTTTCTAGATCTTTCCGTTTCTTTTAAGAATTTTTATTTTTCAAGATGATATGAGGTTACACTGTTTAGCTGCAATCTTTGAACTGAATTACTCGTAAGAATTTAAAGGGGCTGTAATTTGAAGCATTTGTTAAAGAGCATTATGTACAGGTTTGTCATGATGAAGTGGTTTTGACTTTATGGGTTCTATATTTGTTAAGACCAAGTGGGTTTAACTAGCTTCCACTAGCGTTGGCACCATGTGTTGTCTTTTATTTCTGAATCCTATGAAGCAATACTTCTTGGTTTTACTTTTTTTTTTCATTAATATGGTTGAGTTTCTTATTTGATAGCCAAACTGGCGTAGGCCCAAGGGTATTGATTCTCGTGTGAGAAGGAAGTTCAAGGGATGTACATTGATGCCCAATATCGGTTATGGATCTGACAAGAAGACCCGGCATTACCTGCCGAACTGTTTCAAGAAGTTTGTGGTTCACAATGTATCTGAGCTGGACTTGCTTATGATGCACAACAGGTATGTATTGTTTGTCTTGTCATCTTCTACTAGCCTTTGCAATTTGTTGATGCATGTTGTAGATGGTAAAGATCAGATGGACTGGATATTTAGCATATGTTCTGAACGGATGTGCATGATGCATGTACGCAAACAATCTGCTTAATTATTGTGTACGTTATGATTGTATATCAAAGGTCAGTTTTGCAGGAGGTATGCTTCTTGGGTTATTGCACTTTTCATTTTTCAATTATGCATTTTACATGGTCTTGCATGAAAACAGACAATCTTCTTCCAGCTTAAAAGGCGATAAATACATGTAAAAAAATAGGCAACACATAAAGTGTGTGCATATTATCCGTAGTATATTTATCAGAAGCTAAAGAGCAACCTTGGTACTGCAAAAAAGGTCAATGACTCCTGCAATGGAGTTTAGAGGTTTTGGAGGGTTCCTTGACTTAGTAGCATGGATTTATTGGAAAACAGGGCTAATTTTTTGAAGCTTATCAGTTACAACCTGTAGTTTTAATTTCTGCTTCTGTTTTATAGTTTATTTCCCTGCCTATTTTTTGCAAGAAATTTGCTAATTAAATGTGGGGTCCTAGATTTATGGCTTTTGAGGTTTAAAAATCTTATCTTACCTTGCTCAACTTCAATGGTTCTTCCTAGGACTTACTGTGCTGAAATTGCGCACGATGTCTCCACAAGGAAGCGCAAGGAGATTGTAGAGCGAGCTGCACAACTGGACATTGTTGTCACCAACAAGCTTGCTAGGCTTCGCAGCCAGGAGGATGAGTGACCTCCTAGTTTGGGAAACTTCGAGATTTTATAGTTATCCATTATTTGGGTTTCGGAAGCTTAAGATTTTCTCTGTAGGAGCTATCCTTTAGGCAGCAGATTTGTTTTGCGGTTGTCTATTATTTTCAGTGATGTGTGGACATCATTTCCCACCGGTGCTGATCGTTGCTCTCACTTCTTGTTTATGCACTCTTCTGTACCCGTCGTGATTAGATCATTCTGTTGTACTCTAGTTAAGTGCAAGACAATTCTATTATGCTTTTTTTAATCTGATTATTTTGAATATATGATTTGGTCACCAGCTATTTAGGGTCCACCATGCTTAACCCTAAATATCTATATTGCACACGCGCACACACATATACACGCATGAGAATAAATCACATTTCGAATGTTCATGTTAATAGTCATTAGAGAAGGTAATAAGTAAAAAGAATACTAACTTGTTATATATAGTTATGTAGCTATTTACTTCCACAATGTGTTGATTTCAGTTGAAACAGTCTCATTAATTCTCTAAAATAATAAAATATAATTGATCATATTACAACGCTACCATCTATTGAACATTTTTTAGTATATTCACAACTTTCTGTTCTCTGAGCTCTATTTAAAGGCACAATCCCTATTGATTTGCTCTAGTTCTTCTCTACACCTTTTGAAGTTTAATTCACTCTTACAATTCCTTGATTTATCTCCAAGCACATGATCCATGACTTAGAATGTATCATGGCGATGTAGGGTGTGATAGGGAATGGGGCTTGGAGTTGCCCTGGGATTGCATGGGTCCATAAGCTAGGATATTGGACCATGTTTGTGACCAATTAGATGGCTACTTTGCCTAGTTCTTAACCCTAAATATCTATATACCCTTGAGGTCCACCAGTTATCGTTAATTATTCTATATAATGAAGGAAGAGCAAACTATTCATCGTGTCTTCACCTCGACGGGGTGGATTCGGAGGTTTTCAGATTATTGGGTGCAACACTTGCCCAGGATTGCTTCAGACCATAGCCCTATACTAGTGAGTATCTCGTATTTCTTTCAGTCTTATAGCCCATTTCGTTTTGAGAATGTTTGGCTGTCCTACCCGTGATCGTGGGAGAGAGAGGCATGGCGCTCGCCAGTTCGGGGGAATGTGATGTATAGGGTGACCCGAAAGTTGGAGTTGACCAGACGCCAACTGATTAGGTGGAACAAGAAGGAGGTGGGGGATCTGTTCAGACACCGACTGATTAGGTGGAACAAGAAGGAGGTAGGAGATCTGTTCAGGAGAGTAGAGGAAGTCGAAGCATATATTACTAGACTACAGGCCTTAGAGGATAGAGATGGGGGATTAGCAGAGGGTGACCTGGGTGAGCTAAGAGGGCTACTGGTTATGCATCATTCTTTACTGAGTCAGCAGGAGGTGTTCTGGAGGCAGAAGTCGAGAGTTCAGTGGATCAAAGAGGGTGATCGGAACACGAAGTTTTTCCACCAGTCGACCATCATCCGGAGACAGCAGAACAGGATCCGTAGGATACGAAACAGTAGTGGACAGATGTCAGAGGACATAGATGTTGTGAGGAGGGTTCCAGAGCAGTTCTTTCATGCCAGATGGACCGTGTCAGGGAGCATGAGTGGTAGTACATGGGGGCCGACCCTTGAGGAGCAGGTATTTAGGGATGAGAATGATGCCTTGATCAGACCAGTGTTGGATACAGAGATTCAGAAAGCTCTCTGGTCCCTGGGTGAGGATAAAGCCCCGAGGCCGGATGGCTTTCCTCCACTTTTTTTTTGGGGAGGTATTGGCACATTGTCAGACAGGAGGTGCTAGCGGCGATTCAGCAGTTCTTTGTATCTGCATCGATGCCTGAGGAGTGGAGGTGGACCTTCATTACATTGATCCCGAAGAGACAAGATCCAGTGGAACCGAGCCACTACCGACCAATCAGCCTATGTACTACATTGTATAAGGTGGTGGCGAAGGTATTGGTTCAGAGAGTAAGACGCATCCTACCTACGATTATATGCCCTGAGCAAGGAGCTTTTATTGGAGGACGGTCTATTTCTGATAATGTCCTCATTGCCCATGAGTTCATGACTGACCTACAGAGGGCTCCTTGATGTAGGAGTCTGATGGGAGTCAAACTAGATATGGAGCGGGCTTACGACAGGATGAGGTGGGATTTTGTGAGACAGTCCTTGGAGTTGCTTGGCTTTCACCGTCAGTGGATCAGGTGGATCTAGGTTTGCATTTTGTCCCCATCCTTTGCTCTCATAATTAATGGTTCCCCGTCGAGCTTTTTTGAATCTTCGGTGGGTCTGAGGTAGGGTTGTCCTCTTTCTCCACTATTGTTCATCATTTGTTCAGACTCTCTGTTGCGGGCACTTTGACATGCATCTCTGACTTAGGAGGTAAAGGCCTATAGACCGGCGACAGGAGTGGCTCACATTTCACATCTGCTCTTTGCGGATGATTGTTTACCTCTAGCACATACGACGCGGAGATTAGTACAGTCTATTAGGAGGATTCTAGAGTGCTACTGTGGTGCGTCAGGTCAGCTGGTCCATTTGACGAAGTCGACCATTTGCTTTAGCCCGAAGATCGAATAGATGGTGAAGGCCTCCATTCTAAACAGTCTGGGGATTGGTGAGCAGGAGGGTATGCTTAGATATCTCGGGGTTCCGATTACGGAGAGACGACTGCGGAGGGGAGAGTGCACATCTATGGAGGCGAGTATTAGGCGTAGGTTGGAGAGCTGGGAGACTAGTGTTGAGCTCTATCCCAGTTTACTTAATGACTAATGCACTGGTACCTATTGCTGTGCTTCGTGATTTGAAGAGAATGTTCAGGAGTTTTATCTGGGAGAGGCGTCGGGATAGAGGGGGCATCCACCTTCTGGCTTGGGAGGCTATGTGTCAGCCGACTAGTCGGGGTGGATTGGGGATCCATTCTTTACTAGAGCGCAGGGAGTCATTGGCCACCAGGTTGGCAGTCAGGATTTTTTTGAAGCCACGGAGCCTTTGGGTCTCCTTACTGCGGGCGAAGTATGGGGACCTAGTTACCCCGGATGCCTTTGAGTGGGTTGGGCTTCCTCGTTTATCTGGAGGGAGATTTGTGCTCGTGCTCCGGGGGTGCTTCCGGCGATCAGATGGAAAGTTGGGGATGGGCGAGCTATCAGCATTCTGGAGGATAGGTGGCTGGTGGAGGATGTTGGGAATTGTGTCCTAAAAGTCAATCGTCGGCCTGTTGATTGAATGCTACGACTTTGATCTTGCTCTTTTAAAAAGGAAAATTAAATGTAGAATACCCCAAGTATAGGGTGTAGCAAAGTAATATTCTCGGTGAGTCCGAGATCGAATCCACAGGGATTTGACAGTGAACAAAAACTAAAGGCTAAATAATATTAGAATTGACAAGGATATAACTAAGGCGTTAGGATTCAGCCTAGCACTTCATCATTCTTTTCTTAAAATCATCTATTAATCATAATAAAATAGATTTAGTTTTATGGGCAGCATTACAATAATTCTATTTTAAACTACAGGGATTTCTAAGCATCTGTTATACCCGGAGGAAATAACAAATCAAAGAAAATATATAAGTTTGAAATAATTTCTATCAATCTACTGCACCATAAATCAAATCAAAAACGTTAAAATCCCATTGATGATTAAAGGAAATACATGAAGAAAATGCTAGGCTTTTTCCTAGCCTTAGCTAAAAGAGATTTAGCTATCCATATGAGATGCAAGCATTTTTATAAAAAAGGATTAGCAACGAATAAGTTAAAATAAACATAAATTCTTTTTCCTTTTTATTCAGAAACAGAGCACTCTGTTTCTTTTCCTTTCCTTGCTTCTTCCCTTTCCTCCACCGGATGACTTCTCTCCTTCCTCGCCAGCTGGTTTCTCCCCTTTGGTCCACCGGAAGGATGATAAATCGTGGCCCCCTGGTCACCTCTCTCCTTTCTGGCCTCTCCTCCTTCTCTCCACCGGCTGAGAAGATGGATCGGAAGAGAAGATGCAGACGGTTGGCTTCCTTCCTCTTCCGTCGTTGCTGGCCTCCTCCTCTTCCCGAATGGCCTCCGTCGATCCACTCCTGATCCGTTTATAGACACCTTCAGCGGTGTGGCTGGGAGATCCGAAAGCAACGCGTCGCCACAAATGCTTGGGACTCTTCCGCTGGAACGCGTGGATGAGCTGGGAAGAAACAAGGGAGACGGAAAGGACGCTAATGAATGCTGGGGACGTTGCAGAAGTTTGGGAAGCTCCAGATGTTGAGAAGGAGATCACGAACGTTGCTGATCCGAACGGATGGGGAGCTGCTGAGGCGGGATGCGGACGGATTGGCTTCAGATTCCCTCGCTGGACGCGGATGAGATGCCACGAAGACTTGGGATGCTTCATGGACTGTTGGGAAATTGAGAAGACTCCTCGGATGGCTGATGGGGAGAATGGAATGCGGCTAAAACGCGGACTGTTTGGCTTCGGAAGACATTGACGTTGGGAATTCTTGGCTGGGACGGTTTGATGCTGAAAGCTCTGTTCCGAAACAAAGGAAGTGGGATGGATGAACCGATTGCATGTGCTGGGAGGTCACGGACGGTTGGATTTGTGGATGGCTTTTGTGAATTTAGATGTATGGGACGAGCGAACGAAAAAAATGTCTGGACTTTCCATATAGGCGTGGAATACGCGGAGGCGACGTGGATGAGCTGGGATCTTCATGACGCGGGCACTAATGCTGGCTGAATCAGCTGGACGCAGTGATATGGATTGCATGCGGATGACGGGCAACGTGAGGCTCAGATGAGACGCTAGGGATTTGTTGAGCACGGGCTTCCAGGCATTGAGCTCAAATCCAGCGTTATTGGGTCTTTTGAATTACATGCACTCAGACACAAATAAAACATTAATTAATTAATTTTATTAATAAAGATTAGCTATAATACTAATTAAGATAATACAAAAATTCACTTTTACTCTCATCACACCCCCCAACTAGCTTATTGCTAGTCTCTAGCAATTTAGTGTGAAAATGATAAAATGAGGGTGCAAAAGTATTGTTTATTTTATTAATATATATCAATATGTATGAATTAAAATAAATACTCACTTTCGTAGAGCATTACGATTGCACTTAGCACGTGCAACAAGCCGTTAAACCCTTAGGTTACCCTAGTGGACGAGTGTTGTCTCGTGAGGGTTTGCAGTGATGTTACCCACAAACATCGTTTTTTTTTTTTAATCAAAAAGATATTTTAAAACATAGCAATCCTTAAGGCAAATGTAAATGTGACGTTTCAGAATACCTATACCTCCACCACAATTGGGTACCCTTGAGTTCTAGGTGCACTACTCAAATTCACAAGTGTTAACTACCATTTGTTAGCTTTTGACCCACTAAATTTTCCGAATATCACATGTTATTTATCCAGAATGGTTCGCATATACAAATGAAGCTATCAATCCCAACTAGACATCCCAGGTACACAGAGTTCTAAAACAATGGAGTCAAACCAGTCATCCACATATCACTTGGTTTAAGTTTAACTAACTCACTCATGTTTAAAATATATTTTTTTTCTTCTTTTTTTTTCGCACAGTGACTACAACAGTCCAACTCCATTAGGCTCTAGTAAGGTCCATGTAACGAGCTTTGGGTCAATGACTCTTGATCCAGTTGGCTCAAGGCATTAGGTGAAACACCCTTCGGACTTAATTACTCGAACCAGACTACGCCACGAGGCCAGACTAGTCACTTATTTCAGTCATTTTCACCTTTTTACGCGAACACTCGCTGCTTCGTAGGCAAGAGGCCCGGTTACTCAGTGAAGACAAACTGTATTATTTCTCTCTCTCTCTTTTTTTTTTATATATATATACATATGTAACGTGACTGTATTGTGACTATAGGTCAACCAAGGTCAGAATATAAGGCACCCAGGTGATCTAGCCGGGAATTTCAAACTCTATCTTTATGTAAAAACCAAATCATGAACTTTAGGACAAGGACACTCGTACGTCTCTTGCGAATAAGGTCAACAAACAAATAGGTAACACAAGTGAACTCCTGAGGCCTTCCTATTGTCTTTGAATACTTGTGTGGGGATCTAATATTAGGTCTCTAATAAGTTATAATGTGCTCCTTGTCTTAATAGCTGCACATGTTTATTTGCTTAGAAAAATTAAAGTGGTAATTAAATGCAACAAAATATATTTTTGTTATTATTATTACTATTATTATTATATATATATATTATTTTTTTATTATTTTTTTAAATAGATTTTTATTTTGAAATGATATGACAATTGGTATGATATATAGAAAAATACAGTAATCTCTCCCCCCAACTTAATTTCAACATTGTCCCCAATGTTGCAACATGAATGCATAAAATATGGTATTAATGATTGTATGAAGGATAATAAGGCTGAAGGTGAGAATTTACCTGATAGAATGATTGCATACTGTTGTTGCTCTCCAATTGTCATATTAACAGAAAATGAAAGAAAGACAAATTATGATACAAACAGAGGATCTCTAGCAGATATAGAGATCAATCCTGATAAACAGGATCTCCCAGATTGGTCGATTCAATCTCTGGGGTAAAGTTGTCCAAAAATAACTTCAAACGTTGGCCATTTACTTTAAAAATATTACCGGTATTTGGATTCTCTATCTCAACGGTTCCATACGGATAAACAGTTTTAACTATAAATGGGCCGATCCACCTAGATCTCAATTTTTTCTGGAAATAAATGAAGTCTTGAATTATACAATAGAACTTTCTGGAAAGGCTCAAATATTTTTCTTATAATATTTCTATCATGAAAGACTTTCATTTTGTTTTTATAAATTAGAGCATTCTCATATGCTTCATTCCTGATTTCCTCTAGTTCATTAAGTTGAAGTTTGCGTAGTGAACTAGCCTTATCCATATCAAAATTAAATTTCTTAATAGCCCAGTAGGCTTTATGCTCCAATTCCACAGGCAAGTAACACGGTTTACCAAAAATAAGACGGTACGGAGACATACCAATCGGGCCTTTAAAAGCAGTACGATAAGCCCAAAGTGCATCAGTTAAATGCAAAGACCAGTCTTTGCGATTTGGGTTAACCGTTTTTTCTAGAATATTCTTAATTGATCGATTGGATACTTCAACTTGTCCACTTGTTTGTGGATGATAAGGGGTGGCGATTTTATGGGTGATCCCATATTTTTGCATTAAAGCCTCAAAAGGCTTATTACAGAAGTGTGAACCCCCATCACTGATGATGGCTCGAGGCGTTCCAAATCTGAAAAGAATGTTTTCTTTTAAAAATTTTAAAACAGTTTTGTGGTCGTTATGTTTGCAAGGAATTGCCTCAATCCATTTGGAGACATAATCTACAGCTACTAAAATGTACAAATTTCCGAATGAAGGAGGAAATGGACCCATAAAATCTATTCCCCAACAATCAAATATTTCGATAATTAAAATTGGGTTGAGGGGCATCATATTCCTACGAGTTATCCCACCTAACTTTTGACAACGCTCGCAAGCTTTGCAAAAGTTATGGGAATCTTTGAAAAAGGTGGGCCAATAGAAACCGCATTGTAAAATTTTGCAGCCGTTTTCTTAGCAGAGAAATGACCACCGCAAGCTTCAGAATGACAAAAGAAAATGACACTAATAAATTCGTCATTAGGTACACATCTCCTAATAATTTGGTCTGGACAGTATTTGAAAAGATAAGGATCATCTCAGAAGAAATTTTTTATTTCGGTCAGAAATTTTCTTTTGTCCTGTTTATTCCAATGAATCGGGAGTTCACCCGTGACAAGAAAATTTGCAATGTCTGCAAACCAGGGTGACGACGTGATCTCAAAGAGTTGCTCATCAGGGAAAGTGTCTCTTATGGGTGAATTGTCTATGAAATCTGGAAGAGTGAGATGGGACAAGTGATCAGCTACTACGTTCTCTACCCCCTTTTTATCTCTTATTTCTAGAAAAAATTCTTGGAGCAGAAGGATCCACCTAAGCAAATGTGCCTTAGCATCCTTTTTTGAAAAAAGGTACTTAAGGGCAGCGTGGTCAGTGTAGATAATGATTTTGGATCCAATCAAGTAAGACCTAAATTTGTCTAGTGCAAATACTATGGCAAGTAGTTCCTTTTCCGTAGTGGTGTAATTCGTTTGTGCACTATTTAAAGTCTTACTTGCATAGTAGATAACATAAGGCTTCCTTTCTTTTCTTTGCCCTAGAACTACCCCAACTGCATATTCACTAGCATCACACATAATTTCAAAAGGAAGCGACCAGTCAGGTGGTTGCATGATGGGAGCAGAGGTCGGCAAGCTTTTAAGTTTATCAAAAGCTCTTTGACATTCTTCAGACCACACAAATTGGGTTTCCTTTTGAAGGAGATTACATAAGGGTTTAGATATTGAGCTAAAATCTTTAATGAATCTCCTATAAAATCCTGCATGACCCAAAAATGAGCGTATATCTTTGTTAGTTTTTGGGTTGGGTAAATTAGCAATTAAGTCAATTTTAGCCTTGTCTACTTCAATTCCTTCAGATGAAATGACATGCCTGAGAACAATTCCCCTAGTTACCATGAAATGGCACTTTTTCCAGTTTAAGATTAGATTCTTCTCCTCACACCGAATTAAGACTAGCCTTAAATGGTTCACACAGTTTTCAAAAGAGGAGCCGAAAACCGAAAAATCATTCATGAAGACTTCCAAAAAACGCTCAACCATGTCAGAGAAAATACTGAGCATGCATCTTTGGAAGGTTGCAGGAGCATTACATAATCCAAAAGGCATTCTCTTGTAAGCAAATGTGCCGAAAGGACATGTAAAAGTGGTCTTTTCCTGATCTTTAGGATCAATTGCAATTTGGTTGTAATCTGAATAGCCATCTAGGAAGCAATAAAATTTATGACCTGCCAACCTTTCTAAGATTTGATCAATAAAAGGTAGAGGAAAGTGATCCTTCCTTGTGACAGAATTAAGTTTTCTATAGTCAATGCATACACGCCAACTAGTGGGGACCCTAGTTGGAACTAATTCATTGTTGGCATTTTTTCCTACAGTAACACCAGATTTTTTCGGGACCACTTGGGTTGGACTTACCCATTTACTATATGAAATTGGGTAGATCTGTTGGGAACCCGCCCATGCCGCTGATATTTCAAAAAAAAATTCAGATGGCAGCGGAATCGGCATAAGCGGGATCGACGTTCATCGCCATGAACGTTGTTTCATGAACCGTTCGTAGTTAGGCAAGAATTAAAAAATTTTTAAATTCATTAGAAGATCAGATCTTCACCTTGTGCGGGTAGATGATCACCGCAAACTGAAGTTCGTGGTCTAGGATGAAGGTTCGCTTGAAGCCGTTCAAGTGTCCGGCCTCTACGGGTATCCACACGAAGCAGTGATCCGATCAAAGCTCTCTTGTCTTTCCGGGGTGCTAGCTCCCTTGCAAAGACTTCTTTTGATGGCTGATTTCCTCCCTTTCAATCAACCCTTGATTGTGCTTGGGAGGAGGAAGAAGAAGGATGAACTCAAGAAAGAAGAACACAGCCTTTCTTTTCCCTGCGTTGGAAGAAGGATTGGAGGAAGAGGAGGCGGACAAGGCTCTCTTCTTTTCTTCTTCTTGTTGGCAGCTGAACCAAGGGAAAGGGAGAGGGTGGCGGCAGCAAGGAGAGGAGAGAGCACTTCTTCTATGCCCTAGGTGCCGCCCACAAGTCCCTTTTTATAGACATGTGGAGCTCCTAACATTTAGGAGTTCTTGATGTCTTTCCTAAGAGGGGGCGCCGTCTCTTCTTCCTTCTCCACGTGGAAAGGGGAGGGGCTTATCCCCTTCCTCATGGTAAACCCTAATCCATATTAGGTAGGGATTGGAATGCCTTAATGTGGTCAAGCCCTAATCCAATTAGGCTTAGCCCAAGGGTGAACCAATTTGGATCCAATCTAGGTAAGTCCTAATCCAATTAGAACTTAAATCAATTTTGACTCAATTGAACTCTTCAATCTAATCCAATTAGGAGTCTTATTGATTCATTAGATTAATAATTAATTGTGACTTAAGAAACCCTAATCCAAATTAGGACATATATAATTTTAGTCCTAATTCAATTAGGACTCTATTTGAATTCGAAGTCATTATCCGATTAGGACTCTAGGAATCCTACTCCAAGTAGGAATCCAATTTTTGATTCAAAACTCCTAATCTCATTAGGATTGCAGGAATCCTATTCCAAGTAGAAATTCCAGTCCTACTCCAACTAAGATTCTCAGTCCTAATCCAATTAGGACTCTAGGAATCCTACTCGAAGTAGGACTCTTGTTTCAAGTCCAATTAATTAATTCCCTTTGTTCCTTCTTCAACTGAATATCAATCGAATTGATTACTTGTGATTCATAATCACTTTTCAACCATCGGATCGGTCAATACTTCTAGTGTGTGTGACCTCATAGGTTCTACTCTGACTGGTAGTGAGATATATTGTGATCTCTATCACTATATCATTGGAAAACTCCTTTCAATGGGTTGGAACGATTCCAACTCAACTCATTAGGGTTTATCGATCATCGAGATAATCCCTGGTGAGTCCCACCATCCACCGAGTGACACCTAGCAGCATGTAGTGGCTACCCAGTAGAATAGAAAGATGAACCTCTAGGTGCAGTTACCATGTGATACAGTCCTACTATCGTGGATCCCTACAGGACGGAGGTCATGGACAACTCGTCAAACCCCATCGTCTGTCATATGTCAAGATTTATTCGACTCGAGTTCGATAGTGGAAAACTCTTTCTCCACTTTATATTACTGCCCTGGCCAAGGTCTTAGAACTCAGTCTAACAAATCACATAGGATCACTCCTCTTCTATCAAGGTCGATAGATTCCTTGTAGGTGCATACCCTACTCCTACAGTGAACCTACTGCAGCCAATCTACACTGCATGGACCCATATGGCTAGAGACCATGTATGTGTGTAGTCAAACTACAATAACCTCACTGTGAGTAGCCAAAGCACCGCAGGTCAAAGGACCAGTCACACTACTGCAACATCAAGCAAGTCACTGACGAGTGGATAGACATCCAAGTGACTTCTTGTCTTGGGTCACGCTCAGTACCCTTGTTCTCTAACAAGCACCTGCACTATCACTTCAGTGTCCCTACACTGTGGACTCAAGTCTCGTCCATCCAGAAGGAAGTGATCTGTGCACTGATCGGATCGATCACCGTCCTCATGATGATCCATTGATCAGGAGCATGTAGAAATTAATCACCAATGTACATGGGCTCAAATTCTCAACTCTTGAGAATATGTATCATCATCTTATTAATTTCTTGGACGATTCATAGACACATAAATAATATGAATGAATATAGATGCCTTTTATTTATCCAATAATAAATAGTCAAGTACAAAATTATGTCCCTAGAATTAATAATGTGTCAGCCAGATTTGGCTTCTAGGCATACATCTAACAATCTCCCACTTGCACTAAAGCCAATCAGCCATAAACCTAAGCCCCATCTTCTCAAGATGCGTTTTAGTTTTCTGCCGACTTAGCTGCTTAGTGAATGGGTCCGCCACGTTATCCGCGGAGTCTACTCTCTGCAACCTCTACATATTTCTTCTCAAACATTAGTCGCGTATGAGTGGAAGTGCCGCTCTATGTGCTTGGACTTCTGATGAGACCTTGGCTCCATAGCTAGTGCTATCGGTGCCAATGTTATCGCAGTAAAGTGTTATGGCATCTAATGACATTACACCTAACTTCATGCAATTAAACTTTTAACCAGAAGGTTTCCACTGCACCCCTTAGATACGGCTTCACTTTCAGCTTCTAAGGTAGAATTTATAATGATCGGTTATTTGGAACTCTTCCAATTTACTGAACCACCATTGCACATATTCTGATGTAGACTTTCTATCATCAATATGTGTGCATCCTTCTACCTTCAACTCTGATCTTCTGCCCAATGCACCAAGAACATGGTTCACGTCAGTTTCCTTCTCAAGTACGTAGACGTCGTTTTCACAAGCTATCCAGTGCCTTTTATGCCTGCGATTTGATTGACATATGCTCGTGACATTCACAAGCATGTAACTACGGTATATCCAAGGTCATCGTAATACACACATGGCATACATGAGGCTCCCTATTTGCTAGATGCATAGGGGATCTTGCTCATAGCGGCTTGAATCTATCACGATGTGTTGGGGCCATCTTCTTGGACAGCATTTATTTCCAGGTGCCTTAGGGTAGAGACCCCTTTTTAAGAGTTTTGCGCAATGCTGAACCCTTTTCGTAGCACCTGTCCTCCTAGTGCTACATCTTCTGGTGATAGGGCCACAGCACTCCACTTTTAGATCGACTTATCCTCCTATTAGACCTATCCCAACAATCAGTAGGATGCTTCCCCAAGGTCTTTCATGGAGGAAAACCTTTTTGGACAACCGTAGACCTGACAAAGAGGTTAGCATGGGAATATGCATTCCGATCAGCGAGGATGTCGCTACAGTACGGAAATACGACAGGCCTCCACTGACCCTTTTGTAAAACACATGGTTCCTCTTCAGTTTTTGATGAAATCAAACATTTTGATTGCATCATCGAAACGAGTGTTTCCAACTCCGAGATGCTTGCTTTAGTCCATAGATGGACTTTTGCAGCTTGCAGACCTTGTGATCTCCATCACTGAAAGTGAAACGCAAAGGCTGTTCCATATAGATGTTTCATCAAGATATCCATTCAGGAAAGCTGTTTTCACATCCATCTGCCAGATTTCATAATCATGAAATGCTGCAATGCAAGCAATTCTCGGATGGATTCAGCATGGCTAACAGGTGAAAAGGTCTCCTGATAGTCAATGCCCTCGCGCGACTATACCCTTCGCCCACAAGCTTTGCCTTATAGGTCTCTACCTCTCCATCCGAACCCTATCTTCCATTTTGTAGATCACATTTGCATATCCAATAGGTACAATACCTTCTGGTGGACTCTACTAAGGTCCAAACTGGGTTTGGAATGGATGGGAGCTCTAACTCCAATTATTTCTCGGAATCGATATCAGATATCGCCTCGTCGTAGGTTTGGGATCCTGCGTGTGATCCCTATCTCCCACTAGGAACATTTCCTCGTATTCTCTTCTAGTATACCTAAGTATCTATCGGGAGGATGGGAGACCCTACTTGATCTGCGAGGTGGTTGAGGGACATCGTGTACTGGCTCTGTATTAATGGGTTCGATAGATCCATGACTCGTTGCTTTTAAGAGACTTTCTTTTCAAGCTCAATTTTCCTCCCACTGCCTCTATCAAGGATAAACTGGTTTTCCAAGAAGATGGCATGACGGCTCACAAACACATTGTGATCCTCTGAGACGTAAAAATTGTATCCTAATGACTCCTCGAGCACTTATGGTCCTAGCCTCTAGTTTGTCCGCCTGTAGTCTTTTGACGTGGGCCGGACATCCCCAAATCTTGAGATGATCAAGACTTGGTTTCTTACCATGCTATATCTCATACGGTGTAGTAGGAACGGATTTAGAGGGAACTCTATTCAACAAGTAAATAGCTGAAAATAGGGCATCTATCTAAAGAAACAAGGGTAAATTAGTGAAGCTCATCATGGACTGACCATATCAATAGAGTCCGATTCCTCCTCTCTGACACTCCATTGAGCTTGAGGTGTATCAGGAGGAGTCCATTATGAAACTATACC
This sequence comes from Phoenix dactylifera, assembly GCF_009389715.1. NCBI lineage: Eukaryota > Viridiplantae > Streptophyta > Magnoliopsida > Arecales > Arecaceae > Phoenix > Phoenix dactylifera. Next base: position 497,914 of record NW_024067720.1, on the reverse strand, counting down.
ATTCTCCTTGAGATAATAACGGAAACTTCTCCATTAAGGTATCACTTCCTCGACTGATTCGAAGAACCTTAATGAGTTTTTGTGCTTATTTTTCTACTTCATATCTAAGCTTTTTGAACCTTTCAAAAGTTTCATATTTGTGTCTCATACACATATCCATACCGTGAGTAATCATCGGTTAAAATGAAGTAAAAAATTACAACCCCTAGCCTGCACATCGAATGGGCCACAACATCAGTGTGTACTAGGGTAAGTATTTTAGTGGACTCCCTCTGTCCTACAAAGGATAATTTGGCCATCTTTCCTTGAAGGCAGATTCACAAATCAAATATGACTCGAAAGTCAATGAGCCCAAAGCTCATTTTTCTCTAATTTGTTTATTCTGTCTTCTCCTATATGGCCAAGCCTGAGGTGCCACAAATACTTTAGATTTATTCATTTTTGGATTATTAGATCCTATGGTATTCACTGTTGCTCAGATATATTCACAGATACATCCATATGTATGTGATAGAGACTGTAATCATAAAACCATTTTGAATCAATTATAATTTTCAAATAAATAAAAATTTTTCTGTGCTAAATAAAATACAGAAATCAAATTTCTGCTAGCAATAGGTAACAGTCCTAAGTATCCTGAGCATATCTGGCAAACCTTCTGAAGGTCTGTCACCCTTCATGTTCTTTATGCTTCCATGTATGTAGGACAGTTCTTCTTCCAATGGCCGTCCATTATGCAATGGAAACACTTTTCCTTGCAATTGGCCTTTTTCTTGGAACTTCCTCATTTGGCATTTTCTCGGTCTTCTGTTTCTTCGCAGGCTTTTTCTTCTTCCAAATAGACTCTCTCTTGGAAGTAGAAATCAACTCAACAGTGAGAACGATGCCCTTGAACTTCTTCAAGGTCCTAAGGTAGTTACCAATTTATTTAACAATTCTATTTTAGTGCATACAACCTTGTTCATATGGTAGTTTACTATAAAATTATTCATATGAAGCTGGAAGGGATTGCGGGATGAAATCCGTTTGCAATTCCTTGTGCATGGTCATGCTAAGCTTCTCAAGCTTCTCTAAGTCCTTTATTATGGTCAAACCATGATCATGGACAGACTGCCCATCGTGCATCTGGCTTGAAGAGCACTTGGACACTTCAAATCGAGCTGCGTGACTCTGATCAGGTACAACTCTTGCAGGTGATTTAATATGTCCCTGGCAGTCTTCATGTTCTCATGCTGGCATTGTAATGCATTGGACATGGATGCCATTGTGCAGCACCTAACTTTATTGTCATTGTTCGTCCACTTAACAAGCGTCTTACGCTGATCAGTGATCGGACGGATTGGTAACATGGGGATTCCATGGTCTAGCATATTACCCGAATTTTCTCACAATTCAAAAACTATTTTGAAATTTGCTGAGCCAATCTTTATATTGGGTTTGGTCAAACGGTTGTTCTATTAGTGATATGAGTTAAGAGTCTAGAAGCTGACTTTATAATCCTCAGAGAGTAAAGATTCTAGTTAGACTTTTGTACTTGATCCTAATCTGTTCTAAGGTCTTTTAGAACAAATGTAACTCCCACTATTTTCTCGAATTCCTCACACTCCCCTGGTAGGAAAAACGGAAATCCCACACGACTAGGATTTCTAGTGGGTACTGCGGTCCCACCGATTTACATGCCACCTCACCTAACATTATTGGTGACACATAGATTGATGAATGTACAACTCTTGTACAATGCTTCTCAAGCATGTTGCAGTGTAACTTGGTCTCTAAGCCATGAAAACCTCCACCTAACAGTTATTGGTCCCATTTCTTAGTTAAGTCAGACCCACCGTATAACCGTAGGAATAAAGTCGTCATTGGGTCCTCACCTAACAGTTATTGGTGCCCAACCCCACCTTTACCCTACAACATCTCATGTCTATAGAGAGGTCCAGCCCCCCGATGCAACTTGACCACTGTATCCAGCCGAGACAAATCAACATCAGAAAGGCCTTAGCAGCTCTACTACAGTGGAAGACCTATTGACTTAATATTGGTTAATCAGGTCTTAGTGTTTGCAACTTGAGCTCTTCATAAGAGGTAATCGAACAATTGGCCAGGTAAGCAGGTGGGAGGCTCCCCTTACTCAGAGAGTAAGGTCCTAATTAAATAACCACCTTTCATGCTTTCCTAGACACCAATTAGATCAATTAATCTAATATGACTTGCTCATGTCGGTTCACCCTCGACTTGATTGAGGAGGTTTTGATTTTAGGTCTCAATTGGGTTTGCTACATCACATGTAAACCTATCTACCCGACTCGCATTCACATCACATGCAAACGGCACATCACAGGCAGTTATAATCGCAGCATCAAATAAAGCTAAACTTTAAATAGGTGATGATCATGAATTCTAATTAGGTCGTATTACAAGCACATGCACGTCAATCGATCAACTGGTCTTCAACTCTTGAATTGGTTCCAAGCCTCCTTGATTCGATCCTTGATCAACTCTTGATCCAATCGCCATCAACCGCTTAGATCACCTGTTCATCTCATGCCTTGTCTTCAACTTGATCGTTGACGTACATCACATCACAGAAATACAACCAGATGTAAAATAAAAATAAAAATAAATTACATCTCCTTTTAGGAGGCACGCAGGCCTCTCAAAACATCAAATAAGATGCATGCAAGCATCTGAAAAATTACATGACATTGCAGATCACATCGCAGGTCATTACATTTGATACCAAAAGGGTTTGAATCCTATGATCATCACCATATGCAACAATTATAATTTTCAGATCTGAAAACTAACTGATTATATCATGTCATAGGTTGCTGATCATGCTAATCATGATTCTAATCTTTGTAAATCCCATTAACAATGTAATTAGAATCATCATTTTATCACATAAAAATCAGCATGCAAAAATCAGCACCCCTGAAAAATCTGCATGCAGAAATTTTCAGCATGCATGATCATTCAATTTTCAGATCTAATAGCCTTTAGATAATTAATTCTTACCTTAATCTACGAAACCTAGGCTCTGATACCACTGTTGGAACCCGCTCATGCCGCTGATATTTCAAAAAAAAATTCAGATGGCAGCGGAATCGGCATAAGCGGGATCGACGTTCATCGCATGAACGTTGTTTCATGAACCGTTCGTAGTTAGGCAAGAATTAAAAAATTTTTAAATTCATTAGAAGATCAGATCTTCACCTTGTGCGGGTAGATGATCACCGCAACTGAAGTTCATGGTCTAGGATGAAGGTTTGCTTGAAGCGTTCAAGTGTCCGGCCTCTACGGGTATCCACACGAAGCAGTGATCCGATCAAAGCTCTCTTGTCTTCCCGGAGTGCTAGCTCCCTTGCAAAGACTTCTTTTGATGGCTGATTTCCTCCCTTTCAATCAACCCTGGATTGTGCTTGGGAGGAGGAAGAAGAAGAATGAACTCAAGAAAGAAGAACACAGCCTTTCTTTTCCCTGCGTTGGAAGAAGGATTGGAGGAAGAGGAGGCGGACAAGGCTCTCTTCTTTTCTTCTTCTTGTTGGCGGCTGAACCAAGGGAAAGGGAGAGGGTGGCGGCAGCAAGGAGAGGAGAGAGCACTTCTTCTATGCCCTAGGTGCCGCCCACAAGTCCCTTTTTATAGACATGTGGAGCTCCTAACATTTAGGAGTTCTTGATGTCTTTCCTAAGAGGGGGCGTCGTCTATTCTCCCTTCTCCACGTGGAAAGGGAAGGGGCTTATCCCCTTCCTCATGGTAAACCCTAATCCATATTAGGTAGGGATTGGAATGCCCTAATGTGGTCAAGCCCTAATCCAATTAGGCTTAGCCGAAGGGTGAACCAATTTGGATCCAATCTAGGTAAGTCCTAATCCAATTAGAACTTAAATCAATTTTGACTCAATTGAACTCTTCAATCCTAATCCAATTAGGAGTCTTATTGATTTATTAGATTAATAATTAATTGTGACTTAAGAAACCCTAATCCAAATTAGGACATATATAATTTTAGTCCTAATTCAATTAGGACTCTATTTGAATCCGAAGTCATAATCCGATTAGGACTCTAGGAATCCTACTCCAAGTAGGAATCCAATTTTGATTCAAAACTCCTAATCTCATTAGGATTGCAGGAATCCTATTCCAAGTAGAAATTCCAGTCCTACTCCAACTAGGATTCCCAGTCCTAATCCAATTAGGACTCTAGGAATCCTACTCGAAGTAGGACTCTTGTTTCAAGTCTAATTAATTAATTCCCTTTGTTCCTTCTTCAACTGAATATCAATCGAATTGATTACTTGTGATTCATAATCACTTTTCAAACCATCGGATCGGTCAATACTTCTAGTGTGTGTGACCCATAGGTTCTACTCTGACTGGTAGTGAGATATATTGTGATCTCTATCACTATATCATTGAAAACTCCTTTCAATGGGTTGGAACGATTCCAACTCAACTCATTAGGGTTTATTGATCATCGAGATAATCCCTGTGAGTCCCACCATCCACCAGTGACACCTAACAGCATGTAGTGGCTACCCAGTAGAATAGAAAGATGAACCTCTAGGTGCAGTTACCATGTGATACAGTCCTACTATCGTGGATCCCTACAGGACGGAGGTCATGGACAACTCGTCAAACTCCATCGTCTGTCATATGTCAAGATTTATTCGACTCGAGTTCGATAGTGGAAAACTCTTTCTCCACTTTATATTACTGCCCTGGCCAAGGTCTTAGAACTCAATCTAACAAATCACATAGGATCACTCCTCTTCTATCAAGGTCGATAGATTCCTTGTAGGTGCATACCCTACTCCTACAGTGAACCTACTGCAGCCAATCTACACTGCATGGACCCATATGGCTAGAGACCATGTATGTGTGCAGTCAAACTACAATAACCTCACTGTGAGTAGCCGAAGCACCGCAGGTCAAAGGACCAGTCACACTACTGCAACATCAAGCAAGTCACTGACGAGTGGATAGACATCCAAGTGACTTCTTGTCTTGGTCACGCTCAGTACCCTTGTTCTCTAACAAGCACCTGCACTATCACTTCAGTGTCCCTACACTGTGGACTCAAGTCTCGTCCATCCAGAAGGAAAGTAATCTGTGCACTGATCGGATCGATCACCGTCCTCGTGATGATCCATTGATCAGGAGCATTTAGAAATTAATCACCAATGGTACATGGCTCAAATTCTCAACTCTTGAGAATATGTATCATCATCTTATTAATTTCTTGGACGATTCATAGACACATAAATAATATGAATGAAAAGATGCCTTTTATTTATCCAATAATAAATAGTCAAGTACAAAATTATGTCCCTAGAATTAATAATGTGTCAGCCAGATTGGCTTCTAGGGCATACATCTAACAAGATCATACCTGCATCCAGAAGTTTCAGAACTTCTGCCCTAACCACATCCTTCATGTTTGGGTTCAAACGATGTTGAGGTTGACAAGAAGGTTTGGCATCAGCTTCTAGGTGAATTCTATGAGTGCAAATTGAGGGACTAATTCCCTTGATATCAGCAATTGTCCACCCTATTGCTCCCTTATGTTCCTTGAGAATTTCTAACAATTTTAATTCTTGACTTTGTTCGAGTTGGGATGATATGATCACAGGAAAAGTCTCTTCTTGACCAAGATATGCGTACTTGAGCTCAGATGGCAAAGGTTTTAGCTCAAGTTTAGGTGCTTGAACACTAGACGGTAAAGGACTATTGTTGCGTGGGGGTAATTCTTCGAAACGAGATTTCCACCTATCCGTATCCAATAAAGGAGCTGAATCTAAAATGGCACTGATTTCTCTAAAGTTTTGGTTTATCTCTGTATTTCCAAAATGAGTTAGGTATGTTTCTAAAGGATCAGAAGAAAGAGATGGGACAAGAGCATCTTCTACAATGGATTCGATCAAATTAACTCCATGAATTTCATCATTTTCATTGTCGTTATCGGGTTGTTTGCATATGTTAAATATATTAAAATCTATAGTCATATTCCCGAATGACATTTTCATTATTCCATTTCGACAGTTGATCAAAGCATTAGAAGTAGCTAGAAATGGGCGGCCTAAGATGACAGGTATTGGAGTGGTACAGTTCATGACAGGCTGGGTATCTAATACTATGAAGTCAACTGAAAAGTAGAATTTATCAATTTGGACAAGTACATCCTCGACTACTCCTCTTGTTGCCCAGATAGACAACCCAAGAGGGGGGTGAATTGGGTTTTAAAATAATTATTACAATTAAATGGTTTGTGAGATACTAATTAATCCTTTTCACAAGTTGATTAATTAGATGCTATATGCAGTGAATGAAATGAAAGTAAGAGAGACAAATGCAATCACAAACACAATGATTTTATAGTGGTTCGGAGCTAACCTTTGCTCCTACGTCCACTCCCCAAGCCTCACTTGGGAATTCACTATAACCCCTCGGATTACAGCCGGTTGTTTTACAAGCTCACAACCCAACTTGTTGTTTTACGAGGTCACAACGAACTCGGTCGGTTTTCCCAGGCTCACCGACTAGAACCACCCCGATTGTTTTTCCGGGATCACAATCGAACCCTTACACCGTTGGTTTCAACCTAGGCTCACCAACAAACCTATACACCCTTGATTCAATCTCCTGATTGAATCAAGTAAAGACCAAATGGAAAGAACAAAGACAAACAGAAAAATAGAACTTCTAAAAAGCAGATATACAGCGATATAAATAAGAGAAAAGTTAAGAGCCCTCAAACACGTTTGTGATGAAGTAGTGGAAGGCTTCTTGAACTTTGGGTCTCCTCTTGAATGTCTGGAAGACTTGAAGGTAGGAGAAGACTTCTTTAATGCTGGGAAGAGTTGGTTGAATGGAGTTAATGGCTCTCTTCCTTCTTTTCCATTCAAATTAGTTTGCAGATAAAGAATTCTTGTTTTCTTTGAGTAGAATGTTACTTCTCTACTTTGCTAGAGTCCTCTGTGGCTATTTAAGCCATTCTCTACGGAAACTAGCCGTTAGACTCACTTTACTAGCCGTTCTGCACATTCTGCACATCCTGACAATGTGTCCGTTGGGATCGGAGTCGACTCGCGCGATCTGGAGTCGACTCGGCTGTAGCAGGAGTCGACTCATGCTCTTCTGGAGTCGGCTCGGCAACTGTTCCGGATTTGAATTAAAGTGAGCTTCTCGACTGGGAGTCGACTCGACTTAACCCGAAGTCGACTCGCCAAAACTTGGAGCTGACCTAGCATTTTTGGAGTCGGCTCATCCCATGGAATCCATAGAGCCATTCTTCAACTTGGCTCACTCGAGTCGACTCGAAAATTCTGGGAGTCGACTCGGCGCTCAGACCCCGAACTCCCGATTTTCTGTCGTTTGGCTCGTGCAGTCTTGGAGTCGACTCGAACTGTTCCGGAGTCGACTCGGCTCTCAGTATCCGAAAAACAGCTTTCTGTCTTTTTGGAGTAGCGCTGCCTTGGAGTCGACTCGAACTGTCTTGGAGTCGACTCGCGTCTCAGAGACAACAATACTGTCTTCTATCTTTTTGGGTTGCGCTGTCACGGAGTCGACTCGGGCTTTGCGGGAGTCGACTCGGCTCACAGTGTCCGAAAACTGCTCTCTGACTTTTGCCTTGTATAACACTGAGAGTCGACTCTTGCTTTCTTTGGAGTCAACCTGCCAACCATCGGAGTCGACTCCCGTTCCTCAGGAGTCGACTCGGCTCTCAGGGTCGAAAATTGCTCTCTGACTTTTTGTCTGTAACTCCCTGGAGTCGACTTATACTACTCCGGAGTCGACTCGGTAAGCATCGGAGTCGACTCGCGCACTTCAGGAGTCGACTCACTGACAGGTTTTGAGTTGAGTCTTTCTGTTCGTCTGTCAGTTCTCAGTCGGGGTCGACTCATAACGTTCCGGAGTCGACTCGAGCCTGTGCCAATGCTTCTGATACGCCTGGAGTCGACTCGTAATATCCCGGAGTCAACTCGAGTCTCAGACTTTGGTTCAACTTGACTTTTTAACTTATCCAAAATATCTTGAACCAAATTTAGATGCACTTAACCATAAATTTATAAGATTTTCACTGAAACACTAGATTGAATTCATTAGTAAACATAAGATATACTCAAATGCTTTGAGCTCATCAAAATCAAATAAGGTTATGATCAATCACTCCACAATCTCCCCCTTTTTGATGATGACAAAACATTGAGTATATGTAAAGTGAATTGCACAACAAACAAGGAAATTTATAATAAAATTTTTGAAATAAATTCAAGTGTTTGGTTATTTAATTTATCCAAACTTGAAAGGTGTGAAATAATAAATTTCGAAGTTAGAGCTCCCCCTTTCATTTGGAATTATATAAGCCTTCATGTCATGCAATCAATTGTTTGGCTTATATATATTTAATGATTTTGCTTTCTTAAAAATTCAGATTCTCCCCCTCAACATATGCATTCAAATTTGTTTTGATTCCCTGAATTTTTTTTTAGTGCATTGAAGCTTTTGAACTTAAATTTTTTGATTTTTAGAGGAAAAATCTGCCAATTTGTTCTTGAGTATGATTCAACTAATCTCCGAATATCCCTTGAATAGATTCTGGAGATTACTCCATTAGGAGCCCCAACAGAGAGATAATGAGCCTCGAGGTATTGAATCCACTGAGAACAAATTATTGTGTGTTTTAGAAGTTTTTCTTTTTATTGATTTTCATTGATTCCTTTTACATATCTATTAAATATATTCTCCCCCTTTTTGTCATCGTATCAAAAAGGAAGAAGGCAGAACACACAAGCAAGCAGAGATCAATGTGCACAATTTTGAAGAAATTTGTCTACTCATTGTATTGATGTATATGTAAGTACATTTGTGAATACAATAAGTAAAGCAGTAAATACATGTCAAAGTAAACATAATCAGCTAGGGCTTCCTCGAGGATGTGGCTCCTCCTCTCAGTCTGGACTGCTCCATGAGGAGACCGACTCCATCCGTGACGTTCCCCAGCTGGGTAATGATGGCCGAGGTGGCCCTACTGTACATCGTGGATAGCTCGGTCAGAGTCTGTTGGAGTGTGTCCAGCTTGGCAATCAAGACATTCGCCAAGCACTCGGCCCCCTGATTCAGGCTGCCCATGTCGTGTCGGATGTCATCTCGCATCTGTCTTGTGTTGCTTGTGACATCGCTCATGTTGGAGAATTGGGCTTGTATCAGGCTCCTGACGTTGAAGATCTCCTCCATCAGATGAGCCGTCATCTCGGTCACGGCTGAAAGTGAGGGAACCAACGCAGAAGAAGGGGCAGTGGCTGGACCTCTGAGCTCCCTCAGAAGATCGTCCCGAAGATCTCTAACAATCTCCTGTCGCAACTCCCGGAGCTGCTCAGGAGAAATCCGAACCTCCATCGACTGAGTGGGTGGAGCTGAGGCGGAGGGTCCGGCTGAGGTGGGTGGAGCTGAGGTGGAGGGAAAGGTGGAGAAGTCTGAATCAGGGTCAGGACTGGGGAATGTCTGGTAGTAGGTGTGGAGGAAGATGGTTTCCTGACCCATGTTCCCTCTACCTTATGAAACCCCATCCTGTGTAGGGTTCCCTCACCCATGCGATCTGTCCATCGCAATGCGCGAGAGGGTTCCCCCTCAGGAATAGGGATCTCGGACTCCCTAAAGATAAGAGTGTATAGCATCCCATACGGGAGGGTGAGCCTAGGTCTGTCTAGTAGCTCACATAGGTATCTGTAGATCATCTTGGGGAAGTTAGTAGGTGTGTCTTGGAGAATGTAATACATGAGGGCCAGGTCCCTCTCAGACACAAAGTCAAAACGGCCGGTTTTAGGGAATAGTGTCCTAGAAATAATGCTCAGGAGGAGCCGCATCTCAACAGAAAGAGAGCCAGCGGACACCTCGTCTAGTGGGGACTGGGGTGGACTCCCTAAAATGGCCGTAAGGGCCTCAGTCCTATCCTCGGGGTGTGTAGGAGATACCCCTACTTGGGGAAGATGGAGGATTTGAGCTATGAAATCCTCCGAAATAAATAATGGGACACCCGCTACGGTTCCCTCTATACCCCCATTGCCCCTATGCACGGTTCCATAGAACTCCCTAACTAGACCTGGGTATGTGGGGAGATCTAATGAACACAAGAACTCTAAACCTTGGGCCCTTAACCTCTCTCCTATAGTGAAGCCCTCCTGGGAGAGATAGTCAAAGTTGACGTATCTCCCGGTGGAGACCGCCTTCCCGTCGCACGGTCGCGAGGGAACTGGCCTCGGCGGGGAACGAACCGGAGGTTGTGGCCTCGCGGGATCGTTCCGAGCTTTGGACCGTCGCTCGGCACCGGTCGCGGGTTGGGGCCTCTTCCGGCTCGAGACAACCGACTTGCGAGGCATTCTTGACCTAGGGAAGGGGAATGAACCTAAAGGACGGAAGAAGATCGACGGGAAAAACCCTAAGAACGGTCGGAGACGACGTAGGAGACGGCTCTAGGGTTTGTGAACAGTGGCGGCGGTGAATAGAAGTTTTGATTAAACGCTTGGATTAGGATTAAAAACCCGAATCCCGACCGCGAGTCGACTCCTGTAAGTCGCGAGTCGACTCGACCTCGAGTTGACTCCAAAATATGTGCGAGTGGACTCCCCTAATGCTGTCATCGACCTCGAGTCGACTCCCGTCTATGGGCGAGTCGACTCCCCTTATGCGGCCATCGATCTCGAGTCGACTCCCGTCTATGTGCGAGTCGACTCCCCCGTACGAGCCGACTCTGAAACTTACTCGAGTCGTCTCGAACTCTGGCACGCACCTAAAAATCTTGCTATTATCGTACCAAATGAGGGACAATCACTAAGTTATGATCTGATTTGGTGATCATAGATGAGAAACTCTATATTTAGCACAATCTAATCATCAAAATCATTGAACTAGAAGAGAATATTACTAGGATGGATCAATCACTCCTAATCCTCTCCTAAGCACACTAAATCTCTCTTCACTCAAGGGTTTAGTGAAGATATCAGCTAATTGATCATCAGTGCACACAAATTGAAGCGTCACATCACCATTCAGTACATGATCTCTTATGAAGTGATGTCTTATCTCAATATGTTTAGTTCTTGAATGTTGAATTGGATTTTTAGTTAGATTAATGGCACTTGTATTATCACAATTAATGGGAATTTTATCTTGTTTAATGCCATAATCTTCCAATTGTTGTTTGATCCACATGATTTGAGCACAACAACTCCCGGCTGCAACATATTCAGCTTCAGCAGTAGATAATGCAACCGAGTTTTGTTTCTTGCTAAACCATGAGATTAAGTTTTTTCCTAGGAACTGACATGACCCGCTGGTGTTTTTTCTATCAAGTTTACATCCAGCAAAGTCTGAATCTGTGTATCCTATTAAGTTCAGGCTAGATTCTTTAGAATACCATAGACCTATATTTTTTGTTCCTATTAGGTATTTAAAGATTCTCTTGACTGCAATTAGATGAGATTCGTTAGGATTAGACTGATATCTAGCACACATGCATACACTAAACATGATATCAGGTCTACTTGCAGTGAGATACAATAAAGATCCTATCATACCTCTATATAACTTTTGATCTACAGATTTACCTGATTCATCTTGATCTAATTTGCATGATGAGCTCATGGGTGTGCTGATTGACTTGTTTCCCTCCATATCAAACTTCTTAAGCATCTCCTTGATGTATTTGGCTTAATTGATGAAGGTCCCTTCTTCAGATTGTTTGATTTGAAGCCTGAGGAAATAGTTCAGCTCTCCCATCATGCTCATCTCAAACTCACTCTGCATCAAGTCAGCAAATTCTTCGCAGAGGCGATTGTTAGTAGCACCGAAAATAATATCATCAACATAAATCTGCACTAATAACATATCTTTGTTTTTCTTCTTTAGAAACAATGTTGTATCTACATTTCTCCTAGAGAACTCATGTTCTAGTAAGAATTTGCTAAGCCTTTCATACCATGCTCTAGGTGCTTGTTTCAAACCATAAAGTGCTTTGTTCAGTTTATACACATGATTAGGGTATTGATGATTCTCAAAACCAGGAGGTTGTTCTACATACACCTCCTCATTAATATACCCATTTAAAAATGCACTTTTTACATCCATTTGAAATAACTTGAAATCCTTAGAGCATGCAAATGCTAATAATAATCTAATTGCCTCGAGTCTAGCTACAGGAGCAAAGGTTTCATCAAAATCTATACCTTCTTCTTGATTATACCCCTTTGCTACTAGTCTAGCCTTATTCCTTATTACAATTTCATTTTCATCAAGTTTGTTTTTATATATCCATTTGGTACCTATAATTGAATATTCAGAAGGTCGTTCAACTAGATTCTATACCTTGTTTCTAGTAAATTGGTTTAATTCTTCTTGCATTGCATTTATCCAATTTACATCTTTTTCAGCTTCTTCTATGTGTTTAGGCTCAAAATGTGAGACAAACGCTAGATGATTATTTAAGTTCCTAAGGAAAGCTCTAGTCCTAACAGGTTGAGATGGATCATCTAAAATTAATTCCTTAGGATGCCCGTGAGCAAACCTCCAAGCCTTAGTCAGCCCATGATCCACCAAGCCTCTTGGCTTGATGATGCATTTCCAATTAATTTTTGTTCATCATCTTGTAATGTCATCTCATCAATCTTTTCTTCAAGAATTTCAGCATCATCATCAAGATTAACTCTCTTGCTAGAAGCGATATCACTAGAATCATCAAAAACAACATGTATGGATTCTTCTATAACTAGGGTTCTTTTATTAAAGATTCTATAGGCTTTACTAATTGTAGAGTACCCCAAGAATATACCCTCATCAGATTTAGAGTCAAATTTTTCTAGATTATCTTTTCCATTATTATGAACAAAACACCAACATCCAAAGACATGAAAATAGTTCACTTTTGGTTTTCTGTTTTTCCAAAGTTCATAAGGTGTTTTCTTAATAATGGGTCTCAATAAAACTCTATTTAGTATATGACATGAGGTATTGATGGCTTCTCCCCAAAAGTACTTAGGGAGGTTACTTTCACATAACATGGTTCTAGCCATTTCCTCTAGAGTTCTATTTTTCCTTTCCACAACTCCATTTTGTTGTGGTGTCCTAGGTGTAGAAAAATTATGAGTTATCCCCTTTTTACCACAAAACTCATCAAATAAATGATTTTCAAATTCGGTTCCATGGTCACTTCTAATAGCTATGACTGAAGTATCTCTAGCATTTGTTACTTCCTTATGAAATTTCTTGAAAACTGAAAATGCTTGATCCTTATGAGCTAAGAACATGACCCAAGTGTATCTAGAATAATCATCTACAATAACTAGACCATATTTATTTTCACCTAGACTTGTGGTTCTAGTTGGTCCGAATAGATCCATGTGTAGTAGTTCTAGAGGTCTAGAGGTAGAGACACAATTTATAGATTTAAAGGAGTTCCTTGATTATTTGCCAAATTGACATGCTTCACATATTTTATTCTTTTCAAACTTTAGTTTTGGCAAACCTATCACGGAATCTCTTTTAACTAGTTTTGATATTGTGTCCATGCTTGCATGACCTAACTTACGGTGCCATAACCAACTAGCATCATTATCCTTAGTTTCATTAACAACTAAATATGGGTTATGTTTGGCAAGATCCTCAAGGTCTACAACATACATATTCCCACGTCTTATTCCTTTAAAAACTAAACTATTGTCATTTGAGTTTGTTATGATGCATAGTGATGGTTTGAACATAACATCATAACTTCTATCACACAATTGACTAATGCTTAGTAGATTATGCTTAAGACCATCAACACATCGAACATTATCAATAAAGGTTGAAGGGGTAATTTGTACTTTACCTATACCAATGATGTGACCTTGGTTATTGTCTCCAAAAGTCACAGCACCTCCCTTCTTAGCTTCAAGGGTGAAGAATTGATCCTTGTCACCCGTCATGTGTCTTGAGCAGCCACTATCCAAGTACCAACAACTTTTGTCGACCTTGGCTACAAGACACTCCTACACAAGCAAATCATATAATTTTAGGTACCCAAGTTTTCTTTGGTCCTTCATGGTTAGTAATGTTGGTTCCTTTTGGAACCCAAATTCTTTTAATTTTTCTTTTAGTTTTTTCTTTCCTATAATCACATACATTTGCTTTATGTCCTAATGTTCCACAACAAAAACAGGTTATTTTCTTAGTTTTACTTTTTTCTGTTTTAACAAAGAAATTACTAAGGAGTTTTTGCTTATTTTTAGGTTTATACCCTAAACCCGCTCTATTGAATACAGCTCGTTGACTATTAAGTATCATCTCTAATTTTTCTGAGCTATATGTAAATTTTTCTACAATAGGCTTGTATTTTTCAAGTTCGAGTGTCAATTTTTGTTTTTCTATTTTCAGATTATTTAGTTCTTTTGTGAGACTCTTTTTTAAGATATGTTTATTGTTTTTAAGTTCTAATATTTCTTTGTTCAGCCTTTCGTTATCTTTAGTTAAGGAATTATTCTTTTGAATCAAGATTTGGTTGCTAGTCTTAAGTTCTGCATTTTCTTTAATAAAAACACCTTTATCCTTAACTAATGTATCATACTTACGGAGGTGAGTTTGGTTAGTTAGTTTTAATTCTTTGTTTTTAAGGTTTATTGTCTTGTACTCGTCCATTAATTCATTGAAGGCATCATATAATTCATCGAAAGTGAAATCTAAATGTGTTCCGGATGTTACCTCATTATCGTTGGCCATAAAACAAAGGTTGGTCTTTTCTTCTTGTTCCTCATCCGATGATGATGATGATGTATCGGAGTCCGATAGGGTGGAGACAAGAACTTTCTTTTTCTTGTACTTGCTCCCCTTCTTCAGCAAAGGACACTCAGCTCTGAAGTGCCCCGGCTTCTTACACTCATAACAACCGATCCCCTCATTTTCCCTTTTCTTATCTTTATCCTTGTGATAGGAACTTGAGGAGCCTCTCCTTTGATGTGAGGACTTCTTCTGGTTGATGAATCTTCTGAATTTTCTTATAAGGAGAGCCTCATCATCATCTCCCTCATTATCTTCCTCTTCACTACAACTGCTGCACGATAAATCTTTGTTAGTTGAAACAGATTTTAATGCTATTACCTTTTTCTTGTGAGAGGACTCTTCTTCATTGTGTTGTTTCATGGTGAGCTCGTGCGTCATCAGGGATCCAAGAAGCTCCTCAAGTGGAAGCTTGTTCAAGTCCTTGGCTTCTTGGATTGCTGTCACTTTGGCTTCCCATGACCTTAGTAGACAACGAAGAATCTTCCTGACAAGCTCACTGTTAGTATAATTTTTGCCAAGGCTTTTTAGGCCATTGACAATGTCAGTAAATCTAGTGAACATGCAAGTGATTGTTTCATTAGAATCCATCTTAAATAGTTCATACTTATGAACTAATATATTTATTTTGGATTCTTTGACTTGATTCATGCCCTCATGGGTCATTTCAAGTCTATCCCAAATCTCTTTTGCAGAATTGCAAGTAGAGACTCTATTGAATTCATTTCTATCTAATGCACAGTAAAGCACATTCATTGCTTTGGCATTGAGTTGTGCCTTCCTAAAGTCATTGTCATCCCAATCATTTTCAAGTTTGGGTACAGTGACACCCTCTACATAGATGGACGGGATGTATGGTCCATTTAGTATAATGGTCCACATCTCATAGTCTTGGGCTTGGATAAATATTCTCATCCTAGCCTTTCAATATGAGTAGTCGGATCCATTAAAGAATGGGGGTCTTTGGGTGGACTGGCCCTCAATGTGGGAAGATCCAAATGGGGTTGTCATTTTGATCTTTTACTCTTTGGGTAAAAGAGTTCAGGCTCTGATACCACTTGTTGCCCAGATAGACAACCCAAGAGGGGGGGTGAATTGGGTTTTAAAATAATTATTATAATTAAATGGTTTGTGAGATACTAATTAATCCTTTTCACAAGTTGATTAATTAGATGCTATGTGCAGTGAATGAAATGAAAGTAAGAGAGACAAATGCAATCACAAACACAATGATTTTATAGTGGTTCGGAGCTAACCCTTGCTCCTACGTCCACTCTCCAAGCCTCACTTGGGAATTTACTATAACCTCTCGGATTACAGCCGGTTGTTTTACAAGCTCACAACCCAACTTGTTGTTTTACGAGGTCACAACGAACTCGGTCGGTTTTTCCAGGCTCACCGACTAGAACCATCCCGATTGTTTTCCTGGGATCACAATCGAACCTTTACACCGTTGGTTTCAACCTAGGCTCACCAACAAACCTATACACCCTTGATTCAATCCCCTGATTGAATCAAGTAAAGACCAAATGGAAAGAACAAAGACAAACAGAAAAATAGAGCTTCTAAAAAGCAGATATACAGCGATATAAATAAGAAAAAAGTTAAGAGCCCTCAAACACGTTTGTGATGAAGTAGAGGAAGGCTTCTTGAATTTTGGGTCTCCTCTTGAATGTCTGGAAGACTTGAAGGCAGGAGAAGACTTCTTTAATGCTGGAAAGAGTTGGTTGAATGGAGTTAATGGCTCTCTTCCTTCTTTTCCGTTCAAATCAGTTTGCAGATGAAGGATTCTTGTTTTCTTTGAGTGGAATGTTACTTCTCTACTTTGCTACAGTCCTCTGTGGCTATTTAAGCCATTTCCTATGGAAACTAGCCGTTAGACTCACTTTACTAGCCGTTCTGCACATTCTGCACATCCTGACAATGTGTCCGTTGGGATCGGAGTCGACTCGCGCGATCTGGAGTCGACTCGGCTGTAGCAGGAGTCGACTCATGCTCTTCTGGAGTCGGCTCGGCAACTGTTCCGGATTTGAATTAAAGTGAGCTTCTCGACTGGGAGTCGACTCGACTTAACCCGAAGTCGACTCGCCAAAACTTGGAGCTGACCTGGCATTTTTGGAGTCGGCTCATCCCATGGAATCCATAGAGCCATTCTTCAACTTGGCTCACTCGAGTCGACTCGAAAATTCTGGGAGTCGACTCGGCGCTCAGACCCCGAACTCCCGATTTTCTGTCGTTTGGCTCGTGCAGTCTTGGAGTCGACTCGAACTGTTCCGGAGTCGACTCGGCTCTCAGTATCCGAAAAATAGCTTTCTGTCTTTTTGGAGTAGCGCTGCCTTGGAGTCGACTTGAACTGTCTTGGAGTCGACTCGCGTCTCAGAGACAACAATACTGTCTTCTGTCTTTTTGGGGTTGCGCTGTCACGTAGTCGACTCGGGCTTTGCAGGAGTCGACTCGGCTCACAGTGTCCGAAAATTGCTCTCTGACTTTTGCCTTGTATAACACTGAGAGTCGACTCTTGCTTTCTTTGGAGTCGACCTGCCAACCATCGGAGTCGACTCGCGTTCCTCAGGAGTCGACTCGGCTCTCAGGGTCGAAAATTGCTCTCTGACTTTTTGTCTGTAACTCCCTGGAGTCGACTTATACTACTCCGGAGTCGACTCGGTAAGCATCGAAGTCGACTCGCGCACTTCAGGAGTCGACTCACTGACAGGTTTTGAGTTGAGTCTTTCTGTTCGTCTGTCAGTTCTCAGTCGGGGTCGACTCATAACGTTCCGGAGTCGACTCGAGCCTGTGCCAATGCTTCTGATACGCCTGGAGTCAACTCGTAATATCCCGGAGTCGACTCGAGTCTCAGACTTTGGTTCAACTTGACTTCTTAACTTATCCAAAATATCTTGAACCAAATCTAGATGCACTTAACCATAAATTTATAAAATTTTCACTGAAACACTAGATTGAATTCATTAGTAAACATAAGATATACTCAAATGTTTTGAGCTCATCAAAATCAAATAGGGTTATGATCAATCACTCCACACCTCTTGGTATCTTTATAGATCGATCAGCAAGTTGGAGAGTAACCTTGGTGGGTTTAAGTTCCCTAAGTCCTAATTGTTCATAAGCTGAATAGGGCAGTAAGTTAACACTTGCACCTAAATCAAGAAGGGCTCCTTGTATCCTGAAGTTTCCTATGATACAAGATATGGTAGGACAACCAGGATCTTTATACTTAGGTGGGGTGTTGTGTTTGGGAATAGCACTCACCTGTTCAGTTAGAAAAGCTTTCTTTTGTACATAAAGCTTTCGCTTTATGGTACAAAGATCTTTTAAAAATTTGGCATAAGATGGGATCTGCTTAATGGCATCTAATAAAGGAATGTTAATCTTTACTTGTTTAAAGATATCCAGAATTTCTTGGTCAGGTATTCCCTTTTTAGCTGCAAGCAAGCGCTGAGGAAATGGAGCAACTATCTTGTGATGGGGTATTGAATCATTTTGTTCATTATCATCTTCATCCTTCTTTTCAATAGATTTTTCAGGTTTGTCATCTTTTGTCGGAATTTCTTTGTTAATTATTTTTCCACTACGAAGGGTTGTGACAGACTTAACTTGTTCAAATTTTTGTTGGGATGAACTTGCTTCATGGACCTCATGTTGACCCTTTGGGTTCGATTGAGGTTGGGCTGGAAATGTCCCTTTTTCTCTAACATTGAGTTGAGCCTCAATTCTACCTACAGAATTTTTAAGTTCTTGGAGTGATTGCATTGTATTCTGATTTATTTGAGTCTGCCCTTGCATGAAGGTTTGCAAAGTATCTTCAAGGGATTTCCTATGTGGTGGCACATAAGGAGTAGGAACAGAATTTCCTTGAGATTCATTGGCAGTGGGTCCATGTCTCCAGCTAAAGTTAGGATGGTTTCGCCAATTAGGATTATATGTTTCTGGAAATGGTCTTTTATAAGTATTGGTGAAATTTGCTTGATCATGCAACACTTCTTGAAAAGCAGGGATTGTAGGACAATTCTTGGTCACATGTGCATTACTCTCGCAAATTCCACATATACTTTCAACAATAGTTTGTGCTTTTCCTATATTGGCTTTGCTTAATTCCATGGCTTCAACCTTCCTAGTCATATTAGCAATTTTTACATTGACATCATTATCATCTTTAATAAGATATATTCCTCCTTTTGCATTAGGTGCTATTTTAGATTTTTCATTTTTATCTGTTGTATCCCAAGCTTGTGCATTTTCTGCTAAAAGATCAAAATAATCCCAGGCTTCATTTGGTTCCTTACTCATGAATTCTCCGTTACACATCATTTCTACAAATTGTCTCATATTTGAGGACAAACCATCATAAAAGAAACTAATGACCCTCCAAATTTCATATCCATGATGTGGGCAAGCAAGCAGAAGGTCCTTAAATCTTTTCCAACACTGAAAAAATGTTTCTCCATCTTTTTGTGCGAAGTTCATGATATTTCTTCTAAGTGTGTTTGTTTTATGTGTTGGAAAGAATTTCTTTAAAAATTCTCTTGTCATTTCTTGCCAGGTGGCTATGGTCCTAGGCCTTAAGGAGTGTAACCATGACTTAGCTTTTTCCTTTAAAGAAAAAGGAAATAACTTAAGCTTAACTACCTCTTCAGTAACATCATTGAAATGAAGTGTTGAACACACTGCATCAAATTCTTTCAGATGCAAGTAGGGACTTTCAGAATCAAGTCCGTGAAACTTTGGGAGTAATTGGATTATTCCTGGTTTCATGTCAAAAGCTCCCGCAGCAGTAGGAATAACCATACAGGATGGGGTACTGGTCCTAGTGGGTTGTAGATAATCACGAAGCATTCTAATAGGTAAGTCATCTTGAAATTCATTGTCTCCTTGATTACTACCATTATCTTCCATTTGATTATTTGAATTTTGAACAATTAAATTTTTATCTCTTGATTCAACTCGAAATAATCTATTCGTTTTATCTCTCTCCCACAACAGCATATACTGAAATTTTATTTTATTTTATATATTTTATTATTATTATTATTATTATTATTTTGTTGGTACAAGTACCACCTAAAGAGATCTAAACAAACACCTTAACAAAACAATTTAATTAAAATTAAACATGCATTAAAACATCACCCAACAATTTCTAATGTTTTTCTAAAAATTCTAGACAGCTCCTAACTGGTTTGAAGAGAACACCTAAGCCTCCAATCCGGTCTAGTAACCTTAGTCGACCAGGTAAGCTCCCAGGTAAGTGGAGGGGTCACGATGCGTATAGCAAAGGTCCCACTTAAAACCCACTTTTCTCGAACAGAAACTGTCTCCCTTCAATCACTTAGAGGGACAAAGCTTACCTAGACATCGACCGGGCCACAGAGCGAAATTGGTGCAACTTTCAGTGGTCTTCGTCCTATTGAGCTCGAATATCCTTAGGGGCCAATGTCTAGTTGATTTTAATTAGGCTTAGGATATTTATGCACTTGGATGATTTTTGGGCTAAGGACGAGTAATGAAATTCCGACCTTATCTTTTTAATGGATTCAGCCCTTAGATTATTTTTTTGCAAATGCTTTATACTATATGCAACAATCAAGAAGATTTTTAACATTTTATGTCATGACATTAAATTGCATTTGAATAGTTGATCAAGCAAACTAGCTAAATTTTTTTATTTATTTATTTATTTTTTTATTTTTTTATTATTTTAATTAATAATTTTTTTAAATAATTTTTTTAAACAAGAGTAAAATTCTAATCTAGAAAAAATAGAACTAGTATGAACAAAATAGAAAAATTAATTTAAATACTCACGGCCGGAGTTCGTTCACTCCAGGAATCCAAAAATTTGATCTTGATCTTCCTCGTTACTGGTCCCGCTTTTTGTCGTCTTTGAATCTGTAAAGATTTGAAATTTCAACCGTGTTAAAAATAAAGAAAAGTTGAAGAACTAGAAATTAAAAATTGAAATTTGCAGCCTTGTTCTCGTTCGCACGTTGCAAATCCCCGGCAACGGCGCCAAAAACTTGCTACGACTTTGATCTTGCTCTTTTAAAAAGAAAAATTAAATGTAGAATACCCCAAGTATAGGATGTAGCAAAGTAATATTCTCAGTGAGTTCGAGATCGAATCCACAGGGATTTGACAGTGAACAAAAACTAAAGGCTAAATAATATTAGAATTGACAAGGATATAACTAAGGCGTTAGGATTCAGCCTAGCACTTCATCATTCTTTTCTTAAAATCATCTATTAATCATAATAAAATAGATTTAGTTTTATGGGCAGCATTACAATTATTCTATTTTAAACTACAGAGATTTCTAAGCATCTGTTATACCCGGAGGAAATAACAAATCAAAGAAAATATATAAGTTTGAAATAATTTCTATCAATCTACTGCACCGTAAATCAAATCAAAAACGTTAAAATCCCATTGATGATTAAAGGAAATACATGAAGAAAATGCTAGGCTTTTCCCTAGCCTTAGCTAAAAGAGATTTAGTTATCCATATGAGATGCAAGCATTTTTATAAAAAAGGATTAGCAACGAATAAGTTAAAATAAACATAAATCCTTTTTCCTTTTTATTCAGAAACAGAGCACTCTGTTTCTTTTCCTTTCCTTGCTTCTTCCCTTTCCTCCACCGGATGACTTCTCTCCTTCCTCGCCAGCTGGTTTCTCCCCTTTGGTCCACCGGAAGGATGATGAATCGTGGCCCCCTGGTCACCTCTCTCCTTTCTGGCCTCTCCTCCTTCTCTCCACCGGCTGAGAAGATGGATCGGAAGAGAAGATGCAGACGGTTGGCTTCCTTCCTCTTCCGTCGTTGCTGGCCTCCTCCTCTTTCCGAATGGCCTCCGTCGATCCACTCCTGATCCGTTTATAGACACCTTCAGCGGTGTGGCTGGGAGATCCGAAAGCAACGTGTCGCCACAAATGCTTGGGACTCTTCCGCTGGAACGCGTGGATGAGCTAGGAAGAAACAGGGGAGACGGAAGGACGCTAATGAATGCTGGGGACGTTGCAGAAGTTTGGGAAGCTCCAGATGTTGAGAAGGAGATCACGAACGTTGCTGATCCGAACGGATGGGAAGCTGCTGAGGCGGGATGCGGACGGATTGGCTTCAGATTCCCTCGCTGGACGCGGATGAGATGCCACGAAGACTTGGGATGCTTCATGGACTGTTGGGAAATTGAGAAGACTCCTCAGATGGCTGATGGGGAGAATGGAATGCGGCTGAAACGCGGACTGTTTGGCTTCGGAAGACATTGACGTTGGGAATTCTTGGCTGGGACGGTTTGATGCTGAAAGCTCTGTTTCGAAATAGAGGAAGTGGGATGGATGAACCGATTGCATGTGCTGGGAGGTCACGGACGGTTGGATTTGTGGATGGCTTTTGTGAATTTAGATGTATGGGACGAGCGAACGAAAAAAATGTCTGGACTTTCCATATA
Organism: Phoenix dactylifera; assembly: GCF_009389715.1. NCBI lineage: Eukaryota > Viridiplantae > Streptophyta > Magnoliopsida > Arecales > Arecaceae > Phoenix > Phoenix dactylifera. The sequence goes on along the minus strand of NW_024067720.1, from coordinate 475,646 downwards.
GGCGTGGAATACGCGGAGGCGACGTGGATGAGCTGGGATCTTCATGACGCGGGCACTAATGCTGGCTGAATCAGCTGGACACAGTGATATGGATTGCATGCGGATGACGGGCAACATGAGGCTCAGATGAGACGCTAGGGATTTGTTGAGCACGGGCTTCCAGGCATTGAGCTCAAATCCAACGTTATTGGGACTTTTGAATTACATGCACTCAGACACAAATAAAACATTAATTAATTAATTTTATTAATAAAGATTAGCTATAATACTAATTAAGATAATACAAAAATTTCACTTTTGTACTCTCATCATTGAATTGTATATGAATTAATGAATTAATAAAAGATTATTTGGTATTATTCATCGCATATATTCTGTACATCTTTTTGAACTCTTGTGATGTGATGAAGTCCTTAGGACTCTTTTAAGAGATAAATGAGGATTTGTCTATGAGTTCTTAAACCAGTTCGCGATCAAACGACATGCTATTACTAGGACAGTAGCATTATCAAGAATAGGTCGTTGTCTGCCATATCGTTGGTTATCCTCTTAACCAAGGAGTGTATAGACATTGATATGCCACACAGGTGAAGTGTAGGAGTATATTTCACTGAACGTGACCAGTTTCGGAACGCTCTGCTGCTAAGAGATGTTCCGAGTAGATATGGGTATATGTGTCCCTCCGACCTGAGATCACCACATTGACCAACAAGCAACTCACTATACTTTGGTACCGGACTATCTGAGTTTCTAATTCAGTGACGGAAGGTTACTGGGTGCAGTCAAGTACTTGCGATGTTGGTGTGTGAGTCAAGATGGAATTGACCCCTCCTAGTGACAGAAAATAATGCCCTTGTGTTCAATTTAGCAAAACCTTAGCCAAGGTAATCCTTGTGAAGAGTCACAGGATTTGTAAAGTTGAAACACATTATGGATGAACTGATTAAAGAGTTGGCAGTGAACTCTGAAGTCGTCCTGAGCATTTGGAGTCATAGGGATGAATTATACGGTAATCATAGTCCAAGGGTTCTTGAATGTTGCTTTGCAATCATTCGACCTATCCAGACGTCGGGTACCATTGCTAGATGATCATTTCGATTAGTACAAGAAGTTGTTTTTGTGCTACCGGCTTAGATTCGAACCTTGGGGTCACACACATAGAAGTTTCTAGGTTGATCAAATGGCTGATTGATGATTGAGAATCATTCAGGGATAATTTAGTCAATTCGATTGACAAATTATTCTAAGCAAAAGTTGCAGTAAAATAATTATTGAATTATTGGAGGATTAATTAGCAATTAGATTGCTAATGAACTCAATTTGATTGAGTAATTGGGCTTAGGCTGAGCCAAATTGAATAGGATTCAATTTGGACTATATCAGGGTTTGACCTAATTGGATTGGCTTCAACCCAAGTAGATTGAATTTGACCCAATTGGTGAGACTTGACCTAACTGGATTGGGCTTGACCCAAATCAATTAGAAGATCTTATTTGATGAGGATTGTGAGTCCAAATAATCAGAATTGGATGAGGAGAAGAATCCTTAAATTTTAGGAACCAATCCTTATCTTTCTTGGAGAAGAATGATATCTTGATTTATCCCCAAAATTTTTCACGCCTATCCTCTTTATTTTTGGCCAAAAATTGGTGCGAGAAGAGAGGAGTCGTGGGGCTATATTTTTTAATAAAAAATGGCACCTCAAATCTTTCTAAAAAGATTAAGATGAAATTTCTAATTTGTAGGGATTGCATGGCGCATGAAATATGGTGGTCTGTGGCTTAACTTTGGATGCATGAATTCCTATCTTTTATGAAATTAAGATATGTTTATCTTCTCTTAGCTGCCGAATCACCATAATTTTTTGGGAATTTTATCAGCCAAATTAATTGGCTAAATTAGGTGTGAGGCGTGGGGGGGTTTTTTGGCTATAAAAGACCCTCACGCTTAGGGTTCAATATGTACAATATTTAGAGATTTCAAAAAATTCTGAAAAAATTCTCTGAGGGCCGCCATCCCTTCTTCTCCTTCTTCCTCACGTCCATCCTCCATTTCCTTGAAGAACAATCAAAGATTGAGTGTTTCGAAAGAGAAAGCTTCAACCATTGCAGCGTTCCTGCGCGAGCTAGCACTCTTGCGGAAGATGATCTACCTAGGGCTTCGCGTGGACAATCTATAGAGGCCGGACATGTGTGAGGCCAATTAGTCTCCCTATTTGATTCACAAGAATCCTAATCTAATTAGGAGTTATCTTTATCTATTAGACCAAAATTAATTAGGACTCTAGGAATCCTAATCCAATTAGGATTCATATAATTTTAGTCCTAATCCAATTAGGACTTTAGGAATCCTACTTCAAGTAGGACTCTAATAATTTGAAGTCCTAATCGAATTAGAACTCTAGGAGTCCTACTTCAAGTAGGACTCTTTAACCTTATTAAATAAGATCGAGCCCAATTAATTAAGTCCAATTGATTCAATCAAATTGCAATCCAATTGCAATCAATTCCTTTTTCAACTCATTAACTCTTAGTGGGTTAAACCAATTATCAATCAAATTGACAATTACAAACTATTGTGATTCTAAATCACAATCCAACCATTAGATCGATCAAATTTTCTATTGTGTGTGACCCCATAGATTCTATTCTCTCTGGTAGTGAGATATATTGTGATTTTTATTATAATATTATTGAAACTCCTTTCAACGGGTTGGAACAATTCCAACTCTTCTCATTCGGGTTCACTGATCATCAAGTGAATGCCTTTGAGTCTCACCATCCACCAGTGATCCCTAGCAGCATGTAGTGGCAATCCAGCAGAATGGAATGATGAACCTCTAGGTGCAGTTAGCGTATGATACAGTCCCTTTATCGTGGATCCCGATAGGATGGAGGTTATGGATAACTCGTTAAACCCCATCATCTGTCATATGTAAAATTTATTCGACTCCAGTTCAAGATTGGAAAACTCTTTTTTCAAAAACTACCTTGGCCAAGGATTTACGAACTCAGTCTCATAAATCACATAGGATCTCTCCTAATCTATCAAGGTCGATAGATTTCAGCTAGATGCACCCCTACACCTACAATGAACCTACTGCAGCCATTCTGCACCACAAGGATCCAAATGGATAGAGTCTATGTTTATGTGCTCGTCAAACTACAGCAACCTTACTGTGAATAACCGAGGCATCGCAGGTCAAAGGATCAGTCATACAACTGCAGCATCAAGTAAGTCACTGTCGAGTGGATAGACATCCAAGTGACTACTTGCTTTGGTCACGCTCAGTACTCTTGTTCTCTAACAAGCACTTGCACAATCACTCTAGTGTCCCCATACTATGGACTCAAGACTCATCTATCTGACTAAGTGATCTGTGCACTAATCTCAGCGGATTGATTACTGTTCCTTGTAATGGATCCATCGATCAGGAACAATTCAGGAATTAATCACCAATGACACATACCTCAAATTCTCAACTTTTGAGAATATGCGTCATCGTCTTATTAATTCCTTGAACGATTCATGGACACATAAGAATATGAATGAAAAGAATGCCCATCCTAATAAATTCATTATTAGGTCAAGTACAAATTTATGTCCCGGAACAAAATAATGTGTCAGCCAAATTGGCTTATAGGGCATAAATCTAATACGAAATAGTTTGAACATTTCAAACGATTCTGACTTATGTTTCATAAGATAGACGTACCCATACCTAGATAAGTCGTCTGTAAATGTAATGAAATACGAGTATCCACCTCTAGCTTTTATGCTCATTGGCCCACATACATTAGTATATATAAGGGTCAATAAATCACTAGCTTGTTCACCTTTTTCGGTAAAAGATGATTTGGTCATATTTCCAAGAAGACATGACTCACAGGTTGTCAATGATTCATAATCATTAATATTGAAGATTTCCTCTTTACATAACCTTTTCATCCTGTTCTTGTTAATATGACCTAGCCTATAATGCCAAAGGTAGACATCTATGACATTATTTATTCTAGGGCGCTAACTTGATGTGTACATTACATTAACAAGTTGTGATAACAAGTAGATGTCATTGCTCAATCGTCCATTCATTACAGTAACATCATTCATAATGATATCACAAAAATATTTCTTTATTGAAATTTCATAACTGTTCATGGCCAAAAGGCCTATGGAAATTACATTCAATAAAAACGTAGGACAATAGTGACAATCACTCAAGACAACTATATGAGAATTGAAAACAAGTTTAAGATTTCCTAAAGCTAGAACTGGAACAGATCTTCCATCTTAAATATTCAGAAATCTCTCTCTGTTTCCAAATCTCTTATTGACCTGAAGTCCTTGCAACGAATTGCATATATTAAATAGACTTCCAGTATCTAATACCCAGGTCGAATTATCACATATAGAGAAATTATAAGGTGTTATCATATAAATACCTTGATCAATAACTGATTGCATCTTTCTCTTTTGCCTGTGTAGGTCAAGAGAAGCAATGTACTGAGCACAGTTCCTCTTCCAATACCCTTGCTTCTTACAATAGAAGCACTCTGCCTTACTTTGATCAGCCTTCACCTTCTTGGTCTGACTTGGCTTAGCATGTTGCACCTTTTTCTTTTGATTCTTATTTTTCTTCCCTTTCTTAAAGGGACGACGCCCTCCGGAAGAACCTCCCACTAAATTCACCGACCCTTTTAAGAGCTGGTGATCCTTCTCAAATGTCTATAGTAAACCCAACAATTGGTGATAATTTACTATATGTTTCGTCATACGAAAGTGAGTAAGGAATGGGCGGTATGATTCTGGCAGGAAATTTAGTATTGCATCTTTCCCCAATTGATCATGTAGAAAAAATTCGAAAGTGCTCAGGCGCTCTATCAACTCGATCATGTACAATACATGATCAGTTACTGAGGCCCCATCCTTCATCCGGGCGCTGAAAATGGCACAACTAGTTTTGTGCCTTTCAACGTCATTGGGAATGCCGAAAGATTCATTCAACACTTGAACAATTTTTTTCCGGTTGTGCATTCTCGAACTTGCGACTGGACTCGTCGTTCATTGCAGTGAGCATAATGCAACGGACAGTGATACGGTCACTGAGCCACTTATGGTATGTGTCTTTGATTGTACCCCGTGCATTAGCAGCAGGCTGCTCAGGTGCCGGATCCGTTATCACATAAAGGATCCATTCATGCTCTAGCACAATCTTAAGTTTCCTAAGCCAGTTGTTGAAATTAGGTCCTGTCAACTTGTTGTTATCCAATAACGAATGTAGCGACAAATTGGTCGCCATTTCTGCATGAAAAGTGTGGAGTGATTGATTAAAACCCCATTTGATTTTGATGAGCTCAAAGCATTTGAGTATATCTTGTGATTACTAATGAATTCAATTGAGTGTTTCAGTGAAAATCCTGTCCAAGTGTTTCTAGACTTGGTTCATAGTATTTTGGATAAGTTAAGAAGTCTGCATGAACCAATGTCTGAGACTCGAGTCGACTCCCGAGTATCACGAGTCGACTCCAAGCGTATCAAGTTCACTGGCACGAGCTCGAGTCGACTCCAGATCAGTACGAGTCGACTCCGACTGAGAACAGACAGAAGGACAGAAAGCTTCAACTCAGAAACTGTCAACGAGTCGACTCCCGAAGTGCGCGAGTCGACTCCAATGTTCAACGAGTCGACTCCAGGGTAGTAAGAGTCGACTCCAAGAGAAACACAAAGAAAAGTCAGAGAGCAGTTTTCGGGTCTGAGATTCGAGTCGACTCCAGTGGAACGCGAGTCGACTCCGATGGTTGGCAGATCGACTCCAAAGAAGGTAAGAGTCGACTCTCAGAGGAACACAAAGAAAAAGTCAGAGAACGATTTTCGGACTCTGAGATTCGAGTCGACTCCCGCAGTACGCGAGTCGACTCCGAGACTGAGCGACCATCAACAGACAGAAGACCATGTTACTGCCTCTGAGATTCGAGTCGACTCACAGACAGCTCGAGTCGACTCCGAGACAAGCTTCACGTCAAAAGACAGAAGACCAACTTTCGGAAACTGAGAGCCGAGTCGACTCCAAGGAAGTTCGAGTCGACTCCAAGACTGGATGAGCCAAAAGACAGAGAATCGGGAGTTCGGGCTCTGAGATTCGAGTCGACTCCCAGGACAGTCGAGTCGACTCGAGTGGACAAAATTCAAATTTGGATCCACGGACTTCAGTGGATGAGCCGACTCCAAAATTGCCACGTCAGCTCCAGAAGTTGGCGAGTCGACTCCAGGTCAAGACGAGTCGACTCCCAGTCAAGACGGCAACTTTAATTCAAATTTGGAACAGTTGCCGAGTCGACTCCGGAAAAGCGTGAGTCGACTCCTGCTACAGCCGAGTCGACTCCTGATCGCGCGAGTCGACTCCAACCCACCAACGGTCATATTGTCAGGCTGCGCAGAGTGTGCAAAACGGCCAGAAAAAGCAGAGTAACGGCTAGTTTCCATGGGGGTTGGCTTAAATAGCCACAGAGGACTGTAGCAAGGCAGAGAATAGACATTCCACTCCAAGCATTCAAGTTTTCAAGCTCTCCAAGTGCTCTTAAACAAAAAAGGGGAGATCTGCATTTACTGCTCCAACAACTTCTTCCCAACAATCAAAGCTTCCTCCTCCTGCATTCAAGTCGACCACTCTTTCAAGAGGAGACCGGAGTTCCAGAAGCCATACCTCTTCACCAGCTTAAAAGCGTTTGAGGGCTTCTAACTCCTTTACGATTATATTGTTTTAAATCTGCTTTTTGAGAAGCTATTTTCTGTTTTCTTCTATCTCTTGTATTTACTTGATTCAATCGGGGGATTGAATCAAGGGGTTTAAGGTTGGTTGGTGAGCCAAGTTAAAACCAACGTGTGTAAGGGTTTGATTGTGAGCCCGGGAAAACAATCGGGGTTTGGTTCTAGTCGGTGAGCCTGGGAAAACCGACCGAGTTCGTTGTGAGCTCGTAAAACAACAAGTTTGGTTGTGAGCTTGCAAAACAACCGGCTGTAATCCAAGGGGGTTATAGTGAAATTCCCAAGTGACACTTGGGGAGTGGACGTAGGAGCAAGGGTTAGCTCCGAACCACTATAAAACTTTGTGTTTGTAGTGCATTGTCTCTCATCTTCTTCCCCGGACACTACTCACAGCACTTAGCTTTAATTAAACAACTTGCTATAGTTTTAAATTAATCATCCACAAAGTTTTAAATATTCAAGTTAATTTAAAAACCCAATTCACCCCCCCCCCCCCTCTTGGGTTGTCTATCTGGGCAACAAGTGGTATCAGAGCCAAAAACTCTTCCACTCAAGAGTTAAAAGATCAAAATGACAACCCCATTTGGATCTTCTCACATTGAGGGTCAGTCCACCCAAAGACCCCCTTTCTTCAATGGATCTGACTACTCATACTGGAAGGCTAGGATGAGAATATTCATCCAAGCCCAAGACTATGAGATGTGGTCCATTGTAGTAAATGGGCCCTACATCCCATCCATATACGTAGATGGTGTTAAGGTACCTAAACTAGAAATGGACTGGGATGAACATGACATGAGGAAGGCACAATTAAACTCTAAAGCAATGAATGTCTTCTATTGTGCCTTAGACCGTAATGAATTCAATAGGGTCTCTACTTGCAATTCTGCAAAAGAGATTTGGGACAGACTTGAAGTGACCCATGAGGGCACGAATCAAGTGAAAGAGTCCAAAATAAATATTTTGGTTCATAAATATGAACTATTTAAAATGGACTCTAACGAAACAATTACATGCATGTTCACTAGGTTTACTGATATTGTCAATGGCCTAAAAAGCCTTGGCAAGAACTATACTAACAGTGAACTTGTCAGGAAAATCCTTCGGTGTCTACCAAGGTCGTGGGAAGCTAAAGTGACGGCAATCCAAGAAGCTAAAGACTTGAACAAGCTTCCACTTGAAGAGCTCCTTGGATCCCTTATGACGCATGAGCTTACCATGAAACAACACAACGAGGAAGAGTCCTCCCATAAAAAAAAGGTAATAGCTTTAAAATCTACTTCTTCTAACAAGGACTTGTCTTGCAGCAGCAGCAGTGAAGAAGAAGAAGATGAGGAAGATGGTGGTGAGGCTCTTCTTGTGCGCAAGTTCAAGAAATTCATCAACCACAAGAAGTCCTATCATCAAAGGAGAGGCCCCTCAAATTCCTACCGCAAGGACAAAGGTAAGGAAAGGGAAAGTGAGGGGATCGGGTGCTATGAGTGCAAAAAGCTGGGACACATCCGAGCTGAGTGTCCCTTACTAAAGAAGAGCAGCAAGTACAAGAAGAAGAAGAAAGCCCTTGTCACCACCCTATCGGACTCCGACGCATCATCCTCATCATCGGATGAAGAACAAGAAGAGAAGGCCAATTTTTGTTTCATGGCCAACGAAAATGAGATAACTTCTGATACGCACTATGATTTTTCATTTGATGAACTTTATGATGCGTTTAACGAACTAATGATTGAATATAAGGATGTTAATGTTAAAAACAGGGAACTAAAAGTAACTAACCAAACTTATATCCGTAAGTATGATTCTTTAATTAAGGATAAAGATGCTATTACCAAAGAAAATCTAGAACTTAAGACAAGCAACCAACTCTTAATTAAGAAAACTAATACCTTAACTAAAGATAATGAAAAACTAACTAAGGAACTTTCAGAACTCAAAAACCATAAACAAGTCTTAAACAAGGATCTAACAAAAGAACTAAATGATCTAAAAGCCGAAAATCAAACATTAACTAAAGAACTTAACAAATACAAACCCTTAGTTGAAAAATTCACATATAGTTTTGAAAAGTTAAACATGATACTTAACAGTCAACGAGCCGTATTTAATAAAGCGGGTTTAGGGTATAAACCGAAAAATAAACAAAAACTTCTTAGTAACTTCTTTGTCAAAGCTGGGGAAAATAAAACTAAGAAAATGATCTGTTTTTGTTGTGGAAATATAGGACATAAGGCAAATGCATGTGACTATAGAAAAAGAAAAACTAAAAGAAAGATTAAAAGGGTATGGGTTCCAAAAGGAACCAACTTGACTAACCATGAAGGACCCAAAAAAACTTGGGTACCTAAGATGACATAATTTGCTTGTGTAGGAGTGTCTTGCAGCCAAGGTCAACAAAAATTGCTGGTATTTGGATAGTAGCTGCTCAAGGCACATGACGGGTGATAAAGACCAATTTTTCACCCTTGAAGCTAAGAATGGAGGTGCTGTGATGTTTGGAGACAACAACCAAGGTCACATCATTAGTATTGGTAAAGTTCAAATCACCCCTTCTACTTTTATAGATAATGTCAGATATGTTGATGGTCTTAAGCATAACTTGTTAAGCATCAGTCAATTATGTGATAAAGGATATGATGTTATGTTTAAACCATCACTATGTATTATAACAAATCCTAATGATAATAGCTTAGTTTTTAAAGGGATTAGACGTGGAAATGTATATGTTGTAGACCTAGAAGATCTTGCAAAACATAACCAATGTCTAGTTGTAAATAAAACTAAAGATAATGATGCTAGTTGGTTATGGCACCGTAAGTTAGGTCATGCAAGCATGGACACAATAACTAAATTAGTTAAAAGAGACTCCGTGATAGGTTTGCCAAAATTAAAATTTGAAAAGAACAAAATATGTGAAGCATGTCAATTTGGCAAACAATCTAGGAACTCCTTTAAATCCATAAAATGTGTCTCTACCTCTAGGTCTCTAGAATTATTACACATGGACCTATTTGGTCCAACTAGAACAACAAGTCTAGGTGGAAATAAATATGGTCTTGTTATAGTAGATGATTACTCTAGGTACACATGGGTCATGTTCCTAGCACATAAGGATCAAGCATTTTCTATGTTTAAAAAATTTCATAAGGAAGTAACAAATGCTAGAGAGTCTTCAGTCATAGCCATTAGAAGTGACCATGGTACCGAATTCGAAAATCAATTATTTGACGAATTTTGTAGTAAAAAGGGGATAACCCATAATTTTTCTGCACCTAGGACACCACAACAAAATGGAGTTGTGGAAAGGAAGAATAGAACTCTAGAGGAAATGGCTAGAACGATGTTATGTGAAAGTAACCTCCCTAAGTACTTTTGGGGAGAAGCCATTAATACTTCTTGCCATATATTAAATAGAGTTTTATTAAGACCCATTATAAAGAAAACACCTTATGAACTGTGGAAAAACAGAAAACCAAAAGTTAACTATTTTCATGTTTTTGGATGTAGGTGTTTTGTACATAATAATGGAAAAGATAATCTAGGAAAATTTGATCCTAAATCTGATGAAGGAATATTCCTAGGTTATTCTACAACTAGTAAAGCCTATAGAATCTTTAATAAAAGAACCCTAGTTATAGAAGAATCTATACATGTTGTTTTTGATGACTCTAGTGACATCTCATCTAGTAAGAAGGTTAATTTTGATGATGATATTGAAATACTTGAAGAAAAGATAGATGAGATGGGATTACAAGATGATAATCAAAAGTTGATTGAAGGAGAATCGTCAAACCAAGAGCCTATAGTGGATCATGGGCTAGCTAAAGCTTGGAGGTATGCTCACGGGCATCCTAAGGAACTAATTCTAGATGATCCATCACAACCGGTTAGGACTAGAGCATCCCTTAGGAATTTGAATAATCATCTAGCTTTTGTTTCACACTTTGAGCCCAAACATATAGAAGAAGCCGAAAATGATGTAAATTGGATAAATGCAATGCAAGAAGAACTAAATCAATTTACTAGAAACAAGGTTTGGGATCTAGTGGAGAGACCTTCTGAATATCCAATTATAGGTACTAAATGGATATATAAAAATAAGCTAGATGAAAATGGAATTGTTATAAGGAATAAGGCTAGACTAGTAGCAAAGGGTTATAATCAAGAAGAAGGCATAGATTTTGATGAAACCTTTGCTCCCGTAGCTAGACTTGAGGCAATTAGACTTCTATTAGCATATGCATGCTCTAAGGACTTCAAACTATATCAAATGGATGTAAAGAGTGCTTTTCTAAATGGGTTTATTAATGAGGAGGTGTATGTAGAACAACCTCCTGGTTTTGAAAATCATCAATACCCTAATCATGTGTATAAACTGAACAAAGCACTTTATGGACTAAAACAAGCACCTAGAGCATGGTATGAGAGACTTAGTAAATTCCTATTAGAACATGAATTCTCTAGGGGAAATGTAGATACAACATTATTTCTGAAAAAGAAAAATAAGGATATGTTATTAGTACAGATTTATGTTGATGATATCATTTTCGGTGCTACTAACAATCGCCTCTGCGAGGAATTTGCTGATTTGATGCAGAGTGAGTTTGAGATGAGCATGATGGGAGAGCTGAACTACTTCCTCGGGCTTCAAATCAAACAATCTGAAGGAGGCATCTTCATCAATCAAGCAAAATATATCAAGGAGATGCTCAAGAAGTTTGATATGGAGGGAAACAAGTCAATCAGCACCCCCATGAGCTCATCATGCAAGTTAGACCAAGATGAATCAGGTAAATCTGTAGATCAAAAACTTTATAGAGGTATGATAGGTTCTTTACTGTATCTTACTGCAAGTAGGCCTGATATTATGTTTAGTGTGTGCATGTGTGCTAGATATCAGGCTAATCCTAAAGAATCACACCTAGCTGCAGTTAAGAGAATCTTTAAATACTTAATTGGAACTAAGAACATAGGGCTGTGGTACTCTAAAGAATCTAGCCTAAACTTAATAGGGTACACAGATTCAGACTTCGCTGGATGTAAGCTGGATAGAAAAAGTACCAGCGGGTCCTGTCAATTTCTAGAAGAAAACCTAATCTCATGGTTTAGCAAGAAACAAAACTCGGTTGCATTATCCACTGCAGAAGCTGAATATGTTGCAGCCGGGAGTTGTTGTGCTCAAATCTTATGGATTAAACAACAATTAGAAGATTATGGCATTAAACAAGATAAAATTCCCATTAATTGTGATAACACAAGTGCCATAAATCTCACTAAAAATCCAATTCAACACTCAAGAACTAAACACATTGAGATAAGACATCACTTCATAAGAGATCATGTATTGAATGGTGATGTGTCACTCCAATTTGTGTGTACTGATAATCAATTAGCAGACATTTTTACAAAACCCCTAAGTGAAGAGAGGTTTAGTGTGCTTAGAAGGGGATTAGGAGTGATTGATCCATCCTAGTGGGAGTTTTTCACTAGATTAATTGATTTTGATGATTAGAATGAGGTTAAAATAGAGTTTCTATACAGTGATCATCAAATCAGTCCTTAATTAGCTGATTTTCCCTCATTTGGCATGATTATGGCATGGTTTTTAGGTGCGTGCCAAGGTTAGAGACGACTCGAGTAAGTTTCAGAGCCGGCTCCTAAGGGGGAGTCGACTCGCACATTTGCGGGAGTCGACTCGCAAAGTTGGCAGCTGAGGGGGAGTCGACTTGCACAATGTCGGGAGTCGACACGAAGTCTACATGCGCTAACAGAGAGTCGACTCGCGCATATTCTGGAGTCGACTCGAGGTCGAGTCGACTCGCGACTCAGGGGAGTCGACTCGCAGTCGGGATCCGACTTTTTAACCCTAGGGTTGTCGTTTCGCAAACACTTTTCCTCAAGCCGCCACTGTTCACAAAGCCTTAGAGCCGACTCCTAGGTCATCCCCGATCGTCTCCAAGCCCTTTTCCCGTCGATTCTTCGCCGGACATTGAGTTTCCGTCCGTTCCTAGGTCATTTCCGGTCCGTCCCGAGCTTCCTCTGTCGGTCCTTCACCGTCCTCTAGGTATTTTTCTTCCCGTTTAGGTCAAGATGCCTCGTAAGACCGTCGTTAGGAAGAGGTCCCGTCCCGAGGCCGGTCCCGAGCGACGCTCCAAGGCGCGGCACGATCCCGCGAGGCAACCACCTCCGGATCGTTCCCCGCCTAGGGTGGTTCTCGTTAGGCCGTTGGCCGGGAAGGCCGTCACCTCCGGGAGGTTTGTCGATTTCGACTATCTCTCTCGGGAGGGGTTCACCATAGGCGATAGGCTTAGAGCCCAGGGCCTAGAGTACTTCCTCACCTTGGATCTTTCCACCTATCCTGGCCTAGTTCAAGAGTTTTACAGTACCGTCCATCGGGGAGATGGAGGTATCGAGGGCACGGTAGTAGGTATCCCGTTGCGTGTCACAGAGGACCTCATTGCCCATATCCTTCACCTTCTATTAGTAGGGGTGGCTCCCGCACACCCTGAGGATAGAGTTGCGGCCCTTACGGTCGTCTTAGGGCATCCACCTCAGTCCCCCCTAGATGAGGTATCTGCTAGCTCACTTCCTATTGAAGTGAGAATCCTTTTGAGCATTCTGTCCAGGTCCATCTTCCCTAAGACAGGGAGATTTGATTTTGTGAATGAGAGGGACTTAGCTATTATGTCTTATATCCTTCAGGACACCCCGATCAACTTTCCAAAGCTCATTTATAGGTATATGTGTGAGCCCCTAGATAGACCTAGGCTCTCACTCCCATACGGGATGTTATTCACTCTTCTTTTTAGGCAGTACGAGATTTCCATTCCTGAGAGGGAACCCTCTCGTGCCTTGCGATGGACTGATCGCTTATGTATGGGGACTATGCACAGGATGGGGTTTCGGAAGAGAGAAGGGATCTGGGTTAGGAAGTCCACTCTCACTGCTCAGACCACCAGACCATCACCCAGTCCTGAGCCAGATTCAGACTACCCAGACCTTCCAGACCATCCAGACCTCCCATCCACTCCTCCTGCTCCTACCACCTCTGCCGGACCTTCCTCCTCAGTTCCACCATCTATGGAGGTCCGTATTGATACAGAGCAGCTCCGGGAGCTGTGGCAGGAGATCGTCCGAGATCTGAAGGACGAGCTGCTTCGGGAGATCCGCGGCTCGGTGCCTGCTCCCTCTTCCGCGCCCACTTCCTCTGCCCTGGTCCCTTCCTTGACAGCCGTGACTGACATGACGGCTCATGTACGGGAAGAGATCTACAATATCCGGAGTTTGGTCCAGGCCCAGTTCCACAGCATGAGTGAGGTCACGAGCTCCACTCGACAGATGCGAGAGGAGATAGGTCGTGACATGCACACCACCACCGAGGGGGCCGAGCGCTTGTCGAATGTACTCATCGACAAGCTGGACGCACTACAGACATCGGTGACTGGGCTTCAGGCGTCGGTGACAGAGCTCTCCACTACACATAGCAGAGCCACCACGTCTATTATCACGCAGCTCGGACATGTGACAGATGCAGTCACCCTCCTCATGGAGCAGAGCCGATTGAGAGGAGGAGCACCATCCTCCAGAGGAGGTGCCACATCCTCGAGAGGAGGAGCCACACCCTCCAGAGGAGGAGATGCATCCTCGAGAGGGGGAGCTTCATCCTCGAGGAGGACATAGATGTGTTTGAGTTGTGTTTTGTCTTGCTTTGCTTTACTTATTGTATTCTCACATGTATTCACATTCATATCAATACAATGAGTAGACATTTTATCTTCAATTATGTGCCATTTGATGATTGGTTGTGCCATTGATTGTGTGTGATTACCTCCTTTTTGGTATGATGACAAAAAGGGGGAGAAATATGTATAAAATATGTAAAAAGGGGAGAAATATGAAAAAATATGTAAAAGAAATCAATGGAAATAAATAAAAAGATAAACTCTTAATAACACACACAAATTTGTTCTAAGTGGATTCGGTACCTCGAGGCTCATTATCTCTCTTTTGGGGCTCCTAATGGAGTAATCTCCAGAATCTATTCAAGGGATATTCGGAGATTAGCTGAATCCTACTCAAGAACAAATTGACAGATTTTCCCTCTAAAAAGATAAAATTCAGTTCAAAAACTTCAAAGCATTAAAAGAAAATTCAGAGAATCAAAACATAGTTGAATGCATATGTTGAGGGGAAGAATCTGAATTTTAATCAAGCTAAATCATTAATGACATATAAGCCGAACAATTGATTGCATAATATGAAGGCTTATATAATTTCAAATGAAAGGGGGAGCTTTAACTCCGAAATTTAATGTTTCACTCCTTTCAAACTTGGATAAATTAAATTATCAGACATTTGAATTCATTTATGGATTTTACTTCATTGTTTTATGAGCAATTCATTTTACATATACTCAAAGTTTTGTCATCATCAAAAAGGGAGAGATTGTGGAGTGATTGATTAAAACCCCATTTGATTTTGATGAGCTCAAAGCATTTGAGTATATCTTGTGATTACTAATGAATTCAATTGAGTGTTTCAGTGAAAATCCTGTCCAAGTGTTTCTAGACTTGGTTCATAGTATTTTGGATAAGTTAAGAAGTCTGCATGAACCAATGTCTGAGACTCGAGTCGACTCCCGAGTATCACGAGTCGACTCCAAGCGTATCAAGTTCACTGGCACGAGCTCGAGTCGACTCCAGATCAGTACGAGTCGACTCCGACTGAGAACAGACAAAAGGACAGAAAGCTTCAACTCAGAAACTGTCAACGAGTCGACTCCCGAAGTGCGCGAGTCGACTCCAATGTTCAACGAGTCGACTCCAGGGTAGTAAGAGTCGACTCCAAGAGAAACACAAAGAAAAGTCAGAGAGCAGTTTTCGGGTCTGAGATTCGAGTCGACTCCAGTGGAATGCGAGTCGACTCCGATGGTTGGCAGATCGACTCCAAAGAAGGTAAGAGTCGACTCTCAGAGGAACACAAAGAAAAAGTCAGAGAACGATTTTCGGACTCTGAGATTCGAGTCGACTCCCGCAGTACGCGAGTCGACTCCGAGACTGAGCGACCATCAACAGACAGAAGATCATGTTACTGCCTCTGAGATTCGAGTCGACTCACAGACAGCTCGAGTCGACTCCGAGACAAGCTTCACGTCAAAAGGCAGAAGACCAACTTTCGGAAACTGAGAGCCGAGTCGACTCCAAGGAAGTTCGAGTCGACTCCAAGACTGGATGAGCCAAAAGACAGAGAATCGGGAGTTCGGGCTCTGAGATTCGAGTCGACTCCCAGGACAGTCGAGTCGACTCGAGTGGACAAAATTCAAATTTGGATCCACGGACTTCAGTGGATGAGCCGACTCCAAAATTGCCACGTCAGCTCCAGAAGTTGGCGAGTCGACTCCAGGTCAAGACGAGTCGACTCCCAGTCAAGACGGCAACTTTAATTCAAATTTGGAACAGTTGCCGAGTCGACTCCGGAAAAGCGTGAGTCGACTCCTGCTACAGCCGAGTCGACTCCTGATCGCGCGAGTCGACTCCAACCCACCAACGGTCATATTGTCAGGCTGCGCAGAGTGTGCAGAACGGCCAGAAAAAGCAGAGTAACGGCTAGTTTCCGTGGGGGTTGGCTTAAATAGCCACAGAGGACTGTAGCAAGGCAGAGAATAGACATTCCACTCCAAGCATTCAAGTTTTCAAGCTCTCCAAGTGCTCTTAAACGAAAAAGGGGAGATCTGCATTTACTGCTCCAACAACTTCTTCCCAACAATCAAAGCTTCCTCCTCCTGCATTCAAGTCGACCACTCTTTCAAGAGGAGACCGGAGTTCCAGAAGCCATACCTCTTCACCAGCTTAAAAGCGTTTGAGGGCTTCTAACTCCTTTACGATTATATTGTTTTAAATCTGCTTTTTGAGAAGCTATTTTCTGTTTTCTTCTATCTCTTGTATTTACTTGATTCAATCGGGGGATTGAATCAAGGGGTTTAAGGTTGGTTGGTGAGCCAAGTTAAAACCAACGTGTGTAAGGGTTTGATTGTGAGCCCGGGAAAACAATCGGGGTTTGGTTCTAGTTGGTGAGCCTGGGAAAACCGACCGAGTTCGTTGTGGGCTCGTAAAACAACAAGTTTGGTTGTGAGCTTGCAAAACAACCGGCTGTAATCCAAGGGGGTTATAGTAAAATTCCCAAGTGACACTTGGGGAGTGGACGTAGGAGCAAGGGTTAGCTCCGAACCACTATAAAACTTTGTGTTTGTAGTGCATTGTCTCTCATCTTCTTTCCCGGACACTACTCACAGCACTTAGCTTTAATTAAACAACTTGCTATAGTTTTAAATTAATCATCCACAAAGTTTTAAATATTCAAGTTAATTTAAAAACCCAATTCACCCCCCCTCTTGGGTTGTCTATCTGGGCAACAAAAAGAAAATTGGCTATCAGTATATGAATTGACAAAATCCTAAAGACTTGAATTTTAGTCTAAAGGTTCTCCCACTATTTTCTACAAATTTGTAGCCTCTACCTCAAATTCGAAGAATTATATTTAACTCTTTAGTGAGCACTAAAACCCAATAGATCGCATGTGGGCCCGAGTGTGGCTCGACCAACCCATATACACCTATTGGTAGGTTTTGAACCAATTGTTTCACCAAACAACTTCTAGTGATGATTTTGCCCCAGTCTCTTCGGCAGGCGTGTAGTGCCTTCACCAAAAAACCTAGTTAGGTCCAACCATTAAATGATAGGGTTCCATATAATCTACTAATAAATGACCAAGCCTAAGTGTGGCTTGGCCCACCTGATCACTTATTGAAGGTACACTCGACTCATCATATATTGAATGACAATTCCAATATCCGATAAGCACCAGGCGTGTGGCATTTCCAATGATTATCGAAACATTGGACTCATTATCACCCAACTTAATGGGAGGCTATGACCTAGTTATCTCCATAACTATTTCATTTTAGGGATCTAATAATTTTAGAGGATTTTATAATTAGGATAGATGAGAAGAACCGGTTAATCTAGATCCTTCCACTGATTTCATCAAGTCAGATTAATAAGAACTAGATTCAATCCGGTTAAGGAGGCACCTAAATCAGTTATACTGATTTTTTTTAAGGGCATGGGTCAACTCGAATCATTAAGTGATCCAATCAAAATGTGATTGACCATGTCAGTCAGATAAGTGAGATTGATGGAAGGGATATGCCGTTACTCGACAAAGGCGAATCAGTGCGAGTAGCTCCCAATTAAAATTCACCGGTCAAAACTGCCAAACTTACCTTAGACACAGACTGGTTAATCAATTTTGATTTGATTACTCAAATGACTCGGGCTCAATCTCTGAGCCTCAATCAAGTTCCATCTTGGTCCAATCAAAGACATGGAATTTGATCAACTACAACTATTGTATTTGACCTAAAATTTTCTTGACCTAATCTAGTTACTACTTAATTAGATTTGATCAATTAACTCTAATTAGACCATGTTTAATTCTTACCCTAGGTATAACCCAATTATAGAACTTGACTTGAGCTAACCCAAAACCTCAAGAATTATGCAATGTCATTTAATTGAGTTCACAATTCTAGATCTAGGTTTTCATATCACTTAATTCTTAATTAAGTGTAAGCTTATGAAAATTTCAGATCACTGCATATTCTTTTAATTATATACTAATTACAAAGTTTCAGTTCTTATATCTTATTTTTCAGATCTGAGATTTGCAATTAATCATATTAAAATTTAGATTTAATTCATGTTTAAATCTTAGATGATTTATGTTCATATATCACATATACAAACTAATATGAATTAACTTAAACAATATACATCATATGCATTTGTTTTCAGATCTAATTTATTATTCAAAATCAGAAAATAAATAAATCAAAAATTTTATTTAGATCTAATCTAATCAAGTTTATGATTTCAGATTTATTCATATTCTCTATATCACATATACTAACATGAATATACATCACATGCATCCTATTTTTCAGATCTAATTAATCATGTAAAAATAACAATTGAATCAATCATAAATCTCTTTTAGATCTGATCTAAACATATCTATGATTTTAGATTTAATTACAAAGATTAAAACTACTTTTAATCTTCTTTTCGTGGTTCATCTTCAAGGATTGAATCACAGTGGCACCCCTACACACCATAAGAGATCTTATTGAATGGGAAAAGAGGATTATGAACCCTTCTTTCTCCTATGACCGGACGGCCTGGTGATCATTCCAATCAGATTACTTGACTACTAGGATTAGAAAACTTGTTTTAGGCATAAATGTTTAAACTACTTTAAACCTATGGCTCAATACCACTGTTGGGAACCCTAGTAGTCGCATGCATATATTTTTAAAAATTTTACAGCGGAAGCATGAATTAAACTATTTAATTTTTATGCATGCTAGAGATCATATCTCTACAACAAAAATAGATCCAGGACTTTAAACATTTATCTTAAACAAGTATGCATGATTCTATGTCTAACATGTAGTCATGCAGAATTTCAGCAACCTAGTTAATTTCTAATCCTAATTTCTAATGAGATCAGATATCATACCTTTTTATTTTGAGAACTTTGATGATGCCTTGATCACCTTATGTAGCCGCACACGTGTCCGGCCTCTACGGATAGTCAATGCGAGGCTCTAGGAAGATCCACAACTGCAGGAGTGCTAGCTCGTGCAGAGGTGCTGCAATGGCTGAACTTTTCTCCCTCGAAGCACTCAACTTTTGATTCTTCTACGAGAGGATGAAGGATGGAGATGAAGAAGAAGGAGGAGGAGAGAATGTGGCTGGCTCTTAGAATTTTTCTAGAATTTAGAACCCTTTTTAAAGACCATCTCTTGCAAACCCTAGGCGTGGGGGTCTTTTTATAGCCAAAAGACCCCCCACGCCTCACACCTCTTTTGGCTAACAAATTTGGATGATAAAATTCCTAAACAATTCTAGTAAATCAGCAGCTAAGAGATGAACAAATTTTCTTTTAATCTTGTGCCATGAATCCCTAAAAATTAGGAGGTTATTGCACCCCAAACTTCAGCCGTACGCCACCCTCCTTGATGCGCCTTACAGTCCCTACAAATTAGAGATTTAATTCCTATCTTTTTAGGAAGATTTGAGGCACCATATTTTTCTGAAAAATAGCCCCACGCCTTCTCTTTCTCACACCAAAAATTGGCCAAAAATAAAGAGGATAGGCACCACTATTTTTAGGGATAACGATGAGGTGTCTTTCTTCTCCAAGAAAGAAAGCAAGGATCCTAAAATTTAGGGATTCTTTTTCTTATCAATTTCTAAATTTTTGAACTTAGAATCCTTATCAAATAAGGACTTTTAATAGGCTCGGGTCAAGCCCAATCCAATTGGGTCAAGTCCGATTAATTGGGTCAAGCCTAATCAACTCGGATCGAACCCAATCTAATTAGGTCAAACCCTGATGTAGCCTAAATTGAATTTTATTCAATTTGGCTTAACCTAAGCTCAATCATTCAATCAATTGAGTTCATTAGCAATCTAATTGCTAATTAATTCTTCAATAATTCAATAATTATTTTACTGCAACTTTTGCTTTGGGTAATTTGTCAATCGAACTGATCGATGTACCCTTCGACGATTCTTAATCGTCGATCAGCCATTTGATCAACCTAGAAACTTCTATGCGTGTGACTCCATAGATTCGAACCTAAGTCAGTAGCACAAGAACAACTTCTTGTACTAATCGAAATGACCATCTAGTAATGGTACCCGACGTCCAGATTGGCCGAATGATTGGAAAGCAACATTCAAGAACCCTTGGACAATGGTTACCATATAATTCATCCCTATGACTCCAAATGCTCAGGACGACTTCAGAGTTCACTGTCAACTCTTTAATCAGTTCATCTATAATGTATTTCAACTTTACAAATCCTGTGACTCTTCACAAGGATTACCCTGGCCAAGATTTTGCTAAATTGAGCACAAGGGCATTATCTCCTGTCACCAGAAGGGGTCAATTCCATCTTGACTCATGCACCGACTTCGCAAGTACTTGACTGCACTCAGTAACCTTCTATCACTGAATTAGAAACTCAGATAGTCCGGTACCAAAGTATAGTGAGTTGCTTGCTAGTTACCGTGGTGATCTCAGGTCGGAGGGACACATATACCCATATCCACTCGAAACATCTCTTGACAGCAGAGTGTTTCGGAACTAGTCACGTTCAGTGAAGTATACTCCTATACTTTACCTATGTGGCATATCAGTGTCTCTACACTCCTTGGTTAAGAAGACAACCAATGATATGGCACACAACGACCTATTCTTGATAATGCTATTGTCCTAGTAATAGCACATTGTTTGGTCGCGAATAGGTTTAAGGACTCATAGACAAATCCTCCTTTATCTTTTAAAGAGTCCTAAGGACTTCATCACATTACATGAGTAAAAATGTACAAAATATATGCGATGAGTAATGCCAAATAATCTTTTATTAATTCATTAATTCATATACAATTTAATCATGAACAGGCTGACGATTAACTTTTAGGACACAATTCCCAACAGAGATCTCACGCCAACTGAAGATGGATTTTTCTAAAATTACTTTTGTGAACTTTTAATTGAATGTTTATAAGGCTTGTAGCCAGTTTGCATGTTAATCCAAGAACGAATTAAAATACAAGTAATCTTTGTTCCTATGTTAGTGGTGAATTTCTTGCCTCAGGTTCTTTTATTCATATCATTTTTAATTGCATCTCTTATTAAATTGCTTAGTTTAATAGTCTTCACAAACTTTCATTTTCAAATATTTTTACGAAAACAATTATACCCAATCCCTGTGGATCGACATGCATAATCACTATCCTACAAGATACGTGCTATTGCGTGATCTTTAAAATTGACTATCACGAACCTAATTTGATTTGGCTCATCAAATTAGCCCAATTGCAATCCAATTGCAATCAATTCCACTTAATTCTTCTTTTTTTAACTCACTAATACTTAGTGGGTTAATTCAATCACCAATCATATTGATAATTGACACCAATTGTGATTCTAAATCACAATTACGACAATCGGACTAATCAAATTCTCTAATGTGTGTGACCCCGTATGTTCTCTTTTGTCTGGTAGTGAGATATATTGAGATCTCCATCTCAATATCACTGAAACTTCTTTCAGTGGACTGAAACGATTTCAATTCTACTCATCAAGGTTTATCGATCATCAAATAAATGCCCATGAGCCTCACAATCCACCAGTGACACCTAGCAGTATGTAGTGGCAACCCACTAGAACGGAATATATGAACCTCTAAGTGCATTTAGCGTATGATATAGTCCCTCTATCATGAATTCCGACAGGACGGAGGTTATGAATAACTCGTCAAACCCCATCGTCTGTTATATGCAAGATGTATTTGATTCCAGCTCGAGATTTGGAAAACTTCTTTTCCAAAATATCTGGCCAGAAATTTAATCGAACTTAGTCTCATAAATCACATAGGATCACTTCTAATCTATCAAAGTTGACAGATCCTCTCTAGATGCACTTCTATTCCTACAATGAACCTACTGCAGCCAATCTATACGAGAAGGACCCGAATGGCTAGGGCCCATGTGTATGTACTCGTCAAACTATAGCAACCTCACAGTGAATAGCTAAGGCACCGTAGGTCAAAGGACCGGTCATACAACTGCAGTATAAGTATGTCACTGACGAGTGGATAGACATCCATATGTTTACTTATTTTGGTCACGCTCAGTACCCTTATTCTCTAATAGGCACTTGCACAATTACTTTAGTGTCCTCACACTGTGGACTTAAGACTCATCCATCTGAATAAGTGATCTGTGCACTAATCTCGGCGGATCAATCATCATCCTCGTGATGATCCATCAGTCAGGAGTATTTAGAAATTAAACACTAACGACACATGCCTCAAATTCTTAACTCTTGAGAATATTTGTCATTATCTTATTAATTTCTTGGATGATTCATGGACACATAAAACAATGAATGAAAATAATGCCTAATCTTATTAATAAATAATAAGGGTCAAGTACAAATTTATGTTTCAGATTATAAATATGCGTCAGCCACATTGGCTTATAGGACATACTTGTAACAGTACTTTCTCAGATCTTTTTCCACTATTGTTAGGCCAAAGGTCTAGTTATTCTATTCATTACACTAGCACTATTCAGCCTATACCTTTATGCTCCTTATGATCATTTGAACCCCATTTGGCCAGTCAGATGTCACGTGACAACCCAGCTAAGGTTATTCTATCCATCAGCCTATACCTATAGTTCTTGATGTGCCAATTGTCACTTCTAAAATATTCTCTTGGAATCCACTTTTCAATCAAGATATGGTGTAAACAAAGTGCCTTAGTCTTTAAGCCTTTAATAATAATGTCCTCAATCCTTATCTAGGCTAGTACTATAGATCCACCTTATCTACTCTCTTTTCTTCAAGTTTGCTAGTTTTTAAGCTACAAAAGGGCTAGTGGTGAGTCCAAAGTTATCCTGGATCGTAGTTGAGGCCCTCATTCTAGAGGATCATTGCCCTCTAGCAACTTTGCTAGAAAAATTGATTTGAAATTTAAAAACTTATATGATTTGGAGTCGCCATTTAGGGCTTATTGCTTTGTTTTAGCTTTGTTTCTTAGTCATGTACTTCTCCTTTGCTTGTTTTTATTTCTTATTTTAGGTCAAAATATTAAAAGAAAGTCAAAGAGCATTCAAGGAGGTAGGCCTTAGTCCCTTCTGCTTTTAGATATAGAGTTTTACTTGGATTTCCTAGCTTAGATCTTTACTTTTCTACAAGTTATGTTTCTATGCTTTGTAAATCCATGCTTTGATTGCATGCATGCCTACATTCTATGTTCTGTATTGCTTATTTGCTTAGACCTATGATGCTTTTTTGTGGATTTGTGGTCTTCTTGTGTGGATCTAGCATGAGGTAGTGTAGATCGTGCTTTGCCTAGTTATATTTAGTTTCTTTTGATGGCGTCTTGTTTAATTAAATCTAGTTTTCTTTTACTTGATTTAGTGCGGATTTTTTTTTTTTCGCATACTTCTTGCTTAGACCTAGTTTCTTTGATTGCAATATTGCTTCTTGCTTTAATCTTTGTCAATCTTACATCATTTTATTTTAATCTATTATAGTTTTCTTGCTTTCTTTTTCATGTTGATTGCAAACATGCTAGTTTTAAGGTTGCAAATGGGTTGGGTTAACCTATGACCCGACCCGACCTGCTTAAATCCAACCCGACACATTTTAGAGGACCTAAAATTAGATCCATTCCATTTTCTAGGTTAGATTTGGCTTTACTGAATTCAGACCAAATCCGACCTATTTGAAATTTGGATAATTTTGGATCTTAATCCTACGACCTGACCCGACTCGAATCTATAAAACTATTTCGGTCCACAAGTCGCAGCCTGTGGGGGTGCAAACAAGTTCTGAAGTTATAGATGGGTTGACCCAAACAAACTTGACTCGGACCTAAATTCTTTAGGTTGAATCCGGGTTATATATAGACCTGACCCGATATGAATGACCTGTTAAGTCAAAAATTATAGCAGTAGACCCAACCAACCTGATCCGGTCTTTTATTGGGTTGGGTCTGGGTCCAAAATTAGGACCTGAATAAAGAACCAGGTTGGGTTAGGGTCACTCATTGTCCGACCCGACTTGACCCATTTGCACCCCTAGCTAGCTTCTATATCTGATCATATGAAATTAGTTTGCTTGTTTATTATTTTTGCTATAATTGCTTAGTTTAGATATTTTCTTCTAGCTTTGACTTGTTTATACTTTGTTTGAAACTATCAAATAACGTACAACAAACATATAAGATACAAACCATCAAAAATAATACTAGTCCAACATTTTTAGTTGTGGATAGAACTCCCCGTGACTTAAGTTGGTATGAAAGGATCTAAAAGTAGCCTACCTTTGGCTTTCATCCCCAACCCACCTATATATAGTCATCCCTTTTGCCTCTATCTAAAGAATAAAAAGGAAATATAGGCAGTTATGTCTAGCTTTTCCATGATTTTTTGCCATGACTTAATATTGGCAAGTGTTGTTTTAAATTTTTACACATGCTTGTTATCAAATTCTCTATTCTCTTAATCAAAATAAATATACTTTCTTTCACAAATATCCTTCTTTTTTACCTTTTTAGATGATGACATTCTTCCAATACAAGCCATATTGCCATCCCTTATCCCTTTCATTCCTCCTCCCCTCATTTTCTCTCTTCCCTTTAGACCCACAAGAACTTGTCTAACCCTTTTCTACTCTTTCTTTTCATAAGAATCCCACCCACCCTTCTCTCTCTCCCCCCCTCCCTCTACAATCCTGAACCATAGCCTCTCCCCCAATTTTGAAATTGCTCCTTTTTTATCTCTAAATGAAAGAAGTTTGTAGCTCCAAAAAGATTATTTAAATAAGATTCTCTTACACATCAAAGATATTTTCCTGGTGTTATGGGAACATTGTTCTTTTAGGATAATCTACCAAAAGATCTCAGTTGACATTCAGAAAGAAACTATCATATTTCTGCAATAAAATAATGGAGTCTGCTTTGTTTCTTTAAAAATAGAAAACCATATGAATATTTTTTTTAGAAAAAAGGAAACATCATAGAAATTCTCCAAATGAGGTATGTATGGCTGGAAAAGAATAGATATGGTAGATACTTTATTTACAAATCATAGAAGTTCACATCATTTATGATAATCGAAGACCATATTATTTTCACAAATTGTGTGCATTTGAGATTCTATCATACAGTTCAAAAATAGCTATATATTCCACGTCGTTAGGGAGATCTAGAAAAAGGAGACTTTGAGAGTCAAGAGAGAGAGAGGGAGAGGGGGGGGGGGGGGCGAGAGAGAGAGAGAGTTACAAATGGAGAAAATGGAAGGGGGGAGGTAAGCCATGGTGTCCACCACAACGAAGGAACTCAAGTAGGGTAGAAGAGGCGTAACGAGAGAAATCTATGCTATTGGATGATCCAAAATCTGCATGAGAATGATGATCAAGAAAGCAAGGGCCTAGTCATTGAGGGGTATATTTGGCATAGAATTTTTCTTGAATCAGAGAATGCATCTTCTTAAAGCATGAAAAGGAGTATTACAATGGAAGCTTAGTATCCCTTAAGAATAAATCTGGCATGTGCACTTGTTTGCTCAAATAGACCTGTTCAAAGGTGGGGCAGCTTGCCTAGCGCACTTTGGCGTGAAGCTTTTTGGACACGCTCAAGTAGAAGTTCTTAGGCCCACATGGGCCAGGCCGAGTTTGGAAAATATATCTATTTTATAAATGGACTAAGCTTGACCTTGGGGATTAAAGCCTCATACAAGCTTAGCCTGACTTAAATTTTTTATTTGTTTATGCTTGATGTATATGTAGACTTAATTGACAATTGTTGGTGATATGTGAACTTAATGGGATATTAGACGTAAATTGTTTGCAATATGTATTCATATTTAGCATTTTTTTATAAAAAAATTTGAAGTATTTTAACTTTTTAAACATTTAAATAATGAACATGAAGCTCGATGTCCGGGCCTAGGCTTGGAAGTGAGGCCTAGGCTTGAGCCTGGAAGTTAAGCTAGCTGGCTGGGCCAAGTCAGGCCTAGGTCTAAGTAAATCAAATTATCAAAGCCTGGCCTAAGTACAACCTAGCTTGGCCTATGAACAAGTCTATAGGTAAAAGAATGAAATCTAAGAGAAACCATAAAGCTTTATATTTTACATGATATACACCATGAAACATTGCCAAGTATGAAAAAAGCGACGTTATTTTTGAAACTCTAGATTTCTTTTTAAATAGATAACTTCAGAATTTGGTAGGATATTTTTGATAGTCTCATAAAGATAGGGCTCGGAAAAAGCCAGTTATGCGTGACGTTTAGGCTAAATTTAAGCTTGAAACGTTTATCAAGGCTTCAACCTAAGTTTTATTAAGAGTCTAACTTGAAGTCAAAATAGGCCTAGCCTTGCTCTAAGCTCGATTGAATTAAGCTTCCATCTTCAGCTCTTCGCCCTAACACGACATAGGGAGGGGGGAGAGGGAGGGAGAAGTCAATAGGGAAAGAAAGAGAGATGGGGATGAAAGAAAGTGTAGAGAGAGTGTAGGAAGGATAGGGCTAGAGAGATGGTGGGGCACATATATATACATATGTAGAGAGAAAGGAGGGGGGCGTGGTTATCTGAGTGAAGAGGATGGTTTCCCGTTGTCCACCATACTAAGGGGAGGAGAGTTTCTTAGCCAAGTGACTTAGCAGTTCAGGGTGTTCGGGAGGGTTAGGGTTAAGGGTGGCAAAATATGATCCGACTTGCCAATCCGACCCGTGTTCGATCCGCCATAAATAAGTTTGGATTTGGCTTAAATAGGTTCAGGTCGTAAACAAGTTAACCTGTTTAACCTGTTTATTAAATGGTTCGGATATATATTTTAGATATCTGACCTGTTTGACCCGTTTAACCTGTTTATCCGTTTTCCACTCCAGACTTGTTTAAATTTTAAAGATGCGCCAAGGAGCCCAATTGCCCAGGGCCTCGCCCTCTTCAAACAACAGCTGTCCTCTGTCCTAGACCTACGCCTTTCCTAATATTTCAGCTCGCTCGTGCGAAGGAGAACAAAACCCTAGCCCAGGAAAGAAGGCCAAAGGAAGGAGAAGGAGAGGACGAGGAAGACTGATTGGGGCGCGCGAGTGAGCTAGCTTTTTCACTGAGGAGGCTCGTACAAAGGTTCGGAGGCAATCCATCCTTCTCTCTTTCTCATTCTCTGTCTTTCCCTGCCTACCTTTCGGCTTTTTATGCGAATGGATCTGGGCTACGTGTGGCGGAGTGTACTTGGTTGGGTGTGGTGCCTTGTGCGTCGACCGTGGGGGAAGGCCGGCTCATGTGGCGGAGAGGAGCGGCCATGGATTTGGTCGTGCCACCGCCGGCACGTGGCGGGTCAGCCCAGGTGGGGGTGCCGAAAGGTGTGGGGATGGGAGCCGGCAGCAAAGCCGAAGTCCACCCTCTTCTCAGCCGAGCCGTGACGGGGTGGGGTTGGGCGGCGGGGCTGTGCTGACTAAGAAGGGGGGTTTGCTCACCGAGCATGGAAGGGGTCACTATTGGGAATTGTATCCTAAAAGTCAATCGTCAGCATATTGATGATTGAATTTTGTAAATGAATTGATAAATTACTAAAGTGTTATTTGGCATTATTCATCATTTCATTGTACATCTTCAAATGAACTCTTACATGATGAAGTCCTTAGGACTTACTTTATGATAAAGGAGGATTTATCTTCAAGTCCTTAAAACTGTTCGCGATCAAATGATATGCTGTTACTAGGACGACAACATTATCGAGATTAGGTCATTGTGTGTCATATACATTGGTTGTCCTCTTAACGAAGGAGTGTGGAGACGCTGATATGTCACACAGGTGAAGTGTAGGAGTACATTTCACTGAACGTGACCAATTTCGGAACGCTCTACTGTCAAGAGATGTTCCGAGTGGATATGGGTATAAGTATCCCTTAGATCTGAGATCACCACAATGATTAGCAAGCAACTCACTGAACTTTGGTACTGGACTAGCAGAATTTCTAATTTTGGGACGGAAGGTTACTCGGTGCAGTCAAGTACTTGCAAAATCAGTGCGTGAGTCAAGATGGAATTGACTACTCCTGGAAACAAGAGATAATGCTTTGTGTTCAATTTAGCAAAATCTTGGCTAGGGTAATTTTTATGAGGAGTCATATGATTTCTAAAGTTGATCACATAAAGGATGTACTTATTACAGAGTTGACAAAACTCTGAGGTCATCCTGGCATTAGGAGTCAAAGGGATGAATTATACAGTAACCATAGTTCAGAATTTCAGAATATTTGCTTCACATATATTCGGCCTATCCGAACGTCGAGTACCATTGCTAGATGGTCACATCGATTAGTGCAGGAAGTCGTTCCTGTACTACCGGCTTAGGTTCGAACCTATGAGGTCACACGCATAGAAGTTTTTTGATTGATCAAGATGGCTGAAGGATGATTGAGAATCATTTAGGGATAATTTGGTCAATTCGATTGACAAATTATCGTATAAAATAATTAAAGTAATTATTGAAGGATTAATTAGTAATTAGATTACTAATAAACTTAATTTAATTAAGTAATTGGACTAAGCATGAGCCAAATTGAATTGGATTCAATTTTGGGCTTAATCAGATTTTTGACCTGAATAGATTAAGGTGTGAACCAAGAGGAATTAAGCTGACCAAATTAAATTAGATTAAATTTGTGCTTAATTAGGGATTGACCTAATTGGATTAGGTTCAACCCAAGGTAATTGGACATTCCTAATTGTTAGGATTTGATTGAAATAAATGGGTTTGATCTGAAATTGTTCGGATCTCGAAATTCACATGTCACATATCCATGCATGGTGCCATAAATTGATTTTTAATATGATTAAAAATTAATTTAATTCATTTAATGGTGCCATGGGACATGTGGCACACATCAGGGACCTCCTTCATCATCATATGGGGCGACATGGAGAGATAAGTTCATGAAAAAAATTGGATAAGATCAAATTCTCTCTCTTCATGGCGCCATGACACATGTATGCATTTCTCTCTCCCATTTTCATTTGAGTTTGAATTTTGAATTCAAACTCCACCTGCCTCCACATGACCCTCTAACCATCAGATTGTGGGCATGGGAATTCGAAATTGAAAGAGGGAAGTGGCGATATGATGAATGGTTTAGATTAGATCAAGCTACATCATGTGATGGTGCATGAACTTGAATTTTGAATTTTGAATTCAAAACTTCACAAAATCCTCCCAAAAATATGGATAGTTGGCGTGTGAAGAGGAGAGGAGTTAGGATGTGGGGTGACAATAAGAAGGGGTCATCTTGCTGGTGGTCGAATGCAAGGAAAAAAAAAAAGAAAGGAACCCTAGTTCATGCATGGAAATAATTCTGCCTTCCATCTAGCCGACTTCTTCCTCCTCTAAGTCCATCACGCCATTAGTGTTAGGGGTCCCTAATAAGAGCCTTTAGATCAGATCTAAGTCCTCTTCAATCCCTATAAACCATTCCTCCAAATTCTTCCAAGAAGGCAGATCAAAGGTTGATAGTGTCAGGAAGATCAAATTTCAGTCTTAAGAAATTCTGCGCAAGCTAGCACTTCCGCGGGATTGGATCTCTCCAGGAACTTCGCGTGGATTACTCGTGGTGGCCAGACGATTGTGTGGCTGCAAAGATCGAGCATTTGATCCATTGTATTCTGATTTTGCAAAGGTATAAATCTCATACCAGTACTTTAGATAAGATCTAATCTCCGAGGGTTAAACCTCTTCAGGGGCTCTTCACAGAGTAATCTTCAGAACCTATTCAATGGGTATTCGAAGATTAGTTGGATCATAGATTAGTTAAGTTTAGAACTTAATAATCTCATTTCAGATCTGATATTAATCATGCAAATGTTTTAGCATAATCGTTTAAATGATCCCGGCATGTTGATCATGAGTTTTTGTAGTGATATTTTTGAAATCTGATTTCTTATGCATGCTAGAATTAAAATGTTTAATTCAATTTTTTTGCTGCGATTTTAAAATTAAAAGAACTACGTATGGCTTGTTCTTCCTTTTGAAGAGGTACGTAGGCAACCCGAATAGGTGTAGCCACTGAAAAATTTTAAAATTTCAGCATGCAATCATTGCTAGAACTGATCGAACACTTTCAGTGGTATTAGAGTCAGGTTCTCTGTTTAAACTTTTATGTTTTAATCATTGCAATTAAATCTGAAATTATGAATATGTTTAGATCAGATCTAAAGTAGATTTATGAATGATTTAATTGCTGATTATGCATGATTAACTAGATCTAAAATTTGGATGCATGTGATGCATGTTTATGTTAATATATGTAACATGAATAAATCTGAAATCATAAAATTGTTTAGAATAGATCTAAATAAAATTTATGATTCATTTATTCTCTGATTTTGTATAATAAATTAGATCTGAAAATAAATGCATATGATGTATGTTGTTTAAGTTAATTCATATTAGTTTGTATATGTGATATATGAACATAAATCATCTGAGATTTAAACATGAATTAAATCTGAATTTTAACATGATTAATTACAAATCTCATATCTGAAAAATAAGTTTTAAGAACTGAAAATTTGTAATTAATACGTAATTAAGAATAATGCAATGATCTAAATTTTTATAAACTTACACTTAATTAAGAATTAAGTGATGATAAAAATCTAGATCTAGAATTGTGAACTCAATTCAATGACATTGCATAATTCATGGGGCATTTGGGTTAGCTCAAATCAAGTTCTTAGGATTGGGTTAGACCTAGGGTTAGAATCAAGCATGGTCTAATTAGAGTTAATTGATCAAATCTAATTAAGTAGTAACTAGATTAGGTCAAGAAAACTCTAGATCAAATACAATAGTTGTAGATTGATCAATTCCATGTCTTTGATTAGACCAAGATGGAACTTGATTTAGGCTCAGAGGTAGAATCCGAGTCATTCGAGTGATCAAATCGAAATTGATTAACCAGTCGGTGTCTAAGGTAAGTTTGGCAAACTCAACTGGTAGTTTTTAATTGGGAGCTACTCGCACTGATTCGTCTTTATCGAGTTAATGTCATATCCCTTCCACCGATCTTACTTACCTGGCTGACATGGTCAATCACATTTTGATTGGATCACTTAATGATTCAAGTTGACCCATGCCTTAAGAAAAATCAGTATGACTAATTTAGGTGTCTCCTTAACCAGATTGAATCTAGTTCTTATTATTCTGACTTAATGAAGTCAGTGGGAGGATCTAGATTAACTGGTTCTTCTCATCCATTCTCAATTAAATCAAATCCTCTAAAATTATTAGGTCCCTAAAATGAAATAGTTATAGAGATAACTAGGTCATAGCCTCCCACTAAGTTGGGTGATAATGTGTCCAATGGCTAGATAATCATTGGAGGCGCCTCACGCTTGGTGATTATTTGACCATTCGAATTATCATTCAATATATGATGAGTCAAATGTACCTTCAATAGATGATCAGGTGGGCTGAGCCACACTCGGGCTTGGTCATCTATTAGTAGATTACACGAAATTCTATCATTTAATGGTTGGACCTAATTAGAATTTTTGGTGGAGGCGCCACATGCCTGCCAAAGATCCTGGGGCAAAATTATCACTAGAAATTGTTTGGTAAAACAATTGATTCAGAACCTACCAATAGGTGCATATGTATTGGCCGAGCCACACTCGGGCCCATATGTGATCTATTAAGTTCTAGTGTCCACTAAAGAGTTAGTGTAATTCTTCAAATTTGAGGTAGAGGCTACAAATTTGTATAAAATAGTGGAAGAACCTTTAGACTAAAGTTCAATTCTTTAGGGTATTGTCAATTCATATTCTGATAGCCGATTTTCTTTTTATGCAGAAATGGCCACTAATTTATCACTTCGTTCATTGTTGGATAATGACAAGTTGACTGGACCCAATTTCAATAACTGGCTTAGAAAATTTAAGATTGTGCTAGAGCATGAACGGATTCTTTATGTGATAACGGATCCGGCACCTGAACAGCCCGCTGCTAATGCACGGGGTACAGTCAGAGACATTTATCAGAAGTGGCTCAGTGACCGTATCACTGTCTGCTGCATTATACTTGCTGCAATGAACGATGAGTTCAGTCGTAGGTTTGAGAATGCTCAGCCTGAAGAGATCGTTCAAGTGTTGAACGAATCTTTTGGCACTCCCGACGACGTTGAAAGGCGAAGACTAGTTGTGCTATTTTCAACGCATGGATGAAGGATGGGGCGTCGATGACCGATCATGTATTGTACATGATTGAGTTGATTGAGCGTCTGAGTACTCTCGGTTTTTTCCTTCATGATCAATTGGGGAAAGATGCTATACTGAACTCTCTTCCTGGTTCGTACCGTCCATTTCTTACCAACTTTCGTATGACAAAATCGGGAGTAAATTATCACCAATTGTTGGGTTTACTACAAACTTTTGAGAAGGATCACCAACTTCTAAAAGGATCAGTGAATTTAGTGGGAGGTTCATCCAGGGATCGTGGTACCTTTAAGAAAGGAAAGAAGAAAAATAAGAATCAAAAGAAAAAGGTGCAACATACTAAGCTAGGTCAGACCAAGAAGACGAAGGCTGATCAAAGTAAGGCATAGTGCTTCTACTATTGTTAAATGTATGCCCTAGAAGCCAATCTGGCTGACACATTATTAATTCTAGGGACATAATTTTGTACTTGACTATTTATTATTGAATAAATAAAAGGCATCTTTTTATTCATATTGTTTATGTGTCTATGAATCGTCCAAGAATTAATAAGATGATGATGCGTATTCTTAAGAGTTAAGAATTTGAGCCATGCATCATTGATTAATTTCTGAATGCTCCTGAACAATGGATCATCACAAGGACGGTGATCGATCCGATCAGTGCACACATTGCTTTCCTTATGGATGGACGAGACTCGAGTCCACAGTGTGGCGACACTGAAGTAATAGTGCAGGTGCTTGTTAAGAACAAGGGTACTGAGCGTGACCAAGATAAGAAGTCACTTGGATGTCTATCCACTCGTCAGTGACTTGCTTGATGTTGCAGTAGTGTGACTGGTCCTTTGACCTGCGATGCTTCGGCTACTCACAGTGAGGTTATTGTAGTTTGACTGCACATATACATGGTCTCTAGCCATATGGGTCCATGCAGTGTAGATTGGCTGCAGTAGGTTCACTGTAGGAGTAGGGTATGCACCTATAAGGAATCTATCGACCTTGATAGATAAGAAGAGATCCTATGTGATTTATAAGACTGAGTTCGTAAGACCTCGGCCGGGGCAGATTGCACAGTGGAGAAAGAGTTCTCCGCTCTCGAACTTAAGTCGAATAAATCTTGACATATGACAGACGAAGGGGTTTGACAAGTTATCCATGACCTCCGTCTTGTAGGGATCCACGATAGAAGGACTGTATCACATGATAACTGCACCTAGAGGTTCATCATTTTATTCTACTGGGTAGCCACTATATGCTGCTAGGTGTCACTGGTGGATGGTGGGACTCATAGGGATTATCTCGATGATCGATAAACCCTAATGGGTAGAGTTGGAATTGTTCCAATCCATTGAAAGGAGTTTTCAATGATATTGTGATAGAGATCACAATATATCTCACTACCAGTCAGAGTAGAACCTATAGGGTCACACACACTAGAGGCATTGACCGATCCAATGGTTGAATCGTGATTATGAATCACAAGTAATCAATTCGATTGATAATAAGTTGAAGAAGGAACAGAGGAAATAATTAATTGGACTTAAAACAAGAATCCTACTTGGACTGGAATTCCTACTTGGACTGGAAATCCTATTTGGAGTAGGACTAGGATTCCTACTTGGAGTAGGATTCCTACAATCCTAATTAGATTAGAAATTTTGAATTAAATTTGGATTCCTACTTGGAGTAGGATTCCTAGAGTCCTAATCGGATTAGGACTTCGAATTCAAATTAGAGTCGTAATTGGATTAGGACTAAAATTAAACAAGTCCTAATTGGATTAGAATTTTTTAAGTCCTAATTAATTATTAATCTAATGAATCAACATGACTCCTAATTGGATTAGGATTGAAGAGTTCAATTGAGCCATGATTCATTCAAGTTCTAATTGGATTAGAACTAGCATAGATTGAACCCAATTGATTCATGATTTGGTTAAGACCTAATTGAATTAGGACTAAGCCATAAGAGGGACACCTAATCCTCCTTAGAGGAGGATTAGGGCATCACAAGAAGGAGGGGATCACGCCCCTCCTCCTTGATTCCTTTGGTGCGGCAAGAAGAAAGGGAGGCGCCCCACATGGCATAACATCAAGGGCTCCTAATTTGTAGGAGCCCTAGATGCTTTAAAAAGGGGTAAAGAGGAGGTTCCCTAATTGATGTGAAAGCCCTCTCCTCTCCAGCCGTGGCCACCCTTTTCCCCCTTTGTTTCAGCCGCCAACAGCAAGAGAAAAGAAGAGGAGGCGTCTCCCTCCTCTTGGGCTTCTTCCTTGGCTTCAACGCATGAGAAGAGAAGAAGGCTGCCAAGGGCTTTGATCCTCTTCATCTCTTCATCCTTCTTCTTCCTCCTCCCAAGCACAATCAAGGGTTGATTAAGAGGGAGGACATCAGCCATCAAAAGTTATCTCTGCAGGGAGCTAGCACCCCGGGGAGATAGAGAGCTTGGATCGGTTCCTGCTTCGTGTGGATACCCGTAGAAGCCAGGCACTTGAACGGCTTCAAGCGAACCTTCATCCAAAAACCACGATCATCAGTTTGCGGTGATCATCTACCCGCACAAGGTGAAGATCTGATCTTCTAATATTTTTAAAAGTTTTTAATCCTTATCTATCTACGAACGGTTTTAAACAACGTTCATGCGATGAACGGTTGATCCCGCGCATGCCTCTTCCGCTGCATCTGAAATTTTTGAAATTTTTCTGCGGCATGGGCGGGTTCCCAACAACTATAAGAAGCAAGGGCATTAGAAGAGGAACTGTCCTCAGTACATTGCCTCTCGTGACCCGAACAGGCCAAAGAAAAAGATGCAATTAGTTGCAGATCAAGGTACTTATATGATAACACCTTGTAATTTCTCAATATATGATAATTCGACTTGGGTATTGGATATCGGTAGTCCTTTTAATATTTACAATTTGTTGCAGGGACTGCAAGTTAGTGAAAGATTTGGAGAAAGCGAAAGATTCCTGAACGTTGGAGATGGAAGATTAGTTCCAGTTCTAGCTTTAGAAAATCTGAAACTTGCATTCAATTCTCAAGAAATTGTCTTAAGTGACTGTCACTTTTGTCCAAGTTTTTTATTGAATATAATTTTTGTAGGCCTTTTGGCCATCAATGGTTATGAGATGTCAATAAAAAGTGATTATTGTGATATCATAATGAATAGTGTTATTGTAATGCATAGATATTTATATATTATCACAGCCTGTTAACATAATGTACAAGTCAAGTAAGTGCCCTAAAATAGATAATGTCACGGATGTCTACCATTGGTATCATAGGCTAGGTCATATTAACAAGAACAGGATGAATAGGTTAAGTAAAGAGAAAATTCTCAATGTTAATGATTGTGATTCATTGACGACCTGCGAGTCATGACTTTTTGGTAAAATGACCAAATTACCTTTTACCAAAAATGGGGAACGAGCCAGTGACTTATTGACCCTTGTACATTCTGATGTATGTGGGCCAATGAGCACAAATGCTAGAGGTGGGTATTCATATTTCATTACGTTTACAGACGACCTTTGTAGGTATGGTTATGTCTATTTAATGAGACATAAATCTGAATCATTTGAAATATTCAAATTATATCGTAATGAAGCAGAAAAACAAACTGGAAAGAGTATTAAAACTCTTCGATCAGATCGAGAAGGTGAATACCTCACCAGTGAGTTTTTGACATATCCAGGAGAAAATGGGATTCTCTCCCAATGAACTCCTCCTGGTACACTGCAATATAATGGTATGCCAGAAAGGAGAAATCGAACACTGTTAGACATGGTTCGGTCCATGATGGGGTTTGCTGATCTACCCATATCCTTTTGGGGATATGCACTTGAGTTAGCATGTTATATACTTAATAAGGTTCCAAGTAAATCTGTGAATAAAACACCACATGAGATGTGGATGGGATGGAAACCGATACTTTGTCACCTAGGGTTTGGGGGTGTCCAGCTTATGTCAAACGTTTAAAAGTAGACAAACTTGAAGCCAAGTCTGACAAATATTTC
This sequence comes from Phoenix dactylifera, assembly GCF_009389715.1. Taxonomy (NCBI): domain Eukaryota; kingdom Viridiplantae; phylum Streptophyta; class Magnoliopsida; order Arecales; family Arecaceae; genus Phoenix; species Phoenix dactylifera. The sequence goes on along the minus strand of NW_024067720.1, from coordinate 439,012 downwards.
TTTGTCGGTTATCCTAAAGAAACTAAAGAATATTATTTCTACCTTGCTGAAGAACAAAAGTTGTTCGTAAGCAATAGAGCTGTATTCTTGGAGAAGAAATTTCTTGGAGAAGGAAGCAAAAGCTCTAATGTAGAACTTAAGGAAGTTCAACATGTAGAAGACCCAACACCATCCACTGAACCTATTGAGTTAGATTTGATTAGATCAGATCCCGAACCGATCTTAAATGCACCATTAAGGCGATCAGGTAGAGTATTACGTCAGCCGGACAGATACTATGGTTTTTTGGTCCGGGCGGGGATCCTATCGAACTTGATGAAAACGATGAGAATCGGATCACCTATATGGATGCAATGCAGAGGTATGACTCTGATAAATGGCTTGGAGCCATGCAATCCGAAATGGAATTCATGAAGGTCAATGATGTATGGACATTAGTTGACCCACCCGAAGGGATTAAATCCATAGGGTGTAAGTGGATTTTCAAAAGGAAACGGGGCGCAGACAGAAAGGTAGAGACCTATAAAGTTCGTCTGGTTGTCAAAGAATATCGTCAGCATTATGGTATTGACTATGATGAGATATTTTCTCTTATGGCAATGCTCAAGACCATTCGGATTATGCTTGCGATAGCAGCACATTTAGATTATGAGATCTAGCAGATGGATGTTAAAACCACCTTTTTAAATGGAGATTTAGAAGAGAAAGTGTATATGATACAACCTGAAGATTTTACATCTGCAAATGAGTCTAAAGTGTATAAGCTTCGAAAATCCATTTATGGATTAAAGCAAACTTCACGGAGTTGGAATATACGTTTTGATAAGGTAATAAAAATATATGGCTTCATTAGGAATAAAGAAGAATCCTGCATTTATAAATGGGTCAATGGTTCAGTAATTATATTTATAGTTTTGTATGTGATGACATTCTATTAATTGGGAATGATGTCCCTGCATTACAAGGAATAAAGGTCTAGTTGTCATCTCAATTTGCCATAAAAGATTTGGGTGAAGCATCTTACATCCTTGGGATGAAGATCTATAGAGATAGATCTAAAAGATTGCTTGGATTATCCCAATCTACGTACATTGATACTATGCTGAAGAGGTTCAGATGATTAATTCCAAGAAAGGCTATCTTCCGATGAGCCATGGAATTAACCTCTCTAAGAAGGATTGTCCGACAACTTCTCAAGAAAGAGAGAGTATGAATAGAATTCCATATGCTTCGGCAGTGGGATCTATAATGTACGCTATGACATGTACTAGACCAGACGTGGCAAACTCATTAGGAGTAGTGAGTAGATACCAGTCTGATTCAGGTAACAACTACTGGAAGGTTGTAAAAACCATCCTTAAGTATTTGAGAAATACTAAGGACCAGTGGCTTGTCTATGGTGATTCTGACTTGAAACTTGAGGGTTATATTGATTCCAGTTTCTAGTCAGATCGAGATAATAGTAAGAGCGTGTTGGGTTATATCTTTACTCTTAAGGATGGTGCTATCTACTAGAATAGTTCCAAGCAGCACACAGTGGCATATTCTACATGCGAAGCAGAATACATCGCAGCATCTGATGCCGCCAAGAAAGCCGTATAGTTGCACAAGTTCATCACTGAGCTTGGAGTGGCACCCTCCATTGAAGGTCCAATTCCTATATTTTGTGATAACACTGGAGCCATAGCTCAAGCAAAGTAATCTAAAGCACATCAGCGGACTAAGCATATTCTACGACGCTATCACCTGGTTCAGGAGATTATAGAACGAGGTGACATTAATCTTCAAAAGATTGATACAGAAGAAAATCTGGCTGACCCATTTACCAAAGTCCTCAGCAAGTAAGATACACCTAGTAAGATACATCATCATCGAAGGCCTATTGACCCCCGAAATAATTCACCGAAGTTGGAACTTCAACATAGTTTTTCCGCAGTCTCAGAAAAACTTTGTTGAAGTCCAACTCCCTCTTCTCTAAATCTTTTCTTTTCTTTTTTTTTTCTTTTTCTCTTAATTAACTCACCATTTATGTGTATTAGGAACTCCCTTGCATGAGTACAAGGTCCCCCTTGGCCTAATCTAGGCTTAATACCCTATTATGGCATGAAATTCCTTATTTTCCCACCCGAATGAACAATAATCCGGACCGACAGCCGGTTACTTCATCCCAGGTTTGATCGACTTTCCAAACTCCAAATTTTATGAAATTTTTACCTAACATTCTAAACTCATAGAGAATTCCAAATAGATAACATGCATTGCTATCGGAGGCCGTTTGACCCCGAAACAATTCGCTGAAATCAGCACTTCGACACAGGTTTTCCACAGTCTCGGAAGAACCTTGTCGAATTCCGATTTTCTCTCTTTTAACCACTTCTAACACTCCTATCTAACCTCTCTAGACCAAATCCACCCTTTGTATAGCCTAATTTCATTAGAAGACTAAGTAGGGATGGGTATTTACCCTTTTTTTCAGAAAATTGAGGTTTTTGCGTAGAGGGGAATGAGACCTACGCTTTTTCCTTCAGCTGGCAGCGCAACCGGGACTCCCTTCCACCTCAAATTTCCTCCCTCTTTCTTCTTTTTCTTCTTCTTCTTCTTCTCTTTTTTTTTCTTTCTTTCTCTCTGTTTGATTCCACCGCCTGAGACTCCCCTTCCTCTCTGTTTCAAATCCAACGCCTCAGCCACCAAACCCCCTAATTAAGTCACATCAAACACCAAAATTTTTATTTTGCCCTTGCCACTTCAACGCATCAACAATTATGCCATTATCTTTTGATTCCTTCCAATTTTGCCCTTGCCACTTCAACGCATCTATAATTATGCCATTATCTTTTGATTCCTTCCAATTTTATCCCTTATATCAATTTTAAGGACTATTCTATCCTTCTTTATATATTAAAAAAAAAATTAGGGGTTATTACAATCTTGCTGGTGGTCGAATGCAAGAAAAAAGAAAAAAAAGGAACCCTACTTCATGCATGGAAAAAATTCTGCTTTTCATCTAGCCGACTTCTTCCTCCTCTAAGTCCATCACGCCATTAGTGTTAGGGATCCCTGATAAGAGCCTTTAGATCAGATCTAAGTCCTCTTCAATCCCTATAAACCATTCCTCCAAATTCTTCCAAGAAGGCAGATCAAAGGTTGATTGGTGCTTTCGAAAAATTGTTCTCCCAAGTGCAGGAGAATCGCACAAGTAGTATAACTCGGAAGTCCAAGGTCGATTCCTCAGAAAACGGTCTATGGATTATTAGCGTAATTTTTAAATATAATTTTCAGTTGGTTTTCAGAAATTAAAAGCAAAGAATAATAGATCAATAAATAAAGTTCGATGATATAGAGAAGGCTAGAAATCTGGAATCCTTCTTGACAATATTACTTTCAATAAATAAACTCGGCGATTCTTGATTAAGGATTAATATGATAGAGTAGTTCTAATCATGGAGTATACAATCTAAGAACATGAATTCAACATCTAAGTAATATTGTGCCGGTTACGTCTACGACAAATCAAACATCAAAACAATCCATGCATCAATATATATAAACCATACAAGATCTATCTCATAGATGAGTATGCAAGAATCAAAATCATACCAATAGATATTAAATAATTAGAATACAAGTTTAGAGTATACTTGATGAAAGCAACATGCCAAGGGTTCATCCATCACCCTTTGCCAAAAGAAATCAGCCCTCCATTAAAACATTAAACTCTCCCTCCTAATTTTTTATGATTCTTTAGAACACCAAGTAATTTTTTTTCTTGGGTATGATCAAGTCCAGATGAGATGATTACAGGAAAAATATCTTCGGGTCCAAGAAAAACATACTTAAGTTCCTTTGGTAAGGGTTTCAATTCGAGCTGGGGTGCTTGCTCACGAGATGGTACTATTTTCACCTCTCGAGGCGACAACTTCTCAAATGCTCATATTTTCGGTCTCCATCTATTGACCATCTTGATATCCAAACTATCCACAATAGGTGTGACTGACAAATCACCATCATTGGTGCCATTAGGACACCAATCAATCAAGCCATCATTGGATGAGTCGTTAATTGCTTTAGCTAACAAATATTCTTCCGCGATGGTTTCAACCCAATCAACCTCCTTACTCTCTTCGGAATCATTGGGTTGTTTGCATACATTAAAAATATTTAGTTCTAAGGTCATGTTACCAAAAGAAAGCTTCATGACGCCATTCCTATAATTAATCAATGCATTAGAAGTTGCAAGGAATGGATGTCCTAAAATGATCGGAATCTGAGATTGTGAGTTTGAAGCCGGATGTGTGTCCAATACGATAAAATCAACAGGAAAATAGAACTTATCTACTTGGACCAATACATCCTCGATAATCTCCCTCGGGATTTTAACTGACCTGTCAGCTAATTGCAAAGTGACGGAGGTTGGCTTCAACTCACCTAAACCAAGTTGCTCATATACAGAATATGGCAACAAATTCACATTTGCCCCTAAATCTAACAATGCTCGCTCTATCCTAAAGTCGCCTATGATGCATGAAATGGTTGGGCAACCTGGATCTTTATATTTAGGGAGAATGTTGTGCTGCAAAATAGCACTCACATTTTCAGTTAAAAATGCCTTCTTCTTAACATTTAATTGGTGCTTGACAGTACACAAGTCCTTCAAAAATTTGGCATATGAGGGTACTTGTTTGATTGCATCAAGAAGAGGTATGTTGATCTTTACTTGCTTGAAAAGCTCAAGAATTTCAGAATTAGGTTCGAGCTTTTGCAACGGCTTTAACCATTGTGGAAAAGGTGGAGGAAAAGAACATTCAACTTTCTCGGTAGAGGTTGGAACCTCAACTTCTTCTTTATCCCTTTCATCGACTTTGGGAGCATCAGAATTAGAAGTGACCTGCGGCCTCAATGGGACGGTCTGATCAATGACTTTTCCATCACGCAAAGTCATGATGCTTTTTGCATGTTCTGTATGCGAACTAGAAGGAGCCGTATTATTACTACCGTGAACTTGTGGGTTAGGTTGGGGTTGAGCTGGAAGCTTACCCTTCTCTTGGGTACTTAGGACGGTAGTCAACATTGACAATTGGTTCCTTATATTTTCAAAATTTCGAGTATTTTGAGCATTGATATTAGCTTGACCTTGTAGAAAAGTTTGTATAGACTGCAAGGTATCCTCGATATTCGGCTTCTGAGAGGGTGGTGATGCAAAAGTAGGATGTGCAGGTGGAGGAGCTGAATGGTGTGACTGTTGAGGATGATCATTTCTCCACCAAAATTTGGATGATTCTTCCAACCAGGGTTATAGGTATTCGAGTATGGATCGTTATAAGGCTTTTGGTAGGAGTTCATAGCATTTGCTTGATCGTGTAAGACTTCTTTGAATACCGGTATGGTGGGGCAATGTGTAGTGGTATGACCCGACATATCGCAGATACCACAACACTCGTTTCTAAGCTCTATAGTCTTGACAGGCTCAACCTTTCTAAGCTCAATTTCTTTTACTTTCCTAGTGAGAGCTAGTAGGCTTAGGTAAAGACTTATTGTTTCTATCCCCGTTATCCCAAAGTTGGGCAGTCTCAGCAAGGGAATCCAAATACTCCCATGCCTCATCAGGTTGTTTTTCTAAAAATCTACCATTGCACATGGTCTCTACAAACTGTTTCAACTGTGGAGATAAACCTTCATAAAAGAAACTAATAGTTCTCCAAGTTTCGCACCCGTGATGAGGGCATGAGAGAAGAAGGTCTTTAAATCTTTTCCAACATTCATAAAATGTTTCATTATCTTTTTGTTGGAAATTGCTGATATGTCTTTTCAAAAAGTTGGTCCTTTGTGCGGGAAAGAACTTTTTCAAAAATTCTCTCCGCATATCTTGCCAAGTTCTTATTGATCTAGGTCGCAAGGAGTTTAGCCATGTTTTGGCCTTATCCTTTAGAGAGAAAAGGAATAATGTCAGCTTGAGGACATCCTCAGTGACGTTCGGCACTCTAAATGTTATGCTCAATTCTTCAAAATCCTTTAAATGAAGATACGGACTTTCGGACTCTAACCCATAAAACTTGGGCAGCAATTGAATTACCCCTGGTTTGATGTCAAAACTCCTACGTTATCAGAAAAAATTATGCATGAAGGCTGACTAGTCCTAGCCGGTTGTAGGTATTGTCTTAGGGTCATAACATGGGGTTCACGTTCTCGATCGTGGTGGCTTCCCGCATCTTCATTTAAATCAGCCATCTCACAATGTGTGAGATACTGCGAAGGAATTTCAGGGGTGTGTCCTAAGGGATGATCTAAAGTTGTACGACTTAATCGACCGGTGTCATCCCTATTCCACTTTAGCATGCAAAATATTTCCCTCTCTTTTCTCTCTTTTTTTTTTAATATAAGTGCTACCTAAAGATATCTAAAAGGACAACCTAATACAGAAAAACAAAAATCTATTCACAATCAAGCATGTATCAAAACATTACACCTCAATTCCTAATATTTTTCTTAAATTTCTAGACAGCTCCTAACTGGTTTGAAGAGGACACCTAAGCCTCCAATCCGGTTTAGTAACCTAGTCGACCAGGTAAGCTTTCAGGTAAGTGGAGGGGTCACGATGCGTTTAGCAAGGGTCCCACTTAAAACCCATTTTCCTCGAATAGAGACTGTCTCCCTTAAAGGGACAAAGCTTGCCTAGACATCGACTGGGCCATAGAGCGAAATTGGTGCAACTTTCGGTGGTCTTCGTCCTATTGAGCTCGAATGTCCTTAGGGGCCAATGTCTAGTTGATTTTAGTTAAGCTTAGGATATTTATGCACTGGAATGATTTTTGGGCTAAGGACGAGTGATGAAATCCCGACCTTACCTTTTTAATGGGTTCAGCCCTTAGAATATTTTATGCTGATGCCTTATACTATATGCAACAATCAAGAGATATATATTTTTTTTAATGTTTTATGACATGACATTAAATTTCATTGAATAGGTGATCAAGTAAATTATTTATTTTTTAAAAAAAATTTTATGAGTTGAAGTTTGAAATTTGAATTCTAAAATTTGAAATTTAAAATTTAAAATTTTAGGTTTTTCTTCTTTTTTTTTAATTTTGAATAATCACCCTTGATCTTTTCTTAAAGTTTTTTTTTCTTCAATTTTCAATTAGCAACAAGGGTTAATGAGATATAATAACAATAAAATTCTGATTCTAAAAATTTAAATACAGAAAATTCAAAACAGAAATCAGCAAGATTTTATATTAATCTAATGGTCTTAAAAGTCTCAGAATGTCAATCAGACCGTTCAGATTATCGAATAATGTGTCTTGCACTAGCTGACCAAATTTGAGTCCAATCAGACGGCTAATTTTTATGATATCAGAGATTGATGCAAACTGTGCAGGAAATTAAAAATAGTAGTAAAGATTTAATTTTTTTTTTCAAAAGAAAAATACTAACTACTAAGGTAAAAATTAAATATAAAATTATACTAATAACTCAGCCGTTGCCCGGCAACGACGCCAAAAACTTGGTGCTTTCGAAAAATTGTTCTCCCAAGTGCAGGAGAATCGCACAAGTAGTATAACTCGAAAGTCCGAGGTCGATTCCTCAGGGAACGGTCTATGGATTATTAGCGTAATTTTTAAATATAATTTTCAGTTAGTTTTCAGAAATTAAAAGCAAAGAATAATAGATCAATAAATAAAGTTCGATGATATAGAGAAGGCTAGGGATCCGGAATCCTTCTTGATAATATTACTTTCAATAAATAAACTCGGCGATTCTTGATTAAGGATTAATATGATAGAGTAGTTCTAATCATGGAGTATACAATCTAAGAACATGAATTCAACATCCAAGTAATATTGTGCCGGTTACGTCTACGACAAATCAAGCATCAAAACAATTCATGCATCAATATATATAAACCATACAAGATCTATCTCATAGATGAGCATGCAAGAATCAAAATCATACCAATAGATATTAAACAATTAGAATACAAGTTTAGAGTATACTTGATGAAAGCAACATGCCAAGGGTTCATCCATCACCCTTTTCCAAAAGAAATCAGCCCTCCATTAAAACATTAAACTCTCCCTCCTAATTTTTTTCTTTTCTTTTCGGAAGAACAGGGCATCCCCTGTTTCTTCCTTCTCTTTTTTTTCTTTTATTTTCCTTTCCAAACCACTGGAGCTCCTCCTCTGTTTCCTTCCTTCAACCGCAACAGCCCCCGACTCCTCTGTTCTTCCTCTCCTCCACTGTTTCTTCACCCGAATGAATGCTATATAGATGGCGTTTGATCCCCCCTGAGCGCACGCGGTGGAGATGGGCGGATGGAGGGGGATCTCGAATGTTGATCGCGGGCGGATCCAGCGCTGATCGGTGGCTCACTTCACGGGATGCTGGGATCACGAGCTTGGGCGAACGTTGTGGAGGGGGTGGATGGCTGGATGGCGAGATCGAATGCGTGAGAGGCGTGGGAGAAGAGCGGGATGCTGGGGACTTGATACGGGTGCTCCGCGGACGCTATGGAAGAATGGATTTGAGGCTCGGAAACGGAAGAGGCATGAAACCATCACGGACTGCTGGGATTTGTTGGAAGGAGGAACTGGGACTTGTGAGACGAACGGGATGATCCGGGAAAGAAACTGGGGCTTGAATGCTGTGCGAAATTAGGGGTCTGCGACGAAAATGAACAGCTGAACGCAATCGGGAAGAAGGTTGGCTCGATCCGAAATCATAGCTAATCCCGACTGATTTAGGAGGTTGAGGAGCTGATCTTGGCTGGGCGGTGATCGCAGGAGAGGTGGACGTGCTGATGGAGTTGCGAATTCGGAAGACTGGGCGGAGGCGGACGGCCGGGCGGTGATCGTGGACTCGCGGATACTGTGGAGCTGAGGAATCAGTGGATGAAGTTGATAGAAGGGGGATCTCGGGAGGTTGCACGGACACGGGAGCTGGGACTGGGAGATCATTGCGAGAGGAGCTGGACGTTGATCACGGGATGCTAGGATTGGGTGCGGGGATCATATCACAGATCCTAGCTCACGGAGGGCTGGAATCTTGAGTTGCATTGCGGAATTTGGGAAGTCGCTTGGGTGTGCGGAAGAAGAGCCATGGACTCTGTTCTGCAGTTGGGAGGATGCATCCTTTTTAGATGAATTTATACAAAATAATGTTAAAAATTATAATAAGTGCTAAGGATAAAATATTAATCATGCAAATGTTAACATCTATTATTTATCATTATTTTGCTAGCATTAGGCTAAGTTAATTGGTACTTAGATCGCACTTTTGTGCTCTTATCATACCCCCCAACTAGCTTATTGCTAGTCTCTAGCAATTCGGAGTAAACAATAAATCTCATACCAGTACTTTAGATAACGAGGACCAGTACTTTAGATAAGATCTAATCCCTGAGGGTTAGACCTCTTCAGGGGCTCTTCATAGAGTAATCTTCAGAACCTATTCAATGGGTATTCGAAGATTAGTTGGATCATAGATTAGTTAAGTTTAGAACTTAATAATCTCATTTCAGATTTGATATTAATCATACAAATGTTTTAGCATAATCGTTTAAACGATCCTGGCATGTTGATCATGAGTTTTTGTAGTGATGTTTTTGAAATCTGATTTCTTATGCATGCTAGAATTAAAATGTTTAATTCAATTTTTCCGCTGCGATTTTAAAATTAAAAGAACTACGTATGGCTTGATCCCCCTTGTGAAGGGGTACGTAGGCAAATGAATAGGTGAAGCCACTGAAATATTTTAAAATTTCAGCATGCAATCACTGCTAGAACTGATCGAACACTTTCAGTGACCATGAGGAGAACAAGGGGGAGGGGGAGATCAGGAGAGGTGGAGAGGGAGGCATGGGGAGGGTTTTGCCTAGGGGATGTGGAGATAAGGGGAAGGAAAAAGCAGTAATTGGGGTGAGCCGGAGAGGGTGAGTTGAATTGGGAGTCGGATGGGATGGATTAGGAGCTCGTTGGGAGGAGTGCAGAAGGTTAAATAGATAACTTGTTTAATTTCTATTTATTAAATGGGTTAAACGGGTCGGGTTGGATTACTTATTTAATAAATAGGTCGGGTTCAGGTTGTAATTCCGGACATGTTTAATAAACAGATCGGGTTTAGGTTTATGAGTATCTGACCTGATCTACATTTGATCCGATCCGCTTATGTCCGATCTAACCCGATTGCTATCCCTAGTTAGGGTTTTAGGGGTTTTGGGTCAGGCTTCATCTCAGGCTGAAACTAGGCCCGAATCCAGCAAAAAGTCACTCAGGTAAGCTTAACAGGTCTGCTGGACTGCCCAATGAAGGAGGCCATCTTGGGCCCATTTGCAACTCTATCCAGAACGCAGAGGTGCCGGTTGTTCCACCGGACCTCAAACCAATCCACGTCGAGATACTACCCGGTCAAGCTGGACTGCTCCAGCCGGTCGCCTTCTCCTCTCATCAGTCTCCTCTCTCTCCTCGCCCAATTCTCAGCAATCAGGTGCTTCCCATGAGATGGCGGTGAAGAAAAGAAGCCGAGTAAAAAGAGGAGGATGAAAGAAAAAAAGAGGGGAAAAAAGGTCAGTCTTTTATCCATTTTCCTTCTTTCTTACCGAGAACTATTCCCAACAAGAGGAAGTGGATTGTACGAAGTAGGGTTACCTTTTTCTAAGCGTAGAAAAGTAGGGTTAACCTCTGTTCCACTGGATTTTTCGAAACAGGAATCTTGAAATGTCGATTTGGGCTCGCAATGGCGAGACACGAGATTCCCATCTTGGAAATCTTGTTGGTTTCTTCCGTTTTTCATGTGTAATGGCTAAGAAATCTAATTTTTTCTCATGTCGGTAAAAAACAACTTGTGGGTCTGTAGCTATTGGGTTCATGGAAGGTACCGTCAGCTGCGGTGGTGAATCAATGGAGACGGAAATGGGCCACAGGGACAGCGATGGAATGGAGTACGGCCTGGAATTGGTCGTGGAACGCAGCAGCGGCGAGGGAGAGGAAATGCCGGCGAGCCCGGTTGCCAGGTCCCAGGGAGGAGACGCCAAAATTGAACCTTTTGAAGGCATGGAATTTGCCACCGAGGAGGATGCTTGGACTTTCTACAACAGCTATGCTCGTCTTCTGGGGTTCAATACCAGGATCAGCATCTTCCATCGCTCGAGGCGCGACGGGTCCATCACTTCCCGGCAGTTTGTGTGCGCGAAAGAGGGCTTCCGGACCTACGGCACCAAGCAGGACCCCTGCGGTGAAGGGAAGCCAAGGCGGACGCGGGCTGTCACAAGAGTCGGTTGTAAGGCAATGATCCGAGTGAAGAAGCAGGAGAATGGGAGGTGGGTAGTTTCTAGGCTTGAAAAGGCACATAACCATGATCTCATGGCCCCAAGCCGAGTGCATTGCCTCCGGTCGCATAGGCTTCTATCTGAGAGTGGGAAGAGAGCAGCAAATGATTTCCAAAGAGCAAGAGCAGACCACGGCAGTGAAATGCTGGCAATTAAAGAAGAATCTCATGAGCCCCGAGTATGTTATAGCGAGATCATTCCTAAGACAAAGGTTGGAAGAGAAAATCACAGTATTGTAGAGTATATCAAGCACATGCAAGCTGAAGATCCTGGCTTGTTTTATGCACAGCAACTTGATGGGGATCAGAGTGTGGGTAATGTTTTTTGGGCTGATGCAAGATCAAGAATGGCTTACAAACACTTTGGAGATGTCGTCACCTTTGACACATTGTATAAAATGCATCAGCACCAAATCCCATTTGCCACTTTCACGGGAGTTAATCATCATCGGCAACCTGTGCTCTTTGGTTGTGCACTGATTGTGGATGACTCTGAATCTTCACTCACCTGGATCTTTGAGATGTTGCATTCGGCAATGTCTGGACAACATCCCACCTCAATGATCTCCGAACAAGACAGAGTGATACAAGCTGCAATGTCGCACGTATTTCCCCATACACGACACCGTAGTTGCAAGTGGCACATCTTGAAAGATGGTCAGGATAAACTGTCGCATGTCTTTCTTGCATATCCTTCTTTCAAAGAGGAATTCCATCAATGTATTAACATGACAGGGACAATTGATGAGTTTGAGTCAAGTTGGAGGAGTCTCGTGGCTAGGTTTGACCTTAGAGATAATAAGTGGCTTCAATCAGTATATGGTTGCCGCCATCAGTGGGTTCCCGTGTACTTGAAGAATACATTCTTTGGAGAAACGTCTTCAACCCAACGATGTGAAAGCAGAAGTTCATTTTTTAAAGGGTATATAAATGCGCAGACTGATGCACAAACATTTATTCAGCAGTATGAAAAGGCATTAGATAGCTGGTACGAGAAGGAGGTGAAAGCAGATTTTGATACGATTTACTCTTTACCAAATCTGAAGACATCATCATCATCATCAATGGAAAAGCAAGCAGCAGAGCAATATACAAGGAAAATATTCAAAATATTTCAAGAAGAGTTGATTGAAACATGTAGATATACAGCAGATGAAATTACCGAGGAGGGGGAGATGAGCATATATAATGTAAGAAAGAAGGAGGAGGAACATAAAGCATATATTGTTGAGTTTAGTCCATCTGAAACTACTGCAACGTGTAGCTGTCAGATGTTTGAATATTCAGGCATTCTTTGTAGACATATTTTAACAGTCTTCAGTGAATTGGGTGTTAATATGCTCCCATCTCATTACATTTTAAAAAGGTGGACAAGAAATGCTAAGGATGAAGGTGTTAGTGGAATAAATCATAGGGTGGTAAAGGATGAAGAGAAAGATGATTCCCAAAGTAACAGCCAAGATTGCCAACAATCGCCGACATGGCGCTACAATAGTTTATGTCGTGAAGCTATTAAGTTTGCAGAGGATGGGGCAACATCTATGGCTATTTACAATGTAGCAATGCGAGCTCTACAAGAGGCCGCAAAAAAGGTTACTACAGCAAAGAAAAATGTTGGGAAAGTTGGGTGCCAAGGTGCTTTTCCTAATAGAAGTACCGACAAAGAGAACGGTAAGGCATTTAATGAAAAATATCTGAATGTTAAAGGGATAAATTCAAATGAAATAAAACAGACAATACCACCACAGGAAGCTAAACAAACACTATCATCAGAGGAAGTTCTATATTTGCAACAGCCCATTAATTTCATTTTAGTTTCTCTTGGTTTATCAAGTGACTCTGGATCCCCACATTGTGTAGGTGCAGCAGCTCCTTTGGTTTTAAATACACCTAATGGCCAGGTTTGCTATACCCTTTCCAGTGACCACCTGCTGGTTCATAGTACGCGGGGCATGAATTTACCTGTTTCACTTACTGTCCAGAGACAACTGTTCCCTTCAACAATACCTGCCAGTGGGTTGAACGAAAATGGTTCTCTAATGCTAACTGTTCCTTTAATGAGCATCCAAAGAGGAGATCCCAAGTTTGCAGGAACTGCATCGCAGCCACCTCAGGTTCCTTGTCACCCAAAAAACCTTATTTTCCTTTATGTACTTTCTGTTCCATTCAAGTCTTCATGCTACAGTTATGCATGTTAAGCCACTTGCACTTCAAATAGCAAGTCTTTGTGATTAATTGCTCATGGTTGCACCTATGAATCCTAAAAAAATCACACAAAATATGTTGCTTATCTGAGTCCCTTGGATCATGTTTATGTGTGCATCATTGTTTTGCTACGGTTAGACCTGCTGGAAATGCCTCTAAGTTTTTGCTGGTTGTCAAATATGTGCTTAAGCAAATACATAAATCTTACAACACATTCTAAGTGGCTTTGCTTTCCTCCTTGTTTTCCATTTATTTATAAATGGAGATAATGTCTGACTTTCCATTGTATCTAATATAATCATTTAATTCTCTATTTTCTATTTTTAATCTTTGGTTGTATCTATTTTCCCGAGTGTCAAACTATAATTAATGATTAATAACGAGGAATTAACCAAGATTTGGTTAAACTATTTATTTATTTGTATATTGGCATTTGGAGAGACCATGTTTGACGACTTGTCATTCATACAAAGGCAATTCACGAGAAGTTAGAATTTGTTCATAGAATTAACCACCAAAGGAAGTTATTTTTAGAGGAAACTATCGACAGTTAGAATGGAAGGGAGTTATTGATGTAAAGAACTACCTGGGGGAAGTTATTATTGGACATGGCATCCCCTCTTCATTATAAGAAGATAAAAAAAGCTTCATTTGGATCTCTCTCATCTCCTAGAAAAACATACCACACCTGGATGTGGGGAGGCTTTTTAGGCCTTTCTTGTATCTTTTTTAATTCCTTTTTCCTCTAAAGTGAAGGTCTGACCTACTCTAGAATCTTTATCCTCTAGAACAAAGGTCCTATTTATTCTAGAGTTTAAGATGTTCATGGTCATCTTGCAATCAAGGAATAATTTTCATTTCTTCTTTTTTAATTTTTCTTTTATACTTTCAAGGAAAATGGATGAGTCACATTGTCTTCTTATTCACTATGCATGGAACAGTTTTCCTGAGATATTGGTGATAGCATGTGAATCAATCAACTAAAACTCTCCAGTTATTGGGACATCATGAGACTTGGCCAATGAAAGCATAGGTTGATGTTAGGAGTCATAGGTGGCACCTTGGTCCTTTGATCACATTGCTAATGTTAGTCCTCTTCTTTAACAAATGAAAAAGAACATATGAAGGAACTGACAACCTCTCTATTAATCATGGCACACTTGGCTTTCTGAAGAAGTATCCATGTGAGTTAACCTGCTCAATTAAGAGCTTCATGAGAAACTGAATTATGAAACAAAGGCAATTCTTTTAAGATGCCCCAAAACTTGAATTGTGAAAGAAAGGAAATTTATAGGAACTTGGCTACCAACAGGTAAGCATTGAAGGATGAAGCAAGGAGGGGGTTGGAAGAAGGAAAGAGAAAAATAACTAAATTAGAAATTCTTTGTAATGGTCTTGATAAAACCGTCCCTTTTCTATGGTAGGTCATGACCTTTTATTTGTTTCTTTTTCTAGGAAGAGAGTGAAAACTAAAAAAAGAGTCTGCATAAATACCCATAAATTAAGGTTGTAGCTGTTTACAAATTGAGTCCAACTTAAGAAACCAGTGGGAACACAGACTTAAAACTGGTTTCCTAATATTTTCTCTGTGGTCTCTCTACATTTTGATGCGTTTTCATAACTTTTTTGATTAATTTATGATTCTGTTTCCTGCATTAAGGTCTCTTTCTACCAATTTTTCTCTTTCTCATTTTGTATTGTTTCTTGAATCAGTTTCCTCTAATGGCAACTATGGGAAACACTTTAATTTTTGTCATATTCAGTGCTCAAGGGAAACATCTGCTTCCTGTTGCATCAAACACTCTGTTGCCAGCAGATTTGGTTGGGATCTCTCAATATCACCACTAAGAGCAGCTTTGACGGTAACGCCAAAATATTTCTCGAGCAAGTATAAAAGTACTTAAAATTGTAAATAACAAGAAGCACATTTTGATGAAAAAGTAAAAATGCATCTCTTCCAAGGGTATCCGTGGAAGAGGAGAAAACTTGTTTAAAATCATTTCCAGTTCGCGAGTTCTGTTTTAGTCCTAAAAGGTTGCAATTCATTTTTAGAACTGATGTTAAGGATGGAATCTAGGATGGAATTATTTGAAAACCAGATTGTTTTATTCTGAAATTTAACTTTTATGCTTTTCATGATTACCTATATTGTCCATGATGTGTAAGTATGTTATCCAAAGTTAATCTTGCTCTTTAAAGTCCACACTCTTAGTTGCTTCGTACTGGCATCTCCTAGGAATGATGCTTGGTTGTAGCTTATGTTGCTTTTAGGCTAATTAGGGCTAATTTAGTCTACAACAAATTTATCCATGAATCAATTCAACATGTTCCGGTACTTTCAATTTAACCAACATGAAGTATTGCTTTCATTTTACATTTTCCTGTTTTCTTTAATATTTTAAGAGGAAGAAAGATTCAAAATGATTGGTTGTTCTGAAAAGTAATCTATGAAAAAACAAATTCTATTCCAGGCTCGGCATGCATGGGCCTCTTAATATGAAACCTTTGCGATTTTTTTGTAAAATGTCAAAGGATCATTATAAATCAATTCAAAAACATGCCAAAATTGTTAATATTGCATTTTAGAGTCCATCTAAGATTTCTGGCTGGAACTTACATGAACATACTAAATTTAAGCTTTTCTTTATTTAGTTAAATTTTTAGGTTCTTTTGTTTTACAATTTTAGACTAGTATGTTCATAAGCTATGCTACTTTAATTCTAGATATACTTTATTTCATGGAGCTTGACTCAGTAATGTCTCTATTTGTATATATTAGGTGAAAATTAACTTAGCATGTTCATTATTTTCACTTATAGAGTATCCTTCATATTAATCATGAGTTGCTATTTGGTAGTTATCATTTTTGACCTAATTGGCTAAGCCCAAGAAATGGTAATCTTACTCAACATGGATCATATTTATCCTATACAAAGTGTTCACATGCTAACTCTGATAAGAAGATTAACACCCCCAGGAGGTGTTTTATATGAAGTATGCCATAAGATCTGAATGGAGAGAAACCAGAAGATGTTCCATTGTTTGGGGTTGTTCATTACCTTTTTTTCATGAAAATCTTGATGCAGTATAATGCATGTGAAAGTTTGGCAAGTTGGGGTTGGATGGTGCGACTTTGGGGAGGACCTACTAGGATTTGGATAATTTTATGTTCACTAATGGAATATATTTTTGATGCCTATTGATACTCTACAACACCACGTAGGTATGAGAGATCTTGTTCTTGTATTACTTCCCTTGCTTCCTTGCTATATTAAGCTATCTAAAGTATAACATTAGTAATAGTAAAATAACCTTCAATTAATCACGAGTATTATTTCTCTTGGAGTATGGTGTGATTCTCACATCATGTGCCATCCATTTCTTGGCCTCTATATTCTGATTTGTATCTCACTACCTGTTTCCTGATATATGATTTTTTTTATTCTTTATGCATAACATTTCTGATGTTGATCTCAGCCTGGATGATGAATAGGTGACTATTAATTTTAGGTTTACTGTCATAAAAGTTAAAACTGTGAAAGAAATTTTCAATATAGGTTGGGAATTACTTTCAGATAAGAATTCATTAAGGCAATCCCAAAGAGTTGGGGCAAGGCTTGATAAAAGGGTCAAGATTATTATTATTATTTTTAAATTAGTGATAATTTGTAAGTAACTCTTTTAATTATGCCTGAGGACCATAATTATATATTTTATTTTATACTTCCAACTGATCTCCAATTACTAGTTCCTTCCAGACTAGTTTCTTCAATCTAATAATGTGTCAAAGGACCAACTGAATCCATGGTTAATGAGAAGAAACTTCAGGCATCTTAAAAAGTAAAATTTTTTCAATATACCAGTACGCTATCATATATAAAAATGTGAATGTGTTTGTATGTGGTTGTCTTGTTAGTTTTCCTGCTATCTCTATATTTACCTTATAAACAATGTTTTTTGGAATAATTATGCAGTGTATTTTAATGTTTACCAATTATCAACATGGGGTTTGTGGTTATTTTCTGCTATTCCCTGATGCTCTTAACTTAATCATCAAATCCACCACGTCTCCACTAGCTAAGCTTGCTTCCAGAAAAATGAAGAAATATGACTCTTCATTGGGGGGAAGCAAGGTCTCATGGTCCAAATCAGCCATTATCTTCTACCTTTGAATCTGAGGGCAGTCCTACTGAACTTTGAATTCTTTGAGGTCCAAGACCTAGACGTTGTGTTGTGCTTATTGGTTATTAACAATCTATAATACTAAGATTCTTCTGAATCCATTGCTGCGTCTTCACCTTTTTTGGAGAGAGAGAGCACAAATTTTTCATGACAGGGCAACTTTGGCATGGAAAAAAGGACGGTAGTATTTCCTCTTGTTTGACATGACAAATGAATCCGTTTTGGTTTGTTGGTAGATCATCTTATTGTATAAACATTAACAATAAATCACATGATAGCCGTCCTCCAACCATTCTTAATTCATTGGGCGTACATTGTGACCATGTCAGTCATGCTATGCAACGGTGACAATGCGACTGTGTCCATGCAAAAACTCCATCAGATTTATTCTCCATGTTCACAGTTCTACCTATTACTTAACCCTTATAAGTTAATCTAATATCACTAGTATAGCTTAACATGTATGCAGAATGTCCAAGAGGTGCTGATTGTCAGGCAACTTTGGCATGGAAAAAGAGGACGGCAGTATTTCCTCTTGTTTGATGACTAATGAGTCCGTTTTGGTTTGTTGGTAGATCATCTTATAGTCCAAACATTAGCAATAAATCACATGATAGCCGTCCTCCAACCATTCTTAATTCATTGGGCGTACATACTGGGACTATGTCGATCATGCTATGCAACGATGACAATGCGACTGTGTCCATGCAAAAACCACATCAGATTTATTCTCCATGTTCACATTCTAGTGTTCTACCTATTACTGAACCCTTATAACTTAATCTAATATCACTAGTATAGCTTAACATATATGCAGAATGTCCAAGAGGTGTTGATTGTCACATTATCTTTCTACTACCCTACCTTTTTTTCATTTTCCAGTCATGAGTGGTTTCAGAACTTTAGAAGTCATTCCTTTAATTTCAAAAATTTAAGCATGATTTTGAACCTGGTAATTTTTCTATAATACCATTTTGTGTTTGATAACACTGAAGCCTTCAGTTGACAAAAAACCTGGTTACTATCATGTTCCCCTGGCAAAATTCTCTTTAACATTAATATTAACTTCTTCCATCTCTGTAATCTTTTCTATTATCATAATTTTTATATCGATTTATAATGTTTCATTGGAGAGTGATTATTGATTAAATCTTCAGGGACTGAATTTGGTTACGATAGGACATTCCAACGCCAGTCCAGGCACTGGCAGCAATACTGCAAGTTTAAGTTCATCAATGCCATTTGTAGCAGTTCCGATGGAATTTTGTATGCCATTGGTGGCCAATTTATCAGCTGCTTCTTCAGGTGGTGCTGTCAACCCCCACCCTTCTTCTGAAGTTTGAAACAAGTTTCAACTTCTGTTTCGCATTTCTTTCATTTGCCCCTTGTCCAATTACAATAATGTTCAAAAAATTTACCAAATTATCTATTTTCTGCTTCAATTTTCTGAACTTGTTTCTCATGCTAGCAACGCTGCATCTAACTACCATTAAGCATAAATTCTTTTTTTTTTTTTTTTTAAATTTCTATCATTTTGTTTTGCTGCTTATCTGTTCAATTTTTCATTACAAAATAGCAAGTTCTAATTGTATTCTAAAACTGAAACAGCCCCATCAAATTCAAGCAGTACGCGTTATTCTGGAGGTACTTCCCCAGCACTGCATCAATTGCAACTGGCTCCGCACCTGGTAACAGCACAGCAGTCACATACAGCAACGCCAGATGGAGCACCTGATTCTCCAGCAACAGTTGATGACCCATCAAGATTACCTTTGGTTTTCACAAATCCCATTCGTGCTGCTGCCCTCGCTGCAGGGGCTCGAATTGCCTCACCATCTGATGCTGCTTCAATCATCAAAGCTGTACAGTCGAAAAATGCCATCCATATCAGAGCGGGGGAGTGCTCACCGAGCAGCTTAAAACCTCTTGGACCAAAACCATCGGCCCCACATCCAGCCAATGTTCATTTTGTGCCAGTTAATCGAAGTGGCACAGTAAATGTGGTCTTGCCTGGCAACAAACAAGTTCAAGGTGGTTTCAGTGGAACCATGACAACATCCAAGGCAGGGAACTTACATGGCCAGGCAGTCCTTCGCAAGGAGTTGATAAAGGATGAAATGGCAACAGATGGTGACAGTGAGGACCAGACATTGGAGGAAGGAGCAATGGAGTTCACTGATTCAGAGGATGATGAGGTATTCACTGATGCCGAGGCAGGTGGAGGACCTGGTGTGAGTTGGGCAGCAGGGTGATTTTGAGGTCGAATTGTTGAACAAGTGGCTGAGGGGATGCCCTTTTATGGCCTTCTAAATCCTTTATACTCATCCTCAGAGAAGCTTGCTGCTAGAACTGTGCTTATTTCTCTCATTGACCGCTTACTAACCCTTTGTGCAGGGATGGTTCGAAATTCAGTTCTCTTCTCACCCGCTACCACAATTATGTTCTGTTTCTCTTTCCTTTATTTGGTCGGTCCAAGCTTCACATTTTGAATATTGAATGCTTATCACTGTTCATAGTCATATAGATCTTTCTATGCTCATTGGATATGTAACCTGGGCATGTTATTTGCCCAGCTTACAGAGGAACCTAGTGACGTGTATTTGGCACTAACTCCTGGTTTGATGATGCTAATTGCCATTTTGGCCTGATCTCTGTGGCATGGATAGGGATATCATTGAAGATATATTTACTGCCACATGCTTGATATGTTACTACAAATTTACAAGCGGCACGATAATGTGGAATCAGAAGTTTGCCCAATCCAGCTAGCATCAGAGGAGCCAATGGGCAGAAGCCAGGGAGAGCATTTAGGTTTTGACAGCTGATTGGCAACATCAAAGCATATAGCACTGTTCCATCTGGATAATAAAAAGATATTCTAGCAAAAGTATTGCTCTTTTTCCAGATTTTGGAACCAAGTTAACCATGTACTGGAATAGAGGGTGGTCCTACCATTTTGTTGAATTAATGTCCGCATCTCCAGCCTAACTGGGATCCACTCAGCATCGACCGTTCATGATCTCCACTATCGCAGCTGGGCAGGTGCCCTCGCAGTCCAGAGCAAGGGGCTTCATGCTGGAGCCATGCTCAAGGAGGCAAAAGGTGTATGGTTGCACCAATCTCATCAGGAAGCGTAATGAGGTGAGAATTCAAGGACTGGACCTTTCAGACTTTCAGTTATGGTTGATCCCAAAAATATTTTAAATAAAATATGCATTTCAAAATAAAGGATTTTAAGTTTTGTAATTGTAAGATTTGTCACAAAAGATTGCAGGTCCTATCGGGATAAAAATCAGACTTGCTCCCTTTAGTTTTTCATACCCATTTGGGTTACCTTAGGCTGACCCAAAATGCAAATCAGCTATAAGTTGGGTGTGTTTCAATAGTCGTTTAGGCTCAATTGAGACTAGATTTTGTTCAACCAACATTGAGCTCTGTTCAGGTCTAACTAGGCCTAAGAGTCAATGAGTTGAATGGTATACAAAACACCTATCATTTTATCAAGGCTAAAAAAATAACTATATGTATTTTGCATGAATTTGCAAATACCTTTCTACATGTCCAATTATTGTAATGTCAACCTTGTATTTTCCAAATTGTTTCAATATTGCTCATTGGTGGTGCTTACTTATCGACTAACGTAGATGTAATATGTTGAAAATGCTTACTTGGCAGTTGACATGGAGAAAATTAGGTGATGATTGGATCTGTCATCACTATCACCTCCATAATCAAATACACTCTTAAATCCTAAACCTAATTCTCTCTCCTCTTCCAACCCTCATCCTTAAGATGACCGCACAAGCCTCGCCAGTGACCTTTGGCCATTACTACTGCCGCACCTCTCTCATTGGTCCTCATTGTCCTGTCTTCCTCCCTCTTCCTCTTATTTTTTCTCTCCCTCTTTTTTCTCTTCTTCTCCCTCTCCATCCACAAATCCTAGCCTATTGGAAACAAGAATTAGGAAGGCAAGTGCTGGAGAAAGAAAGAGATATTAACAAATATGATGGCTCTCAAACAGAGTTTTTTTTCTTCATAAAATCCATCTCCCTCCATCCTTCCACTTGGAGTGGCCATCTTCTTATAGAGGCTACAACCAAAGCTGATAGCACTAGAATAGATCCCATCAGAAGAAAGAAAGAGAGCGGGAGAGAGAGGAGAGGAAGGCTTAGACCTCATGAGCTCCATAATGGTAGATGCCTACTGGGCGCAAACATTTCACTTCCCCTCCCTTCCCCCATCCTATCTTCTCCTCTAATGGGTGGTTGATGAAGTGTCGTTGGCTTTAGTTCAATGTATTTAGGTGGAAAACTACTTCGAGAGCAGGTCTGATATCTTTCGGTTATATTTTTCATATAATACAAAGCATTTAATCCTATCCAAAATTAGGCTAGTGAGCAATCTATCTTTTGTTTGTTTATGACCCACTGATCATGGGAGATGAGATGATATGTTGATTTTTTCTTCTCATTCTGTATGTTTATCACTCATCAAAGCTTTGCGAAGTTATGTCTTAAGGACCGTGAGGATCCTAGTGTGATTTTGATGTTTACAAAGCCATTGAGGTCAAATGGAAGTACTAATGCTTTCAATTCAATTGATCTAATATATAAGTGAGTAAGGAAGAAAGATTTGATACATCCTTGATACGCTTTGCTTGATACATTTAAAAGAACCTTCAAGAACACATCTAAAACAAATTATATTGGAAGAACTTGAAGAAAGAACTAACTTAGAGTTTAATATACCTTAGAGTCAAGTTCTTTTAATTGAAGCTTAACTCTGTCATTTACATGCTTAATGAGCTTAAACTTTAATGTGCCAAGCATCCTAAGGAGAAAGAAATGATTTGCAATGTTGTTGCTTCTTTTATATGTTTAATGTGCAAATCTAACCTAAAGATACAGAAAAACAGGGTTAGAGTCGACCCCATAAGAGATGGAGTCGACCTTGGCACAATTTGGCACACTTTGGCACATTCTGGCATAAATGGCACAAATGACACAGATCTTGGGTTGACCCAAGAAAAGCTCGGGCCGACCCCAGCTTGGGTTGACCCCAGAAAAAGCTCAGGCCGACCCCAGCTTCAGCCATCTGAAAATACAGCCTTTTGAAATTTACTGAGAGGGCCGACCCCAAGTTTTCTTGAGCCGACCCCAGGTGGAGCCGACCCCAAGAAATCTTGAGCCGACCCCAAGTTGAGCCGACCCCAGAAAAAGTTAAGTCGACCCCAGATTGAAATGTCAAGAAAGTAAGTCTCTGGATTTTTTGAGAGGGCCGACCCCAGAAAAGCTTGAGCCGACCCAAGTCTGATGAACAGTGGTTTGAGTCGACGCTAGGAAAGTTTGGGTCGACCCAAGCACGGACAGAAGCATAACGGCTAGTTGTGCAGAAGTGCTTTTTGGACTCCCAACGGCTATAAACGGCTAGTTTCTTCAATCCAACGGTCAGGAAGGTCTATTTGGAGGTTGGAGAAGTATTTAAGAGGGAGTATTCATCAGAGAAAGTAAGCTTTTGAAAATATATCAAGTGCATTCAAGAGAAAACCCTAGCAAGGAAAGCTTCATTCAATTGCTTCATTCAAAAAGCCAAAAGAAAGTGGTTGAGCAGATTCCAAGAGACATTAAGAGCTCCACCAACCCTTGAAGAGTGAAGCAATCTTGACAAAGAAGAGAAGATCCTTATTAAAGCGATAACTATATTCTAAACTCTTCTTTGTAGCTCATATTTGTTATATTTGCTCATTTAGGAGCTTTATACCTTTGATTTCTTATTTATTGTAAGGTTTGTTGGTGAGCCCGTAAAACCAACGGTGTAGGTTGTTGGTAAGCCCGTAAAACCAACGTAGGTTGTTGGTAAGCCCGTAAAACCAACGAAGGTTGTTGGTCAACCCGTAAAACCAACATTATGTTGTTGGTAAGTCCGCAAAACCAACGTTAGGTTGTTGGTAAGCCCACAAAACCAATGTAGGTTATTGGTGATCCTGGAAAACCAAATTGTAAAGGTTTTGGATTGTGAGCCCGAAAAACAATCCTACTGTAATCCGAGGAATTATAGTAAAATTCCCAAGGGGACGCTTGGGGAGTGGACGTAGGTGCCTTGGGGTGCACCGAACCACTATACATCGTGGTGTTTGTGTTGTGGCTTCACTTGTGATTATTCTTGCATTATCTTTCATCTTTGCTATAGTTTAATTTATTTAAGAAAACATCCACCGCACTCAACTAAGGAAGTTTTTTAAAGCACTAAAAAATTTGGAAAAACCCAATTCACCCCCCCTCTTAGGTTGTCACCTTGGGCAACAAGTGGTATCAGAGCAGATGCTCTATAATTTCTTGCCTTGTGACTTTGACCTAACCGTCAAAGAGCCAAAGATCATGACAACTCAAATAGATAGTTTTCTAGGAGAGGGACAATTAATTGATAGACCTCCACTATTTAATGGTATAAACTACACACATTGGAAAGTACGCATGCGTATTTTTATTCAAGCACATGACTACGATTTATGGAGTGTTATAGTCAATGGGCTATACACAAATACTAATCATGATAAGAAAATGGCTCAGCAAAATGCAAAAGCCATGAATATTCTATATTGTGCATTGGATGATAGTGAACTTAATAGCATATCTTTTTGCATAACTGCTAAGAAAATATGGAGTATGCTTGAAGTTAAATATGAATGTACTAATATTTCTAGTGAATTTGAAACTAGCTCCGAAGAAGAAGAGCAGCAAACTGAAATTAAAAATCTATGCTTTGTGGCATATGAAGATGAGGTATGTACTCGAATACAAAGTAATTTCTCATTCAAAAATCAAGTACATACTGAAGCTCAATCTGATTTTACATTTGATGAACTTCATGATGCTTTTTCTGATTTATACTTAGAATACAAGAAGCTTAATTTAAAGAATAAGAAGCTTAGTTTAAAGAATAAAAAGCTATATCTAAAAATGTCAGAAGAAAAAAATTCTACTGCTGAAATGAAAGACAATTTAAATTCTGAGAATGAACGCTTAAGGTTAAATTCAGAAGAATTGATTTAGAAAAATCAGAATTTAATTAAAGAAAATCAAAACTTAAGTGAAGAAGTTAACCAATTGAAATCTTTTATTAACAAATTCACTGTAAGTTCAGAAAGATTAAAAATGATGTTTGAAAGCCAACATGCTGTTTTTGATAAATCAAGACTTGGCTGGATTCCTTTACTCAACAATAAATCCCTAAAGAAAAAGGTTATCAATTCGCCAAGCAAACCATCAAATAAGATAACTTATTTCAAACATAAAAAGATTGGGAATAAAAACTTTACCTATGGTTCTAAAACGAATAAATCAAATGGTAAAGTTATTATTATTAAACAGATTTGGGTTCCAAAAAGAACCATATGCACTAACCCTCAAGGACCCAAGCAAGCTTGGGTACCCAAAATGAAAATATGAGGGTGTAGATGTAGGTGTGCCAAGCTACCCACGGAACAAATGAAATTTTCATACAAATGGGTGCGTTGACACATAATTAACGATAAGTCTCAATTTATTCATTAAATCTAGTATAAGGTTTAACATTCTACATCGTGTACCGAAATTATCTTTTTATGAAATTACGATACTCTCTGCATCAAAGTTTTTAAATGCCTCATATGTTAAATCTTATCTCAACGATTTTAGCATGAAACTTTCTAGTGCTTGCATCATGATAAGAAAACAATGAATAGATATATATATATATATATATAACCTTCTTCTTCAAGTTTACAAAATCTAAATTTTCTCTCTAATATAAACATTTGATGCTGATTTCATGCCTTCATTGAGCATAATACTTATGAAATTTATTTCATCTTTTGTGAAGGTATGAATATAATTTATCATTATATCATTCATTCCTGATATGATTATTCGAAATATACTATAAGTCGCATGTGTGCATCATATGTTAAATCATCATCATCTCAAATTGGTTCAATCGTAAATGATTAATGTGTTATGATCATAACGAAAAACTCACTTAAAAGTCTTACAATAACGAATTATTTTTTCTTTTACAAGTAATTTTCAAGACTATTCTAAAACTAAAGTCAATAAATCTGATCTTTAAAGTGTTTCATTGAGCATAATCATTGTATCCTTGATTGAATGATTAACACCCTCTCCTAAAATGATCTCAAATTTCACTGATTAATTTTAACTCATCATGTTTAATCTGAGCATAAAAATCTATTAAAGCATGAATATTAATTTTCTTAAACTATCTCTTATAAGTCAAAAATATTTCTTATTTGCTCTAAAAGAAGATTGCTTGTCTTCCTGAAACAAGAGTATCTATATTGAAAGCTAAATCATAATCAGAATTTTGATAGAAACAACTATTTAAGATAATCTGATTAAAATTCAACTTGTATATTTTATTGATAATTATCTTAAGCAAATAGAATCTAAGTTAAATTGATTCTGAAAACAAAAAAATTGATTTAACTTTAATGAATCTTTCTATTGCCTCACATACTTGTCCTTAAACCATTTTACTTAATGAAGTTATCTCTTTAGTTCAAGTGACTTGTGCTTGCTTATATTTAGGCAATCTCTTGAGTAAAGTGACTCAAATTCAATTATTGTCACATCTCATGTTCAGTCATCTAGTTAAGAAATATGTTGTATGAATGTTTTTGTATCCTAGAGAACCTAATGAATTGTCTTCAAGAAAAGAAAAAGATTTTGCTAATGATACAGGATTTATGAGCAAGAAATTTCAACTTGAAGGACACCTCGATGAAAGATACATTAAACATTCCCTTGCAAACAAAAAAAAAAAAAGAGAGATTTTCTTCAGCCAAGGGTGTAAAGAATCTAAAAGGTATTTGGCTTGAAGAATACTAAATGTACTGGTAATCTAAACCCTTCTCTTGTGAGTTAGTTGAGCAAAATCAATAGTCTGAAATTATATAGTAGCATGATTAAACCTTTAATTGCTGATCATCTTGATATCATGCTTCATTCTCATGCTAATGATAATTGTTTCATGGTATGATTAAATTGAAGTTTACTTTTGCCTGTATAATGCATAATCATGAAATACACAAGTTTATGCCTCAAATCTCTAATTCAAAATAACTTGTGATAAGCTATGAATCATTGGGCATAATGAAAATGCTGTTTGCATGATATATATTTATATGCAGCATATTAGATTAATTCTTTATTCTGCTCTTTCATGTAATTACTTGAAAATAACAAAAAGAGAGAGAGATAAAGAAAATAAAAATTAACATTGTTCGGAAGAAGTAAAAGCTAAGTAAATACTCCAATCTTAAGTAAAAGCAGAGCAAGCATAATATATTCAGCACATTTGTGAGACTTGTGTGAGCATTCTTTTGGAAGGAATAAAATCCGTAATTAATTATATTTAAATAGGAAGAGTTTGGAGTGAATATTTTTAAAGGGAATGGTTTAACCTTTCTATATTACTCATCATAGGGATGGTGCCAATGGAGAGGCTAGTGGTAGTACCCGGCACTATTTGACCCAACTATTCGGTGTAGGGTATATTAGGGACGGCATAAGAGGAAGGCTAGTGGTAGTACCTCGTGCCCCTTCCAACTCCACCGGATAGGGAGCAAATAGAATATAGAGCATAGAAAAGTAAAACCGAAAAACAAATGAAGATGATTAAAATGTTCATTGAGTGGTTAAAGAAAGAAATTAAAAAACAAATTGGGGAATGAATGATAAATAAATGAAAATATATAAGAAGGTTGTGAAAAAAAAAAAAACAAATGAAGTTTCAATCACTTGAAAACACACCTTAAGGATAAAATCAGTGCTAAATTATATTTAAATAGAAAGAATTTTATTTGAAAAGAATTGATTTTGATCCATGACATGCTTGTTATGTTTTGCATACTTTGAATTATATGTTTTCAATATTCAGTTTGAAATGCTCCATGCTTGAATAATTTGATTGAAACATGTTTCTACCAATAGGAAATTTATTTTTCTTTTATGACACTCATAATTTGAAATAGGCTTTAACTTTGTACACAAGTTTTTGCTTCACCTTTGACTTCGAAATAACTTGTATTCCAAAGCCTAATGAAAATTGTTTTCACTTGCATTCTATACTCATCAATGATATTTTGGATTTCTCTCGTACTCTTTTGATCAAATAAATTTTTTTTAATTAAATCGGTTCCAATGCTTGAATATTTGAAAAATTACATAAGAATTTTTCTAAAAATATTTTTGAAAGAAATTTTAGATTTGTCATTCATGATCACCTTTGAAATCTGAAAGTTGAATATATTTACAAAAAGGAGAAGAAAAGAATAATTCTATTTTAATGAATATCTTCTGAAAAATTAAAGAAAAGGATAATTTGAATTTGCAAATTAGGCAGAATGAATTGATTATAATTTATCTTTCAACTTGCCTAACATTAGTACATAAAGTCCTCCAATTTGTACCAAAATTCAATATGAATTTCAAATATTCTGGATGTGCTCTAATGAAATATGTGTTTTCAATCTTAATAATTTAAGATGAGCTACAATGTAGAAGATGCATATCTCAAATTATAATCCTGAAAGCTTCCTTGAAAATTTTTATGAAATTCAAAATCTGATTTTGTATAAAAGCTTAAACTTAAATTAAAAATGCTTATATCGTTGCATTTTTGTAACTTTCATTATATGCTTCAATGATTGCATCATTTTGAGAATAACTCAATATGATTTCTAGATGAAAACTACGGTTTAAGAAAAATAGAATTAATTTTGATGTCTTGATTGCTTGCTCCGATACGCATCTAAAACATATCATTTTTTATCTTATAAGTTTATTAAAATTGGTCTAAATGATGTATTTTTCAATAATCTTGATTGCGAACAAATGTTTCTAAATATATGATTTTATTTTGATATTAAAAAGATTTATTGTGCTTCATGTATACATTGCTGAGAAACTATGACTAAGAAATTGAAATTTATAAATATACACTTGAATGATCTTCTATATATTTTTCTTGCATAGTTAATTGCTTCTATCATTAAAAGAAAAAGCTATTTTTAAGAAGAGAGTGAATGATCCTAAAGCTTGAAATATTTCATCTTACTCAAATAATTTTTAAAGGAAAAAAATATAATTACTTGTGAAAGAAATTTGAGCTTTAAAAGAATTATTTTCTGATTAATATTTCCATACATATTCAAAAAAATTAAGAGGAAATATAACTTATTCTTGAAAGATTAAAAAGAGTGATTGCTATTGTTGCTGGTGGTCCAAACCGAGAACGATTGACACGACGGTGTGAACGGGGTTCCGCCTGAGTTGTCTTGGTTGGTGCTGGTCGCGCTCCACCTTCCGCCAAGGAACCTGCAAACAAGCCTTGCACCACCACCAGGGTGGTGATGGCCCTCCGACGGTCAAGTCAGAGGAGATTGGAGGAGGAGAGATGATAATCACAAGTGGGAGAGAGTGCTCCGGGAGGTATTGCTTACCCCCCCTTCTCCCCCCAGCCGCATATATACCTGGCTGGGAGGTCTCTCAGGGGGGTTTGTCGTCGTGGGGCACGATAGAATGGCCACTGACATGGCCGTTACGGGGCGTCGTGGAGCAGCGCTGGGTACGGTCATGGCAGGGCGTAGTGGAGCTCCGCTTTGTACGGTTGATACAGGAGATCGTGGGCAGCATCGGGTACAGCCGTTGCAGGGAGTAGTGGAGCAGGAGGCCGCGGCGTGCCTCTGGAGAATAGCCTGTCGTTATCAAAAGATCTCCGACTCGGGGTCGGAATGCTGGATCATAGGGCAGCCGACCCGGGGTCGGGCTGCGAAGCCGAGGAGGTCCGACTCGGGGTCGGAGTGCTGGATCATAGGGCAGCCGACCCGGGGTCGGGCTGCGGAGCCGAGGAGGTCCGACTCGGGGTCGGAGTGCTGGATCATAGGGCAGCCGACCCGGGGTCGGGCTGCGGAGCCGAGGAGGTCCGACTCGGGGTCGGAGTGCTGGATCATAGGGCAGCCGACCCGGGGTCGGGCTGCGGAGCCGAGGAGGTCCGACTCGGGGTCGGAGTGCTGGATCATAGGGCAGCTGTAGCTTTCCTGGATACGCGTGCCGATCACGTGGGGCATGGCGGCTCAATTCCCCCATAACAGTAGCCCCCCACTTCCGAGCCTGGAACCAGAAGGGGAACAGGTGAAGGGAGTGATGTTTCGAGATTGCCGCCATCCTTCGGAGAGGCGCGCGCGCTTCAAGCTTCCCGCCTTCTTTATGGCGTATGGCGGTTGCTGCTGACCTGGCAACCTGAGGATTTCGGCGGACATCCTTCCTTAATGGTGTCAATTCGCCTTTGGGGTGCGAGCGACCCTTCGGCGGCCAGGCGTCTTCTGGCGTCATCGAGGTGTCACTTGCCCTTTCGCCTATTTAATCGGGGGCCCTCCCCCGTCCGTCTTCTTCTTTACGGACATTTTCGAGTTTCTCCTTTGCGCTACCATTGTTGCCGCCGAAACGTTCGCTTGCTTTTCCTTTGACGCTCTCGGAGCCGTTCTTCCTCCTCTTCAAGTGAGTTTCCCACTCTTCTACTTTGAGCTCTTCATACTTTTTCTTTTTGTACTAGTGCACCCCAGTCGTTCCGGCCTTTCCCTCCTTCTTGACCCCGTCCTGACCGTAGATTGGCCATTAGGGATGGGCGAAGTGGGAGCAGATACCTCAGGAAACTCTTCCGGCGCTAAGCCAGGCATCCGAGGGTTAGGCCTCAGGAAATTCTTCCGGGGCTAAGCCAGGCATCCGAGGGTTAGGCCTCAGGAAATTCTTCCGGCGCTAAGCCAGGCATCCGAGGGTTAGGCCTCAGGAAACTCTTCCGGCGCTGAGCCAGGCATCCGAGGGTTAGGCCTCAGGAAACTCTTCCGGCGCTAGGCCAGGCATCCGAGGGTTAGGCCTCAGGAAACTCTTCCGGCGCTAAGCCAGGCATCCGAGGGTTAGGCCTCAGGAAATTCTTCCGGCGCTAAGCCAGGCATCCGAGGGTTAGGCCTCAGGAAACTCTTCCGGCGCTGAGCCAGGCATCCGAGGGTTAGTCCTCAGGAAATTCTTCCGGCGCTAAGCCAGGTATCCGAGGGTTAGGCCTCAGGAAATTCTTCCGGCGCTAGGCCAGGCATCCGAGGGTTAGGCCTCAGGAAATTCTTCCGGCGCTAAGCCAGGCATCCGAGGGTTAGTCCTCAGGAAATTCTTCCGGCGCTAAGCCAGGCATCCGAGGGTTAGGCCTCAGGAAATTCTTCCGGCGCTAGGCCAGGCATCCGAGGGTTAGGCCTCAGGAAATTCTTCCGGCGCTAAGCCAGGCATCCGAGGGTTAGGCCTCAGGAAATTCTTCCGGCGCTAAGCCAGGCATCCGAGGGTTAGGCCTCAGGAAATTCTTCCGCTCGCTGGTCGGCCAAGGCTGGCGCAAGCCGAAGCGACCGGTCGGGGCTTCCGGCTAGTCTGCTCCCGGGATGATCATCGGGTTAGCCAGGCATCTGAGGGTTGTCAAGCCTCAGGGAAATTCCGCTCGTTGGTCGGCCAAGGCTGGCGCAAGCCGAGGCGACCGGTCGGGGCTTCCGGCTAGTCTGCTCCCGGGATGATCATCGGGTTAGCCAGGCATCTGAGGGTTGTCAAGCCTCAGGGAAATTTCGCTCGTTGGTCGGCCAAGGCTGGCGCAAGCCGAGGCGACCGGTCGGGGCTTCCGGCTAGTCTGCTCCCGGGATGATCATCGGGTTAGCCAGGCATCTGAGGGTTGTCAAGCCTCAGGGAAATTCCGCTCGTTGGTCGGCCAGGCTTCCGGCTAGTCTGCTCCCGGGATGATCATCGGGTTAGCCAGGCATCCGAGGGCCAAGCCTCAGGGAAATTCCGCTCGTTGGTCGGCCAAGGCTGGCGCAAGCCGAGGCGACCGGTCGGGGCTTCCGGCTAGTCTGCTCCCGGGATGATCATCGGGTTAGCCAGGCATCCGAGGGCCGAGCCTCGGGAGATTCCACTCGTTGGTCGGCCTAGGCTGGCGCAAGCCGAGGCGACCGGTCGGGGCTTCCGGCTAGTCTGCTCCCGGGATGATCATCGGGTTAGCCAGGCATCTGAGGGTTGTCAAGCCTCAGGGAAATTCCGCTCGTTGGTCGGCCAAGGCTGGCGCAAGCCGAGGCGACCGGTCGGGGCTTCCGGCTAGTCTGCTCCCGGGATGATCATCGGGTTAGCCAGGCATCCGAGGGCCGAGCCTCGCCGAGCCTCGGGAGATTCCACTCGTTGGTCGGCCTAGGCTGGCGCAAGCCGAGGCGACCGGTCGGGGCTTCCGGCTAGTCTGCTCCCGGGATGATCATCGGGTTAGCCAGGCATCTGAGGGTTGTCAAGCCTCAGGGAAATTCCGCTCGTTGGTCGGCCAAGGCTGGCGCAAGCCGAGGCGACCGGTCGGGGCTTCCGGCTAGTCTGCTCCCGGGATGATCATCGGGTTAGCCAGGCATCCGAGGGCCGAGCCTCGGGAGATTCCACTCGTTGGTCGGCCTAGGCTGGCGCAAGCCGAGGCGACCGGTCGGGGCTTCCGGCTAGTCTGCTCCCGGGATGATCATCGGGTTAGCCAGGCATCTGAGGGTTGTCAAGCCTCAGGGAAATTCCGCTCGTTGGTCGGCCAAGGCTGGCGCAAGCCGAGGCGACCGGTCGGGGCTTCCGGCTAGTCTGCTCCCGGGATGATCATCGGGTTAGCCAGGCATCCGAGGGCCGAGCCTCGGGAGATTCCACTCGTTGGTCGGCCACTTGTCGCTCGCCGCCCATCGGGGTTTCTCTGTGCCCAGCCGCGACCGTGTTTCTCCTCTCCTCCAAGCGTTGCCTGGGGGGAACACGAGAAGGGTATTAAACGCTAATTAATGCGTTACCTGGGAAATCGGATCGCCAGTTGCTGCTGGTGAGGAGTGTTAGTTGAGCGGCCGCGATACGCGGGTTCTTCGAGGAGGATGCGGCCTGGGCGCGAGCGGAGACACGTGGACCTAGGGGTATACGTCACCCGGATCGTCCTGCACAAAGAATGCGATTTAAGGAGAATGACGCTTAGGAAATCGCGGGGAGATACGCCTCGGGAGCCGGAACGGCTCCGGATTCAGTGCGCCTGCATTTATTGGAGCCACCCGTATCGGAACTACCAGGGGGCCGCAGCTTGGCTATAAATACAGGTGCAGGTACGATGGAATTTGCCAAGCCGGAGCTGCAGGTTGCCATGGATCGCGGACCTCCTCCTTGGCATATGACTGAGAGACTCCTGTCGAAGGAAAGGGGAGGCGCTCCCCTTACAACTTCAGCCAACTAGCCGTTTCATCTGGGATCAACAAGGAGGGTCTCCCCGGCGGAACTCCGCTCTAGGCGTTTCATCCGGGATCACATCTCCCCTCCTTGAAGTTCAGCCTCCCGGTTGAGCTCTGCGCCGGACGCTCAATCCGGGACCGCGCCTCCATATACTCTTCCCCCTTGAATCCCTTCTCTTCCCTACCATTGGGGAAGATGGGAATATCCTTTGGAGGCGGCGTTCCCCTGGGGGCAGCGGGAGCTTCTTCTGCGGCGGCTCCTCCTCTTTTTGGTGAGGTGCTGGATGGCGCCTCCGGTTAGAAGCACCCACTTCTGGTGGGACTGCAGCCGCCCTGGGTTGAGGGTTTGGGTCCCCACCTCTTCTTTACTTTCTTTACTCCCTAATTCCCCTCTGGGAATTCCTTGTAATCACACGAGCACGCCACTGTAACCAGAAATTATTGAAATGAAAAGTATTGCACCTTTTTAAATTGTCTTTCTGGCCTTGTTGTTCTACTGGTAATACATCCGCAGGTTAGCGGAATTCCAGCCCCTTGGAATTTCTCGGCCATCTAGGGCTTCCAACTGGTAGGAGCCAGGTCGGTTTACCCAACGAACTTTATACGGGCCTTCCCAATTTGGCGCTAGCTTCCCACCTTCCGTAGGTTGAGATGCCTTAGCTCGCCTCAGCACCAGATCTCCAATTCTGAAAAGCTTCGGTCGGACTTTGGAGTTGTAATATCGGGCCACCCTCTGCTGATACATTGCCATCCGTACCTGAGCCATTTCCCTTGCCTCTTCCAAGAGATCCAAGTTCCCTCGGAGTTGCTCTGAATTGGCCTCGGGTCGGTGCGCGGCCACCCGAGGCGAGGGGAGTCCGAGCTCCACGGGGGCAACGGCTTCCGTGCCATAGGTTAGGCTGAAAGGCGTCTCTCCAGTAGGAGTCCGTTGTGTGGTCCGATACGCCCAAAGGACATTCTCGAGTTCCTCGACCCAAGCTTGCCCCGTCCGGCCGATCCGCGCTTTGATACCTTGGAGGATTGTCCGATTTGTGACCTCGGCCTCGCCGTTGGTTTGGGGATGCGACACGGATGTGAACCGATGCTCGATCCCGAATTCCTCGCAGAAGTCCCGGAAGTGCTTGTTATCAAACTGTCGACCGTTATCCGAGATGAGGACCCGAGGTACTCCAAATCGGACAATGATGTTCTTCTTCACGAACTTCCGGACTTGTGCCTCCGTGATGGTGGCCAGTGGCTCTGCCTCCACCCACTTGGTGAAGTAGTCGATGGCGACAATCAAAAATTTCCGCTGGGCCGAAGCGACGGGGAATGGTCCGAGGATATCCATTCCCCACTGTGCGAAGGGCCAGGGCGCGGTGATTGGCGCCAAGGGGACAGAGGGGACTCTCTGGACGTTGGCGTGGCGCTGGCAGGCGTCGCATTTCCGCACGTGGTCCTTCGAGTCCTCCAACAAGGTCGGCCAATAGTAGCCTTGCCTCATGGTCTTATGCGCCAAGGACCTAGCCCCCAAGTGCGATCCGCAGATGCCTTCGTGGACTTCGCCGAGGGCGTAGGCCGCTTCCGCGGGGCGGAGGCACCTTAAGAGGGGGGCGGTAAACGAGGTCCGATACAGCCTCCCTTCATAAAGTACGTAGTGGGCGGACTTCTTTACAAGCCGCCGGGCCTGATCTTCGTCTTCAGGGAGGATTCCTTCGGCGAGGTAGGCGACGAGCGGGTCCATCCAAGACGGCTCCGGATCAATTGCCATCACCGCTCCAGCCCCGTCAATGCTCGGGGCATCCAGGGTCTCCAGGTAGATTGCCCTCGACAAGTTGTGCGCGTCTGCGTCCACTAGGCGGGACAACCTGTCGGCCCTGGCATTTTCGCTCCTCGGGACCTGCTGAATGTCAACACTGCCGAGGTCGGGAATGAGTGTTTGCACCTTCCGGACGTAGCTCTGCATGGTCGGGCTCCGCGCCTCGAACTCCCCTCGAACCTGCCCGACCACCAGCTGGGAGTCGGTGAAGACTTTCAGACGCCGGATGCCGAGCTCCTTGGCGAGTTTGAGTCCCGCGACTAGGGCCTCGTACTCCGCCTCATTGTTGGTCACTGGAAATCCGAACCTCAAGGCATACTCGGCTATCACTCCATCGGGATTGGTGAGGACCAGCCCAGCCCCTCCACCTTCAGGGTTCGACGACCCGTCAATGTGGAGCGTCCAGATCGGGAGATCGAGGCTGGGTGTCTCCGGCGGCTTAGGTTCCGCCTCCTGCACAGTGCACTCAGCGAGAAAGTCCGCGAGCACCTGGGCCTTGATGGCTGGTCGGAGCTGGTAGCGGATGTCGAACTCACCAAGTTCTACTGCCCACTTCACCAGCCGTCCCGCATTCTCTGGATTGCTGAGAATCTGCCGCAGTGGTTGATCGGTCAAAAGGGTGACAGAATGAGCCTGGAAATAGGGGCGAAGCCTCCTGGTCGCAGTCAGCAGCGCGAAGGCGATCTTCTCAGCCTTCGTGTACCGCGTCTCGGCATCCCGGAGGACTCGGCTGATGTAGTATACAGGCTTCTGAAGTCTTGCCTCTTCCCGAACCAGTACTGCGCTGACTGCGGTTGGGGAGACCGCCAGGTAAAGGTAGAGCATCTCCCCCTCTTGCGGCTTGGACAGCAGGGGAGGAGACGCCATGTACTCCTTGAGCTGGTCGAACGCCGCATGACATTCGGCCGTCCAGAGGAAGTCTTTTGGGCGCTTCAACACCTTGAAGAATGGTTGGCAGCGTTCGGCCGACTTTGCCACAAATCGTCCGAGCGCGGCGACCCTTCCAGCGAGCTCCTGAACCTCCTTCACTTTGGTCGGAGGGGACATATCTTGGATGGCTTTGATCTTGTCCGGGTTGGCCTCGATCCCCCGCTGGTTGACAATGAAACCGAGGAACCTCCCGGCCGAAGCACCAAAAGCGCACTTCGCTGGGTTTAGCTTCATGCGAAACTTTCGCAAGGTGGTGAAAGTCTCCTCCAGATCTGCAATGTGCTGGTCTGCATGGCGGCTTTTTACCAGCATATCGTCCACGTACACCTCCATATTCCGGCCGATCTGCTCCTTGAAGATTTTATTGACGAGGTGCTGGTAAGTGGCGCCAGCGTTCTTCAGACCGAAGGGCATTACCTTGTAACAGTACAGCCCCCGGTCTGTTATGAAGGCAGTTTTCTCCTCGTCCTGTGGAGCCATCATTATTTGGTTGTAGCCGGAGAAGGCGTCCATAAAAGACAGTAGCTGATATCCGGAAGTCGCGTCGACCAGTTGGTCTATCCGTGGAAGCGGAAAGCTATCCTTGGGGCACGCCTTGTTCAGGTCGGTGTAGTCGACGCACATCCTCCACTTCCCGCTCGCCTTCCGGACAAGTACGACGTTTGCCAGCCACTCGGGGTAGCTCACCTCTCTTATGAAACCTGCCTCCAAGAGTTTGTCTACCTCCTGGTCGACCACCCGGATCCGATCCGGGGCACAGTGTCTCTTCTTTTGCTTTACTGGTCGGTGGGTCGGGTCGACGTTGAGGGCGTGAGAAACGACCTCCGGGTCGATCCCAGGTACATCGGCCGCCGACCAGGCAAACACATCTGCATTGGCTCGGAGGAATTCCACTAACCGGAGCCGAGCTTCCAAGTCGAGGTTGGCACCGACCCGGACCGTGCGGTCCGGGCGGCCTTCTTCGAGGGGAACTTCGATTACGCCCTCGGCCGGCTCTCCGTGCCGCAAGGCCACTTCGTCTCTGGCGTCAAGTGACTCGACGCTTAGGGCCTCCATGGGCTTCTTCCCTTTGAGAGTTGCTAGGAAACACTGCCGTGCGGTCGGCTGGTCACCTCGGACCTCTCCAATCCCGGCCGCTGTGGGGAACCGCATGAGCAAATGGTAGGTAGAAACCACCGCGCGAAGGGCGTTCAGTCCGGGTCGTCCGAGGATAGCGTTGTAGGCCGAGGGGACACGGACGACCAAGAACCCGAGCCGCACCGTGGCTTCTGCGGGTGCAATGCCCGCAGTCACAGGCAGCTCGATGACACCTTCGGCCGAGATAGCGTCTCCAGTGAATCCTATGAGGGGGGTGGATGTTTTGTGCAACAATTGTCGGGAAAAGCCCATCTTTTGGAAGGCCTCGTAATACAAAATATCAGCTGAGCTTCCACTATCCACAAGAACACGCCTTACATCATAGTCCGCCATAGTGAGAGAGATCACCATGGCGTCATCGTGGGGAGTCTGAACCCCCTTTACATCTTCATCACAAAAAGTGATTACATTTCCGACCCGCTGCCTCTTCGCGACGGCCACTCCTGATACTTCCGCCGAGCCCCCTGCGTTCCTCACGGGCCGAGAGCAGCCCCCTGATGGTGTGGATCACTCCCGCAACGGGTCGATTCTGCTCCCGAGGCTCCTGAGGGGCCGGGTCGGCTGGACGCGGGTCTGCGGGGGGACGTCGGTCGTTTACATATCGACCGAGATGCCCTCGGCGAATGAGAGCCTCGATCTCGTCCCGAAGCTGGAAGCAGTCTTCGGTATCGTGGCCGTGGTCTCGGTGGTACTCACAGTACGCCCGAGAAGGCTTCCTCCCAGGGATCTTCTTCATCTGCCTCGGGACCGGGAGGTCCTCCCGCCCCTTGACCTCCATGAGGATCTGGGCCCGGGGGGCCAGGAGTGGGGTGTACCGGTTGAAGCGTCGGTGCGGAGAACGAGGGCGTGTGGCGCCGTGGTTCCTTGCTGGTGACGGGCTTCTGCGCCGGCGTTGAGGCGTCGGGCTCCTCCTCTGGGGTGCCTCTTTTCGCCTTTTCTTCCCGGGTTTTAGAGGGGCCTCGGCGGCCTCCTTGTTCCGGTGGGAGGCTGCCTCCTCGGCGTCTGCATACTGGTTTGCCCGAGACAACAGCTCCGGGAAGCTCCGCGGCAGGCGTTTGTCCAGGGAGAAGGTGAGTCTGCCCTTCCGGAAGCCTCGCTTCAGGGCTGAGAGAGCCACCTCCTGGCTCAAATTCCGGACCTCCAGTGTTGCCTTGTTGAAGCGGGTGAGATAATCCCGCAGGCTCTCTCCCTCGTTCTGCCGGACATCGAAGAGGGAGTCGGAGACCAGTCTTCGCCGGCTACTGACGGCGAAATGGCTGATGAAGAGACGGGTGAACTGGTGGAAGGACTGGATGGAATTAGCCTCCAGGCCGGCGAACCACGCCCTTGCCGGGCCGCGGAGGGTCGCCGGGAAGGCCTTGCAGAGGAGAGGATCCGATGCTCCATGGAGGAGCATAAGAGTCCTGAAACTCTCCACGTGGTCCCGTGGGTCCGCCGCCCCGTCGTAGGGTTCGATCGCCGGCATTTTGAACCCCGGCGGGTTTAGGGTTCGCAGGATCCTTGAGGCAAGCGCCGGCTGGGAGGAGATTTCCAAGTCGGCGAAGGGATCTTTGGAGTGGCCCTTCAGGACCTGGAGCTGTCTGTGGAGATCGTCCACCCGCCGGTCCAGGGAGCGCGACCGGTGGGTGGGAGACAAGGAGCGGCGCGAGGGGGACCGACTGGAGTGCGGGCCCCTCGAGGACTGGGGTGTCTGAGAACGCGCCCGGGTCCGCCTCTCGTACCCCGCGCAGCTCCGATGAGAAGGTCCTGGCAGAATGGACCGCACTCGAGAATCCTCCCCGCGCCGGCGCTCCTCTCCATGGGAGAGGAAGGAGCGCGGGTTGTGAGGAAGAGGCGAGTGCTCGGGGAGCAGCGGCTCCTGAGCCCGCTGCGGCACCCGAGAGATCACACCCTGCAGATTCTGCACTGCCTCCGCGAGGGTGCGAACCTGCTGGGCTAGCTGGTCGAACTGAGCAGGTTCGACCGTCTGAATGGGAGGAGAAGCGGTGGAATGCTGCTGAGAGTGTGTTGGGGACGCAGCAGCCTCCCGGCCAGAGGCGCGAGAGGCTCCGCGACCGGAAGCATTGGAAGCTCCGCGACCACCTCGCCGTGCCATTACGATCGTTCTGAGATTAGGCCCTCCTTCTAGCGCCAACTGTTGCTGGTGGTCCAAACCGAGAACGATTGACACGACGGTGTGAACGGGGTTCCGCCTGAGTTGTCTTGGTTGGTGCTGGTCGCGCTCCACCTTCCGCCAAGGAACCTGCAAACAAGCCTTGCACCACCACCAGGGTGGTGATGGCCCTCCGACGGTCAAGTCAGAGGAGATTGGAGGAGGAGAGATGATAATCACAAGTGGGAGAGAGTGCTCCGGGAGGTATTGCTTACCCCCCCTTCTCCCCCCAGCCGCATATATACCTGGCTGGGAGGTCTCTCAGGGGGGTTTGTCGTCGTGGGGCACGATAGAATGGCCACTGACATGGCCGTTACGGGGCGTCGTGGAGCAGCGCTGGGTACGGTCATGGCAGGGCGTAGTGGAGCTCCGCTTTGTACGGTTGATACAGGAGATCGTGGGCAGCATCGGGTACAGCCGTTGCAGGGAGTAGTGGAGCAGGAGGCCGCGGCGTGCCTCTGGAGAATAGCCTGTCGTTATCAAAAGATCTCCGACTCGGGGTCGGAATGCTGGATCATAGGGCAGCCGACCCGGGGTCGGGCTGCGGAGCCGAGGAGGTCCGACTCGGGGTCGGAGTGCTGGATCATAGGGCAGCCGACCCGGGGTCGGGCTGCGGAGCCGAGGAGGTCCGACTCGGGGTCGGAGTGCTGGATCATAGGGCAGCCGACCCGGGGTCGGGCTGCGGAGCCGAGGAGGTCCGACTCGGGGTCGGAGTGCTGGATCATAGGGCAGCTGTAGCTTTTCTGGATACGCGTGCCGATCACGTGGGGCATGGCGGCTCAATTCCCCCATAACAGCTATAAATTTTGAACAATTATGGATCACTCTACATTCTTGATATTATAGAAAAAAAAAGAAAAGAGAGTTTGAAAGAAAATTCATCTTTTGAGGGAAAGATTTAAATACTCAATATCTTTATTAAAAATTATCTTCAAACTCTAAACTCTCAAATGGAATGATTAATTAAGGGAGAAAAAGAAAATTTCAGAGGAAGAGATAATATAGAACTTAATCGTGTAAATTCACAACTAAAGATGAGAGAAAGAATACTAAATGTAAAGTGGTATTAAACTTTGTGCTTCATTGAATATCTTTTGAAAGTTGGATTTCCATCTATATTCATCGGTAAATCATTTGTTTCTGAAAATTAATTTAAAATGATTCCATCTGTCTTAGTATCGAAAATTTATCTTGAAATCTACTTATGAGTTCTTATTGGGTTACACTTTAATTGTCTTATTGTGTTTCAATCCTGAATCAATTCATTTTAATTGATTTTGATGCTATGATCTTTAAAGGAGTAAAAGAAAGTCTTTAAGAGAGCTCTAAAAGAACTTTCAAAGTTCTGAATTTTATGAATCCTACATTGCATAAATTCATGTTTTGGTATCTATGCCCCAATACTTTTATATCATGAAAGAACTTTGAAGTCATTAAGAATTAAGGATTCAACATAATCTTATATTTTTCGAGTATATAAGTTTTGATCTTTATCTGCTCTTATACTATACTCTGAAAATTAATTAGATTGCTCTCATGTTGCTATATACTAAATATATTAAAAAAAGAAGGTATTGGATTTTCATTCGTGCTTTCTTTGAATATTATTCTTGATACTTCTTGAAATAACTTGAAAAAGATTCCATCTACACTTGATTTGAAAACTATCTTTGGAATCTACATTTAGAGATCTCTTTTGGCTCACATCTTAAATGTCTCATTTTTAAAGCCAAACTTTTCATCCTTGATTTTGATGTGATCCAATCATAATTTTAAAACTATCTTAATTAGCTCTGATCTATACTCATTATCTTGCCCTGACAGTATTGCCTTGAGTCACATAATTCATATTCTTGCAATAATTTGGCATGCACTGAATGAAATATTGTCTTGTGCTTAATATTTCATTATTTTGCAATTTTTTTGATATTGTTAAAAAGAAAAAGAAATATCTGAGTATATGCTCATAATGCTTTATGTTTTGAATTGAATATCAATCAGCTTAGATTGAAATATGTTGATTATGTTAAAGCTGATTAACTCTAAAGCATTATCATGAAGTATGTTCTTAAAGTATCTCCCAGACTTTGTATTTGTTTTGACTTATATTTGCTCTTTGTGGTAGTTTGTATTTCTTCTCTAAAATATAGTGCTTTTGGCATAGACAATGTTTCTCTTGAGTTATGATCTTTGTAATTGTCATTACAATGCTATCCATTTCATTGTTATTCATTCTTTTTGATGATAACAAAAAGGGGGAGAAAATATAAGGGAGAAACTAGAAGCAAATTTTATAAGAAAAACAGTATAGGGGAGAAAATATAATAGGGGAGAAAATATAAAAGGTATATATTGCATACTTAAGGGGGAGACATGTATTATATACTTAAGGGGGAGACATTTGACAAAGAGAAAATCTGAATTTGGCACATAATCATAGAGATTTTTTTTGCCTCGATACATAGCTTGAAACTCTTGCTTTGGTTGCCATCCACGAGCTGCACATATGGGCCATCACCATGGGAAAGGTCCTGTTAGCTTGCCATGTAACAATCACACCAGAGGCAGACGCTGATCGCATACTCGATGAGGCGACAGGATATATCAGGAGAGAGTGT
This sequence comes from Phoenix dactylifera, assembly GCF_009389715.1. Taxonomy (NCBI): domain Eukaryota; kingdom Viridiplantae; phylum Streptophyta; class Magnoliopsida; order Arecales; family Arecaceae; genus Phoenix; species Phoenix dactylifera. The sequence continues at coordinate 397,367 of NW_024067720.1, read as the reverse complement.
AGCATCAGTCATGTCACCATTCAGATAGAGCGCCTGTAGATTTGTTTTTGCTGAGAGGTATAAACCAAGGGCGTTGGAATGGCAAAGCTAAAATTCATTAGGCATTCCACTTGGATAAGATAGGGGGAGCTTTTGGTTCATTGATACATTCTCTAAATTGGACTATTTGAAACTTTTACACCAAAAGCATTTTCTATACATTAAACCTTACTTCTCACATTAATATCAATTTGCTTACACTCAACGTTTTGTAATCATCAAAAAGGGGGAGATTGAGGATCGTAGTGTGATTTTGATATTTACAAAGTCATTGAGGTCAAATGGAAGTACTAATACTTTCAATTCAATTGATCTAATACATAAGTGAGTAAGAAAGAAAGATTTGATACATCCTTGATACGCTTTGCTTGATATATTTAAAAGAACCTTCAAGAATACATCTAAAACAAATTATATTGGAAAAACTTGAGGAAAGAACTAATTTAGAGTTTAATATACCTTAGAGTCAAGTTCTTTTAATTGAAGCTTAACTCTGTCATTTACATGCTTAATGAGCTTAAACTTTAATGTGCCAAGCATCCTAAGGAGAAAGAAATGATTTGCAATGTTGTTGCTTCTTTTATATGTTTAATGTGCAAATCTAACCTAAAGATGCAGAAAAACAGGGTTAGAGTCGACCCCATAAGAGATGGAGTCGATCCTGGCATAATTTGGCACATTCTGGTACAAATGGCACAAATGACACAGATCTTGGGTCGACCCAAGAAAAGCTCGGGCCGACCCCAGCTTGGGTCGACCCCAGAAAAAGCTCGGGCCGACCCCAGCTTCAGCCATCTGAAAATACAGCATTTTGGAATTTACTGAGAGGGCCGACCCCAAGTTTTCTTGAGCCGACCCCAGGTGGAGCCGACCCTAAGAAACCTTAAGCCGACCGCAAGTTGAGCCGACCCCAGAAAAAGTTGAGTCGACCCCAGATTGAAATGTCAAGAAAGCAAGTGTCTGGATTTTCTGAGAGGGCCGACCCCAGAAAAGCTTGAGCTGACCCAAGTCTGATGAACAGTGGTTTGAGTCGACCCTAGAAAAGTTTGGGTCAACCCAAGCACGGGCAGAAGCATAGCGGCTAGTTGTGCAGAAGTGCTTTTTGGACTCCCAACGGCTATAAACGGCTAGTTTCTTCAATCCAACGGTCAGGAAGGTCTATTTGGAGGTTGGAGAAGTATTTAAGAGGGAGTATTCATCAGAGGAAGTAAGCTTTTGAAAATACATCAAGTGCATTCAAGAGAAAACCCTAGCAAGGAAAGCTTCATTCAATTGCTTCATTCAAAAAGCCAAAAGAAAGTGGTTGAGCAGATTCCAAGAGATATTAAGAGCTCCACCAACCCTTGAAGAGTGAAGCAATCTTGACAAAGAAGAGAAGATCCTTATTAAAGCGATAACTATATTCTAAACTCTTCTTTGTAGCTCATATTTGTTATATTTGCTCATTTAGGAGCTTTATACCTTTGATTTCTTATTTATTGTAAGATTTGTTGGTGAGTCCGTAAAACCAACGGTGTAGGTTGTTGGTAAGCCCGTAAAACCAACGAAGGTTGTTAGTCAACCCGTAAAACCAACATTAGGTTGTTGGTGAGCCCGCAAAACCAACGTTAGGTTGTTGGTAAGCCCGCAAAACCAATGTAGGTTATTGGTGATCTCGGAAAATCAAATTGTAAAGGTTTTGGATTATGTCACGATCCCCGCCCCATTTCGGTAGGCCGCCGCGACGGTCCTAGGGTGCGGGTAGGCATAAGGCCACCAGCCACCACGTAGAACCCTACTACCTATCAATCATCAATAAATTCTGAAAAATTTTGGCATGATGCATGCACAAAATGATCACCTTTTCTATAGTGACCTGTCAGGATTATCTCAATACATACAACAACACTACCTGTCAGAGCAGTAATCACATAATCTGTCATATAATGAACCTGGACAATATATATCAATACATCATCTCAGGCATATAACTCATCTGCACACATATATATATACTTGCTTCCTAATCCATCCATGGTCAAACCCATATCCACAACAGGATCTTCTTAGATGTATGCCCTAGAAGCCAATCTGGCTGACACATTGTTAATTCTAGGGACATAATTTTGTACTTGACTATTTATTATTAAATAAATAAAAGGCATCTTATCATTCATATTATTTATGTGTCTATGAATCGTCCAAGAAATTAATAAGATGATGATGCATATTCTCAAGAGTTGAGAATTTGAGCTATGTATCATTGGTGATTAATTTCTAAATGCTCCTGATCAATGGATCATCACGAGGACGGTGATCGATCCGATCAGTGCACAGATCACTTTCCTTCTGAATGGACGAGACTTGAGTCCATAGTGTAGGGACACTGAAGTGATAGTGCAGGTGCTTGTTAGAGAACAAGGGTACTGAGCGTGACCAAGACAAGAAGTCACTTGGATGTCTATCCACTCGTCAGTGACTTGCTTGATGTTGCAGTAGTATGACTGGTCCTTTGACCTGCGGTGCTTCAGCTACTCACAGTGAGGTTATTGTAGTTTGACTACACGTATACATGGTCTCTAGTCATATGGGTCCTTGTAGTGTAGATTGGCTGCAGTAAGTTCACTGTAGGAGTAGGGTATGCACTTACATGAAATCTATCGACCTTGATAGAAGAGGAGTGATCCTATGTGATTTGTTAGACTGAGTTCTAAGACCTTGGCCAGGGCAGTAATATAAAGTGGAGAAAGAGTTTTCCACTATCGAACTCGAGTCAAATAAATCTTGACATATGACAGATGAAGGGGTTTGACGAGTTATCCATGACCTCCATCCTGTAGGGATCCACGATAGTAGGACTGTATCACATGATAACTGCACCTAGAGGTTCATCATTCTATTTTACTGGGTAGCCACTACATGCTGCTAGGTGTCACTGGTGGATGGTGGGACTCACAAGGATTATCTCGATGATCGATAAACCCTAATGAGTAGAGTTGGAATCGTTCCAATCCATTGAAAGGAGTTTTCAATGATATTGTGATAGAGATCATAATATATCTCACTACCAGTCAGAGTAGAACCTATGGGGTCACACACACTAGAATTATTGACCGATCCGATGGTTGAATCGTGATTAGGAATCACAAGTAATCAATTAGATTGATATTCAGTTGAAGAAGGAACAAAGAGAATTAATTAATTGGACTTAAACACAAATCCTACTTCGAGTAGGATTCCTAGAGTCCTAATTGGATTAGGACTGGGAATCCTAGTTGGAGTAGGACTGGAATTCCTACTTGGAATAGGATTCCTACAATCCTAATTAGATTAGGAGTTTTAAATTAAAATTGGATTCATACTTGGAGTAGGATTCCTAGAGTCCTAATCGGATTAGGACTTCGGATTCAAATTAGAGTCCTAATTGGATTAGGACTAAAATTAAATAAGTCCTAATTTGATTAGGGTTTCTTAAGTCCTAATTAATTATTAATCTAATGAATCAAACATGACTCCTAATTGGGTTAGGATTGAAGAGTTCAATTGAGTCATGGTTCACTCAAGTTCTAATTGGATTAGGACTAGTATAGATTGAACCCAATTGATTCATGATTTGGTTATACCCTAATTGGATTAGGGCTAAACCATATTAGGGGCTCCCAATCCTCATTAGATGAGGATTAGGGCAACACAAGAAGGAGGGGCTCAAGCCCCTCCTCCTTTGCTTCATTGGTGCGGCAACACAAGAGGGGTCGGCGCCCCTCTTGGAAAAAAGTCTAGGGCTCCTAACTTGTAGGAGCCCTAGATGCTTTATAAGGAGGTGAAAGGGGGCTGACGCCTAAAATGCATGTGATGCTCTCCTCCTTGCAGCCGTGGCCTCCCTCTCCCTTCTCCATCTTCAGCCGCAAGCAAAGGAAAGCAAGGGAAGATTGTTTGGTGGCCTCTTCCTCCTCCCTTCTCCCTTCCAACGCAAGGAAAAGAAAGAAGGCTGCAGGGGCTTTGATCTTCTTCCTCTCTTCATCCTTCTTCTTCCTCCTCTCAAGCACAATCAAGGGTTGATTAAAAGAGAGGAGATCAGCCATCAAAAGTTATCTCTGCAAGGGAGCTAGCACCCCGGGGAGATAGAAAGCTTGGATTGGTCCTCTGCTTCGTGTGGATACCCATAGAGGCCGGGCACTTGAACGGCTTCAAGCGAACCTTCATCCTAAACCACGAACTTCAGTTTGCGGTGATCATCTACCTGCACAAGGTGAAGATCTGATCTTCTAAAGATTTTAAAAGTTTTTAATCCTTATCTATCTATGAACGGTTTTTGAACAACGTTCATGCGATGAACGGTTGATCCCGCGCATGCCTCTTCCGCTGCATCTGAATTTTTTAAAATTTCAGCGGCATGATCGGTGTATTCTAACAGTGGTATCAGAGCCTAGGCTTCGTAGATTAAGTAAGGATTAATTATTAGTAGGCTTATTAGATCTGAAAATTGAAAGATTATGCATGCTGAAAATTTTCTGCATGCAGATTTTTTCTAGGGTGCTGATTTTTGCATGCTGATTTTTATATGATAAGATGATGATTCTAATTGCATTGTTAATGAGATTACAAAGTTTAGAATCATGATTAGCATGATCAGCAACCTATGTCATGAGATAATCAGTTAGTTTTCAGATTTGAAAATTATAATTGCTGCATGTGGTGATGATCATAGGATTCAAACCCTTTTGGTATTAAATGTAAAGACCTGCGATGTGATCTGCAATGTCATGTAATTTTTCAGATGCTTGCATGCATCTTATTTGATGTTTTGAGAGGCCTGCGTGCCTCCTAAAAAAGGATGTAATTTATTATTATTTTTATTTTACATCTTGTTGTATTTCTGTGATGTGATGTACGTCAACGATCAAGTTGAAGACAAGGCATGAGATGAACAGGGGTCTAAGCGGTTGATGGCGATTGGATCAAGAGTTGGTCAAGGATCGAATCAAGGAGGCTTGGAACAAATTCAAGAGTTGAAGACCAATTGATCGATTGACGTGCATGTGCTTGTAATACGACCTAATTAGAATCCATGATCATCACCTATTTAAAGTTTAGCTTTATTTTGATGCTGCGATTATAACTGCCTGTGATGTGCCGTTTGCATGTGATATGAATGAAAGCCGGGTAGTAGATAGGTTTACATGTGATGTAACAAACCCAATTGAGACCTAAATTAAAACCTCCTCAATCAAGTCGAGAGTGAACCAACATGAGGAAGTCATATTAGATTAATTGATCTAATTGGTGTCTAGGAAAGCATGAAAGGTGGTTACTTAATTAGGACCTTACTCTCTGAGTAAGGGGAGCCTCCCACCTGCTTGTCTGGCCAATTTTTCGATTACCTCTTATGAAGAGCTCAAGTTGCAAATACTAAGACCTGATTAACCAATATTAAGTCAATAGGTCTTCCACTGTAGTAGAGCTGCTAAGGCCTTTCTGATGTTGATTTGTCTCGGCTGGATACAGTGGTCAAGTTGCATCGGGGGGCTGGACCTCTCTATAGACATGAGATGTTGTAGGGTAAAGGTGGGGTTGGGCATCAATAACTATTAGGTGAGGACCCAATGAGGACTTTATTCCTACGGTTATACGGTGGGTTTGACTTAACTAAGAAATGGGACCAATAACTGTTAGGTGAGGTTTTCATGGCTTAGAGACCAAGTAGCACTGCAACATGCTTGAGAAGCATTGTACAAGAGTTGTATATTCATCAATCTATGTGTTACCAATAACTGTTAGGTGAGGTGGCATGTAAATCGATGGGACTGCAGTACCCACTAGAAACCCTAGTCGTGTGGGATTTCCGTTTTCCTACCAGGAGAGTGTGAGAAATTCGAGAAAATAGTGGGAGTTACATTTGTTCTAAAAAGACCTTAGAACAGATTAGGATCAAGTACAAAAGTCTAACTAGAATCTTTACTCTCTAAGAATTATAAAGTCAGCTTCTATACTCTTAACTCATATCCTATAGAACAACCGTTTGACCAAACCCAATTATAAAGATTGGCTCAGCAAATTTCAAAAATAGTTTTGAATTGTGAGAAATTCGGGTATATGCTAGACCATGGAATCCCCATGTTACCAATCCGTTCGATCACTGATCAGCGTAAGACGCTTGTTAAGTGGACGAACAATGACAATAAAGTTAGGTGCTGCACAATGGCATCCATGTCCAATGCATTACAATGCCAGTATGAGAACATGAAGACTGCCAGGGACATATTAAATCACCTGCAAGAGTTGTATGGTGATCAGAGTCACGCAGCTCGGTTTGAAGTGTCCAAGAGGCTCTTCAAAGCCAAGATGCACGATGGGCAGTCTGTCCATGATCATGGTTTGACCATGATAAAGGACTTGAAGAAGCTTGAGAAGCTCGGCATGACCATGCACAAGAAATTGCAAACGGATTTGATCCCACAATCCCTTCTAGCTTCATATGAACAGTTTATAGTAAATTACCATATGAACAAGATTGTATGCACCAAAATAGAATTGTTAAATAAATTGGTAACTAACTTAGGGACCTTGAAAAAGTTCAAGGGGCATCGTTTTCGCTGTCAAGTTGGTTTCTACTTTTAAGAGAGAGTCTATTTGGAAGAAGAAGAAGCCTGCGAAGAAACAGAAGACTAAGAAAACACCAAGTAAGGAAGTTCCAAGAAAAAGGCCAATTGCAAGGAAAAGTGTTTCCATTGCATCATGGACGGCCATTGGAAGAGGAACTGTTCTACATACATGGGAAGCATAAAGAACATGAAGGGTGACAGACCTTCAGAAGGTATGTCAGATATGCTCAGGATACTTAGGGACTGTTACCTATTGCTAGCAGAAATTTGATTTCTGTATTTTATTTAGCATAGAAAGATTTTTATTTGAAAAAAAAATAATAAATTGATTCAACATGGTTTTATGATTGACAGTCTCTATCACATACATATGGATGTATCTGTAATTATATTTGAGCAAACAGTGAATACCATAGGATCTAATAGATCCAAAAATGAGATAAATCTAAAGTATTTGTGGTACCTCAGGCTTGGCCATATAGGAGAAGACAGAATAAACAAATTGGAGAAACATGAGCTTTTGGGCTCATTGACTTCTGAGTCATATTTGATTTGTGAATTCTGCCTTCAAGGAAAGATGGCCAAATTATCCTTTGTAGGATACAGGGAGGTCCACTGAAATACTTACCCTAGTACACACTGATGTGTGTGGCCCATTCGATGTGCAGGCTAGGGGTTGTAATTTTTACTTCATTTTACCGATGATTACTCACAGTATGGATATGTGTATGAGACACAAATATGAAACTTTTGAAAAGTTCAAAAAGCTTAAATATGAAGTAGAAAAATAAGCAGAAAAACTCATTAAGGTTCTTCGATCAGATCGAGGAAGTGAATACCTTAATGGAGAGTTCCGTGATTATCTCAAGGAGAATGGTATAGTTTCATAATGGACTCCTCCTGGTATACCTCAGCTCAATGGAGTGTCAGAGAGGAAGAATCGGACTCTATTGATATGGTCCAGTCCATGATGAGCTTCACTGATTTACCCTTGTTTCTTTAGATAGATGCCCTATTTTTAGCTATTTACTTGTTGAATAGAGTTCCTTCTAAATCCGTTCCTACCACACCGTATGAGATATAGTATGGTAAGAAACCAAGTCTTGGTTATCTCAAGATTTGGGGATGTCCGGCCCACGTCAAGAGACTACAGGCGGACAAACTAGAGGCTAGGACCATAAGTGCTCGTTTTATAGGATATCCTAAAGAGTAATTAGGATACAATTTTTACGTCTCAGAGGAGCACAATGTGTTTGTGAGCCGTCATGCCATCTTCTTGGAAAACCAGTTTATCCTTGATAGAGGCAGTGGGAGGAAAATTGAGCTTGAAGAGAAAGTCTCTGAAAAGCAACGAGTCATGGATCCTATCGAACCCATTAATACAGAGCCAGTACACGATGTCCCTCAACCACCTCGCAGATCAAGTAGGGTCTCCCATCCTCCCGATAGATACTTAGGTATACTAGAAGAGGATACCGAGGAAATGTTCCTAGTGGGAGATAGGGATCACACGCAGGATCCCAAAACCTACGACGAGGCGATATCTGATATCGATTCCGAAAAATGGTTGGAAGCTATGAAGTCAGAGTTAGACTCCATGCATTCCAACCAAGTCTGGACCTTAGTAGATCCACCAGAAGGTATTGTACCTATTGGATGCAAATGGATCTATAAAAGGAAGATAGGTTCGGATGGAGAGGTAGAGACCTATAAGGCAAAGCTTGTGGCGAAAGGGTATAGTCAGCGCGAGGGCATTGACTATCAGGAGACCTTTTCACCTGTAGCCATGCTGAAATCCATCCGAACATTGCTTGACATTGTAGCATTTCATGATTATGAAATCTGGCAGATGGATGTAAAAACAGCTTTTCTGAATGGATATCTTGATGAAGACATCTATATGGAACAACCTTTGGGTTTCACTTCCAGTGATGGAGATCACAACGTCTGCAAGCTGCAAAGGTCCATCTATGGACTAAAGCAAGCATCTCGGAGTTGGAACACTCGTTTCAATGACGCAATCAAAATGTTTGATTTCATCAAAAACGAAGAGGAACCGTGTGTTTACAAAAGGGTTAGTGGGAGCGCTGTCGTATTTCTCGTACTGTACGTGGACGACATCCTCCTAATAGGGAATAATATTCCCATGCTAACCTCGGTCAAGGTCTGGTTGTCAAAAAGGTTCTCCATGAAAGACCTTGGGGAAGCATCCTATATTTTGGGAATAAAGGTCTATAGAGATAGATATAAAAGGATGCTTGGCCTATCACAGAAGATGTACATAGAGGAAGTGCTGAAAAGGTTCAGCATGGAAAACTCTAAAAGGGGTCTCTTACCCCTAAGGCATGGAATTAATCTCTCCAAGAAGAAGTGCCCCAACACATCTGAAGAGATTCAACGCATGACCAAGATCCCCTATGCATCAACAATAGGGAGCCTCATGTATGCCATGCTATGTACATGACTTGATATAGTACATGCTGTGAATGTCACGAGCATATATATCAATCAGATCTAGGCAAGAAGCACTGGATAGCTGTGAAGAACAGTCTTAAGTACTTGAGAAGAACTAAGGACATGTTCTTGGTCTTTGGGAGAAGATCAGAGTTGAAGGTAGAAGGATGCACACATATTGATGATAGAAAGTCTACATCAGAATATGTGCAATGGTGGTTCAGTAAGTTGGAAGAGTTCCAAACAACCGATCATTATAGATTCTACCTTAGAAGCTGAATGTTAAGCCGTATCTAAGGGTGCAATGGAAACCTTCTGGTTAAAAGTTCATTGCAGAGTTAGGTGTAATGTCATTAGATGCCATAACACTTTACTGCGATGACATTGGCGCCATAGCACTAGCTATGGAGCCAAGGTCTCATTAGAAGTCCAAGCACATAGAGCGGCGCTTCCACCTCATACGCGACTATGTTGAGAAGAAATATGTAGAGGTGCAGAGAGTAGACTCCGCGGATAACGTGGCAGACTCGTTCACTAAGCAGCTAAGTCAGCAAAAGATTGAAGCCCACCTTGAGAAGATGGGGCTTAGATATATGACTGATTGGCTTTAGTGCAAGTGGGAGATTGTTAGATGTATGCCCTAGAAGTCAATCTGGCTGACACATTGTTAATTCTAGGGACATAATTTTGTACTTGACTATTTATTATTGAATAAATAAAAGGCATCTTATCATTCATATTATTTATGTGTCTATGAATCGTCCAAGAAATTAATAAGATGATGATGCATATTCTCAAGAGTTGAGAATTTGAGCCATGTATCATTGGTGATTAATTTCTAAATGCTCCTGATCAATGGATCATCACGAGGACGGTGATCGATCCAATCAGTGCACAGATCACTTTCCTTCTGGATGGACGAGACTTGAGTCCATAGTGTAGGGACACTGAAGTGATAGTGCAGGTGCTTGTTAGAGAACAAGGGTACTGAGCGTGACCAAGACAAGAAGTCACTTGGATGTCTATCCACTCGTCAGTGACTTGCTTGATGTTGCAGTAGTATGACTGGTCCTTTGACCTGCGGTGCTTCAGCTACTCACAGTGAGGTTGTTGTAGTTTGACTACACATATACATGGTCTCTAGTCATATGGATCCTTGTAGTGTAGATTGGTTGCAGTAAGTTCACTGTAGGAGTAGGGTATGCACTTACATGGAATCTATCGACCTTGATAGAAGAGGAGTGATCCTATGTGATTTGTTAGACTGAGTTCTAAGACCTTGGCCAGGGTAGTAATATAAAGTGGAGAAAGAGTTTTTCACTATCGAACTCGAGTTAAATTAATCTTGACATATGACAGACGAAGGGGTTTGACGAGTTATCCATGACCTCCGTCCTGTAGGGATCCACGATAGTAGGACTGTATCACATGATAACTGCACCTAGAGGTTTATCATTCTATTCTACTGGGTAGCCACTACATGCTGCTAGGTGTCACTGGTGGATGGTGGGACTCACAGGGATTATCTCGATGATCGATAAACCCTAATGAGTAGAGTTGGAATCGTTCCAATCCATTAAAAGGAGTTTTCAATGATATTGTGATAGAGATCATAATATATCTTACTACCAGTCAGAGTAGAACCTATGGGGTCACACACACAAGAAGTATTGACCGATCTGATGGTTGAATCGTGATTAGGAATCACAAGTAATCAATTAGATTGATATTCAGTTGAAGAAGGAACAAAGAGAATTAATTAATTGGACTTAAACACAAATCCTACTTCGAGTAGGATTCCTAGAGTCCTAATTGGATTAGGACTGGGAATCCTAGTTGGAGTAGGACTGGAATTCCTACTTGGAATAGGATTCCTACAATCCTAATTAGATTAAGAGTTTTGAATTAAAATTGGATTCCTACTTGGAGTAGGATTCCTAGAGTCCTAATCAGATTAGGACTTCGGATTCAAATTAGAGTCCTAATTGGATTAGGACTAAAATTAAATAAGTCCTAATTTGATTAGGGTTTCTTAAGTCCTAATTAATTATTAATCTAATGAATCAAACATGACTCCTAATTGGATTAGGGCTAAACTCAAGTTCTAATTGGATTAGGACTAGTATAGATTGAACCCAATTGATTCATGATTTGGTTAAACCCTAATTGGATTAGGGCTAAACTATATTAGGGGCTCCCAATCCTCATTAGATGAGGATTAGGGCAACACAAGAAGGAGGGGCTCAAGCCCCTCCTCCTTTGCTTCATTGGTGCGGCAACACAAGAGGGGCCGGTGCCCCTCTTGGAAAAAAGTCTAGGGCTCCTAACTTGTAGGAGCCCTAGATGCTTTATAAGGGGTGAAAGGGGGCTGACGCCTAAAATGCATGTGATGCTCTCCTCCTTGCAGCCGTGGCCTCCCTCTCCCTTCTCCATCTTCAGCCGCAAGCAAAGGAAAGCAAGGGAAGATTGTTTGGTGGCCTCTTCCTCCTCCCTTCTCCCTTCCAACGCAAGGAAAATAAAAAAGGCTGCAGGGGCTTTGATCTTCTTCCTCTCTTCATCCTTCTTCTTCCTCCTCTCAAGCACAATCAAGGGTTGATTGAAAGAGAGGAGATCAGCCATCAAAAGTTATCTCTGCAAGGGAGGTAGCGCCCCGGGGAGATAGAAAGCTTGGATTGGTCCTCTGTTTCGTGTGGATACCCGTAGAGGCCGGGCACTTGAACGGCTTCAAGCGAACCTTCATCCTAAACCACGAACTTCAGTTTGCGGTGATCATCTACCCGCACAAGGTGAAGATCTGATCTTCTAAAGATTTTAAAAGTTTTTAATCCTTATCTATCTACGAACGGTTTTTGAACAACGTTCATGCGATGAATGGTTGATCCCGCGCATGCCTCTTCCGCTGCATCTGAATTTTTTAAAATTTCAGCGGCATGATCGGGGTATTCTAACAGATCTATGACTGTAACTATGCACTATATACAATAGAAGATTTATAATACACCAAAATGTATAAATATTTATCTACATTATACTATACTATACTATGGAGCGGCACAGCTAGCAGGCAATCTCTAACCCTGCTCTTCTCTATACAATACCTGCCCTGCAATCAAAAACACCAAACTGGGGAGTGAGTATTTGAATACTCAGTGAGTGGAGTAGAGAGTACTATGCAAATGAGACCAGATATAATCATGGCTCGAGGTGAAATCTCAAGATCGATGACAAGATAAACATGATCTCAACATAGAGAATATGGAGTAAATCATCAATATCACCACAATCAATATCAACTCATCTGAAGCATATATGGAATAATCAAGTAAACATATATGCTACTCATGAATATGCTCAACAGATTATAATGCTGGAACATACAAATTAGGTGTCAATATGCTGAAATCATCACTAGACAGCTGACGGGAGGTGGGTTTTACGCCCCAGGCGAACCAGCAACAACTCCCTATTGTCACATGCATATGCAGGATACGATACCATATCGATAATGTAAATGCTAGACAGCTGTCGGGAGGTGGGTTTTACGCCCCAGGCGAACCAGCAACAACTCCCCACTATCACATGCATATGCAGGATAAGACACCATACTGATCATGTAAATGCTGGCCAGTATTCAGAACAAAAATCCATCTCACATCTACATACTAAACGGCACCTCGCGGAAATTCTACATCCGCGGAAAACCATACTGCACCTCGCGGGGTCTTACTATGCCCGGCGGCAAGCAGAATATAAGTCGTAGGACCGGCCGATCCTACGCCTAGGGTCGTGTCCTCCCCTAGGAAGGGACTGGGCTCCGCCCACCCAGAAGGCTACTATGTGCACAAAGGCCGATGTTCAACCCCATCGACTATAGGTGTCCTGCAGATACTGCCAAGCCATGCATAAATGCCATAATGTACCTTCCCAATACTCTACTAAAAAGGAGCATAATCAAGACTACCACTCACTCGGCCACGACCCAATTATAACTAACATCAGGGTTGGGAGTGAGGAATCACGGGAGTACAATGCAACTCAATATACCATGAGAAGGGCTCTACAAGTCTTTGAAATAGAGAAAATGAAATCAATTTACAAAAGAAGTCATTTCATAATTCAGATCCAATTTAATTACTCATAAAGGAGTATAATCAAAGCTACTACTCACAAGTCTTTGAAATAGAGGAAATGAAATCAATTTACAAAAGAAATCATTTCACAACTCGGAATCAATTTGATTACTCATCAACCCCTCATAATTCCTCTCAATGTTTCCTCAAATGCATGTACAGAATAATCAAGCATAGAGAATCAAGATTATAGAGGAATCTACTACAACAATTAATCAATAAGCTCAGGTGGAATCAAGTCACACTTGGCAACATTCATGAAAATGAATAATGTTGCCCAGTAGATACAACCCAAGAGGGGGGGTGAATTGGGTCTTTTAAAACTTTTAACCTACTTCTGAAAGTTTTTGATTAATTATGCTAAGTTGTATGGATGCACAGTGAAAGTCAAACTTAGCAACAGTTTGATGTATAGAATGTGACTTGATTGAATATGCTTGCAACTAAAGGATGCGCGGATAACAGTTAAGCAAGCAATCTATCTAAGTAAGTAAGTGTGTTAGTTAGACAATGACAAGAGGCATTACAAACACAACAAACATATAGTGGTTCGGTGCACCCCAGCACCTACATCCACTCCCCAAGATCTCTTGGGAATTTCACTATAATCCTACAGATTACAGCCGGTTGTTTTACAAGCTCACAACCCAACTTGTTGTTTTACGAGCGCACAATGAACTCGGTCGGTTTTCCCAGGCTCACCGACTAGAACCACCCCGATTGTTTTCCCAGGATCACAATCAAACCCTTACACCGTTGGTTTCGACCTAGGCTCACCAACAAACCTCTCACCGTTGGTTTTCCTTTTGGCTCACCAACAAACCTTAACCCCTTGATTCAATCCCTTGATTGAATCAAATTACAGGATATTAAAACAAAGTGTAAAACAAATCAAAGCTTCTTAAATAAGCAAATATAACAATATAAACAAAGAGAGTAAAGAGAAGCCCTCAAACGAGATTTGAAGATGAAGGAGCTCGGCTTCTTCTTTACTTGACCCTCTTCTGATTTGGCACGAAGTAGAGGATTTCCGAGGCAGCACACGGATGAAGAGGAAGCTTTGGGATTCACTTGGATACTCTTCTTCTCTCTATTTCACTTTGAATGGCCCTTTTTGTGCTTATGGGAGATTTCCCTTGTAATCTCTTTCCTAAATGTTTTCTCCCACTTCCATTTTTTTTTTCCCTAGCTCTCTTCTTGTTTTTATAGCTTTAGATGGCGTGGAAACAAGAATATAGCCGTTAGAGACAAAAATAGAGCCGTTGGACACAGTCTGCACTTCCTGACAATATTACCGTTGGGATCGGAGTCGACTCGCGCGATCAGGAGTCGACTCGCCTGTTGCAGGAGTCGACTCGTGTTTTACTGGAGACGACTCGGCCACTGTTCCAAATTTGAATTAATGTGCTTGCTTTGTCCTAGAGTCGACTCGGACCAAACTGGAGTCGACTCGCCAATAGCTGGAGACGACTCGGGCACTTAGGGGTCGGCTCATCCCATGAATTCAGAGGACATTCTTTCTGATTTTCTTCCTCGAGTCGACTCGGATTCTCTTGGAGTCGACTCGGCTCTCAGAGCCCGAAAACTGATCCTCTGTATTTTTGGCTTGTCTGGTCTTGGAGTCGACTCAAATTGTTCTGAAGTCGACTCGGCTCTCAGTTTTCGAAATACAGCCTTCTGCCATCTTGGTGTAGCGCTGCCTTGGAGTCGACTCGAGATGTCTGGGAGTCGACTCGAATCTCAGAGTCCGAAAACTGCCCTCTGACTTTTTCTTTGTGTTCCACTGAGAGTCGACTCTCGCTTTTTTGGAGTCGACCTGCCAACCATTGGAGTCGACTCGCGTTCCACAGGAGTCGACTCGAATCTTAGGGTCGAAAATCGCTCTCTGACTTTTGCCTTGTTTTCCTTAGGAGTTGACTTGCCAGCTATTGGAGTCGACTCGAGTTCTTTAGGAGTCGACTCGCCTCTCAGGGTCCAAAATATCTTTTCTGTCTTTCTGTCTGTTACTCCCTGGAGTCAACTCGTTCTACTCTGGAGTCGACTCGGCAAGCATCGGAGTCGACTCGCGCTCTTCACGAGTCGACTCGTTGACAGGTTCTGAGATGAATCTTTCTGTCCGGCTGTCTGTTGCTCCTTGGAGTCGACTCGGAACTGTAGGAGTCGACTCGAGTGCCTTTCCTTTGAATTTTTCTTAAAACTTGCTCTTCTAAATTGAATCCTTTGAACTTGAGACTTGGGCCAATAAATTGTAGCTTTCTTCCAACTTTTCTTGAGAGCTTTGGAGGCCTTCTTGTGTTCTTCCAACTTATTATGTTTCTAGCAAAATAAATATCTTTCTTCTTGCAACACAAACATTAGTAATTATACTTCAAGGTTTTGTGATCATCAAAATCAATCTTTAAATCAATCCTTGGGTCATCAGTCTCCCCCTTTTTGATGATGACAAAACTTGGAGTATATGCAATATAAGATATATTGTGTTCTAGAAGTAATGCATAGCTAAGTTGCTATTTCTCCCCCTTTTTGACAACATCAAAAAGATAGTAAAACATTAAGCACAAAGATAAGAATACTCAAATATTTCTTTTTCTTATTGTACTCTGATTTGCATGTCAAATTATTGCAAGGATATGAATCATAAAACTCAAGGCAATAATATTAGAATCAGATTAATGAGCATAGATCAGAGCCAATTAAGATAATTTCAGAGCAGAACACATCGAATGTGATTTCAAGAAGTTTTCTAATTTGATACCACAGATAGTTTTCTAATCAAGTATAGGTGGAATCTTCCTTAGGTTAATACAAGAAGTACCACAAATGATATTCAAGGAAACACATGAGTGGAAATCTAACCTCTCTTTAATAAGTATGAAAGCTTGTTCATTTAAGACCTTTTGCCCAATCTATTAAGTATTTTATCAACATGAGAGCAATTTAATTGATTTTCAGAGTAAAAGATCAAAACTTATATATTTGAAAGACATATCATCATGTTGGATCATTAATTCTTAATGACTTCAAGGTTCTTTTATGATAATAAGAGTATTGGGGCACAAATGCCAAAATATGAATTCATGCAATTTATGATTCATCTCAGAGCTCCTTTAAAGACTTTCTTTTGTTCTTTTAGAAAATAAGCACAATTTGATACATAAAAAATATGAATTGGCACACAATTTAAGTTTTAAAGAGCAAGCCAATTAGGACTCATTAGTGAATTTCAAAATAGATTTTCTAAAAGATACTCAAGCAAATTCAACACGTTATTCTCCCCCTTTTTCATTAAATTAGAGGCTCTTAAGATCAACTATTTGAATTGCAATTTGGTTCATGATTGATGCATAAGATATACTAACCAAATAACAAGCTTCAAGGTGTATCGTAAAAATTTTCAGATTTAAATTTCAGATGATAAATATTGGAGAGCATTAGGATCACTTTTCATTTAGTATTCTTTCTCTCTCCTTTAGTTATGGATTTATGCGATTTAGCTTCAGATGATCTTTCCTTCTGAAATTTTCTTTCTCCCCCTTAATTGATCATTCCATTTAAGAGTTTAGAATTTGAAGATAATGTTCAATAAAATTGTCAATCTCAAAAATATATTTTCTATAAGTTTCAGCTTATTTTCATAAGACTTAAGGTTTGAGATAAGACAACCTTTATAGAACTCATCTCAAGGTATAAACTTATTATATAATTAAAGCAAGTCTGGCAATATAAGGAGGTTCATCAAAATCAATCCATAAAAATCAAGGTATGCTTCAAATTGAAGTAACTTTAGGATAAGATATCTAAAGCTCCCCCTCAAAAGATGCATACTTCTTTAATCATTTTTTTCTTTTGTTGAATTTCAGATTTTAATGTTAAACGTGAATAAACCTGAAACTTTATGATATCAAGAATGTAGAGTGATCTAGAATTATTCAAAATTTATAGTAATCACTCTTTCTAATCCTTTAAGAACAAGTTACGCTTTCTCCTAATCTTAGAGAAAAATGTATAGAAATATTAATCAGAAAATGATTCATTTGAAGCTCAGTTTCTTTCAAAGGCATTTACATTTTCTTTCTTTTAGAATCATTCGAGTGAGCTGAAATATTTCTAGCTTTAAGATCATTCACTCTATATATATTCTGATGGAAGTCTTTAAGAATGTAGGAGAGAAAAAAAAACATATAGATGATCATTTATAGAACTCAATTTCTTAATCATAGTTTTTCATCAATGTATACATGAAACACAATAAATCTTTTTGTTATGGGGGAATTGAGCCGCCATGCCCCACGTGATCGGCACGCGTATCCAGGAAAGCTACAGCTGCCCTATGATCCAGCACTCCGACCCCGAGTCGGACCTCCTCGGCTCCGCAGCCCGACCCCGGGTCGGCTGCCCTATGATCCAGCACTCCGACCCCGAGTCGGACCTCCTCGGCTCCGCAGCCCGACCCCGGGTCGGCTGCCCTATGATCCAGCACTCCGACCCCGAGTCGGACCTCCTCGGCTCCGCAGCCCGACCCCGGGTCGGCTGCCCTATGATCCAGCACTCCGACCCCGAGTCGGACCTCCTCGGCTTCGCAGCCCGACCCCGGGTCGGCTGCCCTATGATCCAGCACTCCGACCCCGAGTCGGACCTCCTCGGCTTCGCAGCCCGACCCCGGGTCGGCTGCCCTATGATCCAGCATTCCGACCCCGAGTCGGAGATCTTTTGATAACGACAGGCTATTCTCCAGAGGCACGCCGCGGCCTCCTGCTCCACTACTCCCTGCAACGGCTGTACCCGATGCTGCCCACGATCTCCTGTATCAACCGTACAAAGCGGAGCTCCACTACGCCCTGCCATGACCGTACCCAGCGCTGCTCCACGACGCCCCGTAACGGCCATGTCAGTGGCCATTCTATCGTGCCCCACGACGACAAACCCCCCTGAGAGACCTCCCAGCCAGGTATATATGCGGCTGGGGGGAGAAGGGGGGGGGGGTAAGCAATACCTCCCAGAGCACTCTCTCCCACTTGTGATTATCATCTCTCCTCCTCCAATCTCCTCTGACTTGACCGTCGGAGGGCCATCACCACCCTGGTGGTGGTGCAAGGCTTGTTTGCAGGTTCCTTGGCGGAAGGTGGAGCGCAACCAGCACCAACCAAGACAACTCAGGCGGAACCCCGTTCACACCGTCGTGTCAATCGTTCTCGGTTTGGACCACCAGCAACAGTTGGCGCTAGAGGAAGGGCCGAATCTCAGAACGATCGTAATGGCACGGCGAGGTGGTCGCGGAGCTTCCAATGCTTCCGGTCGCGGAGCCTCTCGCGCCTCTGGCCGGGAGGCTGCTGCGTCCCCAACACACTCTCAGCAGCATTCCACCGCTTCTCCTCCCATTCAGACGGTCGAACCTGCTCAGTTCGACCAGCTAGCCCAGCAGGTTCGCACCCTCGCGGAGGCAGTGCAGAATCTGCAGGGTGTGATCTCTCGGGTGCCGCAGCGGGCTCAGGAGCCGCTGCTCCCCGAGCACTCGCCTCTTCCTCACAACCCGCGCTCCTTCCTCTCCCATGGAGAGGAGCGCCGGCGCGGGGAGGATTCTCGAGTGCGGTCCATTCTGCCAGGACCTTCTCATCGGAGTTGCGCGGGGTACGAGAGGCGGACCCGGGCGCGTTCTCAGACACCCCAGTCCTCGAGGGGCCCGCACTCCAGTCGGTCCCCCTCGCGCCGCTCCTTGTCTCCCACCCACCGGTCGCGCTCCCTGGACCGGCGGGTGGACGATCTCCACAGACAGCTCCAGGTCCTGAAGGGCCACTCCAAAGATCCCTTCGCCGACTTGGAAATCTCCTCCCAGCCGGCGCTTGCCTCAAGGATCCTGCGAACCCTAAACCCGCCGGGGTTCAAAATGCCGGCGATCGAACCCTACGACGGGGCGGCGGACCCACGGGACCACGTGGAGAGTTTCAGGACTCTTATGCTCCTCCATGGAGCATCGGATCCTCTCCTCTGCAAGGCCTTCCCGGCGACCCTCCGCGGCCCGGCAAGGGCGTGGTTCGCCGGCCTGGAGGCTAATTCCATCCAGTCCTTCCACCAGTTCACCCGTCTCTTCATCAGCCATTTCGCCGTCAGTAGCCGGCGAAGACTGGTCTCCGACTCCCTCTTCGATGTCCGGCAGAACGAGGGAGAGAGCCTGCGGGATTATCTCACCCGCTTCAACAAGGCAACACTGGAGGTCCGGAATTTGAGCCAGGAGGTGGCTCTCTCAGCCCTGAAGCGAGGCTTCCGGAAGGGCAGACTCACCTTCTCCCTGGACAAACGCCTGCCGCGGAGCTTCCCGGAGCTGTTGTCTCGGGCAAACCAGTATGCAGACGCCGAGGAGGCAGCCTCCCACCGGAACAAGGAGGCCGCCGAGGCCCCTCTAAAGCCCGGGAAGAAAAGGCGAAAAGAGGCACCCCAGAGGAGGAGCCCGACGCCTCAACGCCGGCGCAGAAGCCCGTCACCAGCAAGGAACCACGGCGCCACACGCCCTCGTTCTCCGCACCGACGCTTCAACCGGTACACCCCACTCCTGGCCCCCCGGGCCCAGATCCTCATGGAGGTCAAGGGGCGGGAGGACCTCCCGGTCCCGAGGCAGATGAAGAAGATCCCTGGGAGGAAGCCTTCTCGGGCGTACTGTGAGTACCACCGAGACCACGGCCACGATACCGAAGACTGCTTCCAGCTTCGGGACGAGATCGAGGCTCTCATTCGCCGAGGGCGTCTCGGTCGATATGTAAACGACCGACGTCCCCCCGCAGACCCGCGTTCAGCCGACCCGGCCCCTCAGGAGCCTCGGGAGCAGAATCGACCCGTTGCGGGAGTGATCCACACCATCACTGGGGGCTGCTCTCGGCCCGTGAGGAACGCAGGGGGCTCGGCGGAAGTATCAGGAGTGGCCGTCGCGAAGAGGCAGCGGGTCGGAAATGTAATCACTTTTTGTGATGAAGATGTAAAGGGGGTTCAGACTCCCCACGATGACGCCATGGTGATCTCTCTCACTATGGCGGACTATGATGTAAGGCGTGTTCTTGTGGATAGTGGAAGCTCAGCTGATATTTTGTATTACGAGGCCTTCCAAAAGATGGGCTTTTCCCGACAATTGTTGCACAAAACATCCACCCCCCTCATAGGATTCACTGGAGACGCTATCTCGGCCGAAGGTGTCATCGAGCTGCCTGTGACTGCGGGCATTGCACCCGCAGAAGCCACGGTGCGGCTCGGGTTCTTGGTCGTCCGTGTCCCCTCGGCCTACAACGCTATCCTCGGACGACCCGGACTGAACGCCCTTCGCGCGGTGGTTTCTACCTACCATTTGCTCGTGCGGTTCCCCACAGCGGCCGGGATTGGAGAGGTCCGAGGTGACCAGCCGACCGCACGGCAGTGTTTCCTAGCAACTCTCAAAGGGAAGAAGCCCATGGAGGCCCTAAGCGTCGAGTCACTTGACGCCAGAGACGAAGTGGCCTTGCGGCACGGGGAGCCGGCCGAGGGCGTAATCGAAGTTCCCCTCGAAGAAGGCCGCCCGGACCGCACGGTCCGGGTCGGTGCCAACCTCGACTTGGAAGCTCGGCTCCGGTTAGTGGAATTCCTCCGAGCCAATGCAGATGTGTTTGCCTGGTCGGCGGCCGATGTACCTGGGATCGACCCGGAGGTCGTTTCTCACGCCCTCAACGTCGACCCGACCCACCGACCAGTAAAGCAAAAGAAGAGACACTGTGCCCCGGATCGGATCCGGGTGGTCGACCAGGAGGTAGACAAACTCTTGGAGGCAGGTTTCATAAGAGAGGTGAGCTACCCCGAGTGGCTGGCAAACGTCGTACTTGTCCGGAAGGCGAGCGGGAAGTGGAGGATGTGCGTCGACTACACCGACCTGAACAAGGCGTGCCCCAAGGATAGCTTTCCGCTTCCACGGATAGACCAACTGGTCGACGCGACTTCCGGATATCAGCTACTGTCTTTTATGGACGCCTTCTCCGGCTACAACCAAATAATGATGGCTCCACAGGACGAGGAGAAAACTGCCTTCATAACAGACCGGGGGCTGTACTGTTACAAGGTAATGCCCTTCGGTCTGAAGAACGCTGGCGCCACTTACCAGCGCCTCGTCAATAAAATCTTCAAGGAGCAGATCGGCCGGAATATGGAGGTGTACGTGGACGATATGCTGGTAAAAAGCCGCCATGCAGACCAGCACATTGCAGATCTGGAGGAGACTTTCACCACCTTGCGAAAGTTTCGCATGAAGCTAAACCCAGCGAAGTGCGCTTTTGGTGCTTCGGCCGGGAGGTTCCTCGGTTTCATTGTCAACCAGCGCGGGATCGAGGCCAACCCGGACAAGATCAAAGCCATCCAAGATATGTCCCCTCCGACCAAAGTGAAGGAGGTTCAGGAGCTCGCTGGAAGGGTCGCCGCGCTCGGACGATTTGTGGCAAAGTCGGCCGAACGCTGCCAACCATTCTTCAAGGTGTTGAAGCGCCCAAAAGACTTCCTCTGGACGGCCGAATGTCATGCGGCGTTCGACCAGCTCAAGGAGTACATGGCGTCTCCTCCCCTGCTGTCCAAGCCGCAAGAGGGGGAGATGCTCTACCTTTACCTGGCGGTCTCCCCAACCGCAGTCAGCGCAGTACTGGTTCGGGAAGAGGCAAGACTTCAGAAGCCTGTATACTACATCAGCCGAGTCCTCCGGGATGCCGAGACGCGGTACACGAAGGCTGAGAAGATCGCCTTCGCGCTGCTGACTGCGACCAGGAGGCTTCGCCCCTATTTCCAGGCTCATTCTGTCACCCTTGGTTGATTTTTACCGATCAACCACTGCGGCAGATTCTCAGCAATCCAGAGAATGCGGGACGGCTGGTGAAGTGGGCAGTAGAACTTGGTGAGTTCGACATCCGCTACCAGCCCCGACCAGCCATCAAGGCCCAGGTGCTCGCGGACTTTCTCGCTGAGTGCACTGTGCAGGAGGCGGAACCTAAGCCGCCGGAGACACCCAGCCTCGATCTCCCGATCTGGACGCTCCACATTGACGGGTCGTCGAACCCTGAAGGTGGAGGGGCTGGGCTGGTCCTCACCAATCCCGATGGAGTGATAGCCGAGTATGCCTTGAGGTTCGGATTTCCAGTGACCAACAATGAGGCGGAGTACGAGGCCCTAGTCGCGGGACTCAAACTCGCCAAGGAGCTCGGCATCCGGCGTCTGAAAGTCTTCACCGACTCCCAGCTGGTGGTCGGGCAGGTTCGAGGGGAGTTCGAGGCGCGGAGCCCGACCATGCAGAGCTACGTCCGGAAGGTGCAAACACTCATTCCCGACCTCGGCAGTGTTGACATTCAGCAGGTCCCGAGGAGCGAAAATGCCAGGGCCGACAGGTTGTCCCGCCTAGTGGACGCAGACGCGCACAACTTGTCGAGGGCAATCTACCTGGAGACCCTGGATGCCCCGAGCATTGACGGGGCTGGAGCGGTGATGGCAATTGATCCGGAGCCGTCTTGGATGGACCCGCTCGTCGCCTACCTCGCCGAAGGAATCCTCCCTGAAGACGAAGATCAGGCCCGGCGGCTTGTAAAGAAGTCCGCCCACTACGTACTTTATGAAGGGAGGCTGTATCGGACCTCGTTTACCGCCCCCCTCTTAAGGTGCCTCCGCCCCGCGGAAGCGGCCTACGCCCTCGGCGAAGTCCACGAAGGCATCTGCGGATCGCACTTGGGGGCTAGGTCCTTGGCGCATAAGACCATGAGGCAAGGCTACTATTGGCCGACCTTGTTGGAGGACTCGAAGGACCACGTGCGGAAATGCGACGCCTGCCAGCGCCACGCCAACGTCCAGAGAGTCCCCTCTGTCCCCTTGGCGCCAATCACCGCGCCCTGGCCCTTCGCACAGTGGGGAATGGATATCCTCGGACCATTCCCCGTCGCTTCGGCCCAGCGGAAATTTTTGATTGTCGCCATCGACTACTTCACCAAGTGGGTGGAGGCAGAGCCACTGGCCACCATCACGGAGGCACAAGTCCGGAAGTTCGTGAAGAAGAACATCATTGTCCGATTTGGAGTACCTCGGGTCCTCATCTCGGATAACGGTCGACAGTTTGATAACAAGCACTTCCGGGACTTCTGCGAGGAATTCGGGATCGAGCATCGGTTCACATCCGTGTCGCATCCCCAAACCAACGGCGAGGCCGAGGTCACAAATCGGACAATCCTCCAAGGTATCAAAGCGCGGATCGGCCGGACGGGGCAAGCTTGGGTCGAGGAACTCGAGAATGTCCTTTGGGCGTATCGGACCACACAACGGACTCCTACTGGAGAGACGCCTTTCAGCCTAACCTATGGCACGGAAGCCGTTGCCCCCGTGGAGCTCGGACTCCCCTCGCCTCGGGTGGCCGCGCACCGACCCGAGGCCAATTCAGAGCAACTCCGAGGGAACTTGGATCTCTTGGAAGAGGCAAGGGAAATGGCTCAGGTACGGATGGCAATGTATCAGCAGAGGGTGGCCCGATATTACAACTCCAAAGTCCGACCGAAGCTTTTCAGAATTGGAGATCTGGTGCTGAGGCGAGCTAAGGCATCTCAACCTACGGAAGGTGGGAAGCTAGCGCCAAATTGGGAAGGCCCGTATAAAGTTCGTTGGGTAAACCGACCTGGCTCCTACCAGTTGGAAGCCCTAGATGGCCGAGAAATTCCAAGGGGCTGGAATTCCGCTAACCTGCGGATGTATTACCAGTAGAACAACAAGGCCAGAAAGACAATTTAAAAAGGTGCAATACTTTTCATTTCAATAATTTCTGGTTACAGTGGCGTGCTCGTGTGATTACAAGGAATTCCCAGAGGGGAATTAGGGAGTAAAGAAAGTAAAGAAGAGGTGGGGACCCAAACCCTCAACCCAGGGCGGCTGCAGTCCCACCAGAAGTGGGTGCTTCTAACCGGAGGCGCCATCCAGCACCTCACCAAAAAGAGGAGGAGCCGCCGCAGAAGAAGCTCCCGCTGCCCCCAGGGGAACGCCGCCTCCAAAGGATATTCCCATCTTCCCCAATGGTAGGGAAGAGAAGGGATTCAAGGGGGAAGAGTATATGGAGGCGCGGTCCCGGATTTAGCGTCCGGCGCAGAGCTCAACCGGGAGGCTGAACTTCAAGGAGGGGAGATGTGATCCCGGATGAAACGCCTAGAGCGGAGTTCCGCCGGGGAGACCCTCCTTGTTGATCCCAGATGAAACGGCTAGTTGGCTGAAGTTGTAAGGGGAGCGCCTCCCCTTTCCTTCGACAGGAGTCTCTCAGTCATATGCCAAGGAGGAGGTCCGCGATCCATGGCAACCTGCAGCTCCGGCTTGGCAAATTCCATCGTACCTGCACCTGTATTTATAGCCAAGCTGCGGCCCCCTGGTAGTTCCGATACGGGTGGCTCCAATAAATGCAGGCGCACTGAATCCGGAGCCGTTCCGGCTCCCGAGGCGTATCTCCCCGCGATTTCCTAAGCGTCATTCTCCTTAAATCGCATTCTTTGTGCAGGACGATCCGGGTGACGTATACCCCTAGGTCCACGTGTCTCCGCTCGCGCCCAGGCCGCATCCTCCTCGAAGAACCCGCGTATCGCGGCCGCTCAACTAACACTCCTCACCAGCAGCAACTGGCGATCCGATTTCCCAGGTAACGCATTAATTAGCGTTTAATACCCTTCTCGTGTTCCCCCCAGGCAACGCTTGGAGGAGAGGAGAAACACGGTCGCGGCTGGGCACAGAGAAACCCCGATGGGCGGCGAGCGACAAGTGGCCGACCAACGAGTGGAATCTCCCGAGGCTCGGCCCTCGGATGCCTGGCTAACCCGATGATCATCCCGGGAGCAGACTAGCCGGAAGCCCCGACCGGTCGCCTCGGCTTGCGCCAGCCTTGGCCGACCAACGAGCGGAATTTCCCTGAGGCTTGACAACCCTCAGATGCCTGGCTAACCCGATGATCATCCCGGGAGCAGACTAGCCGGAAGCCCCGACCGGTCGCCTCGGCTTGCGCCAGCCTAGGCCGACCAACGAGTGGAATCTCCCGAGGCTCGGCCCTCGGATGCCTGGCTAACCCGATGATCATCCCGGGAGCAGACTAGCCGGAAGCCCCGACCGGTCGCCTCGGCTTGCGCCAGCCTTGGCCGACCAACGAGCGGAATTTCCCTGAGGCTTGACAACCCTCAGATGCCTGGCTAACCCGATGATCATCCCGGGAGCAGACTAGCCGGAAGCCCCGACCGGTCGCCTCGGCTTGCGCCAGCCTTGGCCGACCAACGAGCGGAATTTCCCTGAGGCTTGACAACCCTCAGATGCCTGGCTAACCCGATGATCATCCCGGGAGCAGACTAGCCGGAAGCCCCGACCGGTCGCCTCGGCTTGCGCCAGCCTTGGCCAACCAACGAGCGGAATTTCCCTGAGGCTTGACAACCCTCAGATGCCTGGCTAACCCGATGATCATCCCGGGAGCAGACTAGCCGGAAGCCCCGACCGGTCGCCTCGGCTTGCGCCAGCCTAGGCCGACCAACGAGTGGAATCTCCCGAGGCTCGGCCCTCGGATGCCTGGCTAACCCGATGATCATCCCGGGAGCAGACTAGCCGGAAGCCCCGACCGGTCGCCTCGGCTTGCGCCAGCCTTGGCCGACCAACGAGCGGAATTTCCCTGAGGCTTGACAACCCTCAGATGCCTGGCTAACCCGATGATCATCCCGGGAGCAGACTAGCCGGAAGCCCCGACCGGTCGCCTCGGCTTGCGCCAGCCTTGGCCGACCAACGAGCGGAATTTCCCTGAGGCTTGACAACCCTCAGATGCCTGGCTAACCCGATGATCATCCCGGGAGCAGACTAGCCGGAAGCCCCGACCGGTCGCCTCGGCTTGCGCCAGCCTTGGCCGACCAACGAGCGGAATTTCCCTGAGGCTTGACAACCCTCAGATGCCTGGCTAACCCGATGATCATCCCGGGAGCAGACTAGCCGGAAGCCCCGACCGGTCGCCTCGGCTTGCGCCAGCCTAGGCCGACCAACGAGTGGAATCTCCCGAGGCTCGGCCCTCGGATGCCTGGCTAACCCGATGATCATCCCGGGAGCAGACTAGCCGGAAGCCCCGACCGGTCGCCTCGGCTTGCGCCAGCCTTGGCCGACCAACGAGCGGAATTTCCCTGAGGCTTGACAACCCTCAGATGCCTGGCTAACCCGATGATCATCCCGGGAGCAGACTAGCCGGAAGCCCCGACCGGTCGCCTCGGCTTGCGCCAGCCTAGGCCGACCAACGAGTGGAATCTCCCGAGGCTCGGCCCTCGGATGCCTGGCTAACCCGATGATCATCCCGGGAGCAGACTAGCCGGAAGCCCCGACCGGTCGCCTCGGCTTGCGCCAGCCTTGGCCGACCAACGAGCGGAATTTCCCTGAGGCTTGACAACCCTCAGATGCCTGGCTAACCCGATGATCATCCCGGGAGCAGACTAGCCGGAAGCCCCGACCGGTCGCCTCGGCTTGCGCCAGCCTTGGCCGACCAACGAGCGGAATTTCCCTGAGGCTTGACAACCCTCAGATGCCTGGCTAACCCGATGATCATCCCGGGAGCAGACTAGCCGGAAGCCCCGACCGGTCGCCTCGGCTTGCGCCAGCCTAGGCCGACCAACGAGTGGAATCTCCCGAGGCTCGGCCCTCGGATGCCTGGCTAACCCGATGATCATCCCGGGAGCAGACTAGCCGGAAGCCCCGACCGGTCGCCTCGGCTTGCGCCAGCCTTGGCCGACCAACGAGCGGAATTTCCCTGAGGCTTGACAACCCTCAGATGCCTGGCTAACCCGATGATCATCCCGGGAGCAGACTAGCCGGAAGCCCCGACCGGTCGCTTCGGCTTGCGCCAGCCTTGGCCGACCAGCGAGCGGAAGAATTTCCTGAGGCCTAACCCTCGGATGCCTGGCTTAGCGCCGGAAGAATTTCCTGAGGCCTAACCCTCGGATGCCTGGCCTAGCGCCGGAAGAATTTCCTGAGGACTGACCCTCGGATGCCTGGCCTAGCGCCGGAAGAATTTCCTGAGGACTGACCCTCGGATGCCTGGCCTAGCGCCGGAAGAATTTCCTGAGGCCTAACCCTCGGATGCCTGGCCTAGCGCCGGAAGAATTTCCTGAGGCCTAACCCTCGGATGCCTGGCTTAGCGCCGGAAGAATTTCCTGAGGACTAACCCTCGGATGCCTGGCCTAGCGCCGGAAGAGTTTCCTGAGGCCTAACCCTCGGATGCCTGGCTTAGCGCCGGAAGAGTTTCCTGAGGCCTAACCCTCGGATGCCTGGCCTAGCGCCGGAAGAGTTTCCTGAGGCCTAACCCTCGGATGCCTGGCCTAGCGCCGGAAGAGTTTCCTGAGGCCTAACCCTCGGATGCCTGGCTCAGCGCCGGAAGAGTTTCCTGAGGCCTAACCCTCGGATGCCTGGCTTAGCGCCGGAAGAATTTCCTGAGGCCTAACCCTCGGATGCCTGGCTTAGCGCCGGAAGAATTTCCTGAGGCCTAACCCTCGGATGCCTGGCCTAGCGCCGGAAGAACTTCGGGAATCAAAAGTCAGCAAGAAGCAACCAAGAGCTAAAAAAAAAAAAAAAAAAAAAAAAAAAAAAAAAAAAGAGGACGAGGGCGAGATGAAGAAATATTCAACGTGCATTAATTTTCAGGGCCGAGGCCCATACAATTGGGCAAAACGCCGACATACAAAAATAAAAAAGACAATGAAAGGTACAAGAGGTCAGCTTGGAGGAACTCCCGGGTCGGGAACGCCGGGCTCGTCCGCGGGAGGTAGGGAAGCAGCAGGAGAACCAGCAGGCGATGGCGCCGGAGAGGAGTCCAGGAGGGAGATCTCGCTCAGGTCAACTTCGGGATACTTAGCCGACACCCTTGCCAGGCCCTCCTCGAAGCCCAAGGTGAAGGCTTCGGCCCCCGCGTCCGACGCGTCATGGACAAACTCGTCAGACTGGCGATAGGTCCGCACTGCCTCCGACATATCATGGGCGAACTCGGCGGACTGGCGATAAGCCTCTACCGCCTGACGCCCGATTTCCGCCCTCTTCTCGGCCAGCTCCGCC
Organism: Phoenix dactylifera; assembly: GCF_009389715.1. Taxonomy (NCBI): domain Eukaryota; kingdom Viridiplantae; phylum Streptophyta; class Magnoliopsida; order Arecales; family Arecaceae; genus Phoenix; species Phoenix dactylifera. The sequence continues at coordinate 369,097 of NW_024067720.1, read as the reverse complement.
TCAGCTCGCTCCATAATCTGAGCCTTGGCCTCCAAGACCTTCGCCACAATCCGGCCTTCGGCCTCAGAGGAGACCCTCAGCAGATCAGCCTGAGCCTCTTTATGCTTCGCCTCGGTAGCAACCCGAGCGGCCTCGGCTTCCTTCAGGCGCGAACGGAGCTCTTGGACGTCCGTGCATGACTTCTCCAGGGCCGACTCCAGTTCGCCTAGTTTGGCTTCAAAAGAGCGGATTCGGTCGCAGGCGTTGTCGGCAGACCGCTGGGCCTTCTCCCACCGCTCTCGATAGTCCGCGATCTTCCGGGACTGCTTTTCAGCCCGTTCCTCCGCCTTCTTGACCCTGCTTTCGAGGCCCGAGGCGGCTTTGAGTTGCTCCCGAGCCTCTGACAGTTGCTCCTCCAGGGCGGCGAAGCCAAGTGCCCGCTCTTCGGCCTCCCGGAGCCTCGCCTCGAGGTCCCCGGTCGTCCTGCCTGCCGCAGCCCGGCCTCCCTCTTCCATTGCTTTCAGCCGGTCCTCGGCCTTCGCCAAAAGCCCCGCCTGTTCCTTGTAGCACTCCTCCAGACGGATCATGTACTGGGCGAGCTAAGAAATAGGAAAAATAAGGGAGTCAGGCGGAGAACAACAGAGCCAATAAATGGTGAAAGACGGCCAGAAGAACACTCACCGACATGAGACAGACGCAGCTGGCGGCCCCAACGTCAGAGACATCCAACTCCCGGACCCGCCGACGGTCCTTCTCCAGCAACACTGTTTCGATGAGATTTCGGGCGCCATCGGTAGTGAAGGCAGACCCCGATTTCTCCCCGGAGCCGGATGGTGGTTCTGCAGCCTTACCCTTATCCATCGCCTGGGGAAGAGTCCGGCTGATCGCGCTCGGGGCGGGGGTCGCCCCAGGAATTGATAGGGTCCCGCTCGGCCGGGGCCTCGGCGCGTCCCTCCTCGAGTCATCAGGAGCCGACCGAGTCGAAGGCCGGGTCGGGGACCGATCACGTCCGACCCGTCCGTCTTGAGCAGGCTCAGGTGGCACCTCCGGAGTAGCGGCAACCTTACCACCGGAGGGCTGATACAGCGTCAGCTGCCGGTCGGTGCCCACGACATCTCCCTGACCTGTGGGCCCGGACTCGTCGGTCGGCATCGGAGGTATCTCCTTACGGGACTTCTTCGCCGGTGGGGCCCCGCTCGGAAGAGCTCGTTTCCTCCTCCGGACTGCTTCCAGCAGGGACGCCCTACCAACAGCCTTCGACTTCACCGACCGCATGACGTCGTCGACCTCTGCAAGAAGGACGGGATGGTCAGGGACTGAGAAACCGAAAGGAAGTAGGAACGAAAGAGAAGAGAAGAGCTAAAGAAACGATGGCGGACTCACGGTCGGTGGGGACCGAGCTCAAACCGACGTTCACCAAGGTATCCTCAGAAATAAGGCGGCCCACCGGCCGAAGGGTCGCTCGCACCCCAAAGGCGAATCGACACCATTAAGGAAGGATGTCCGCCGAAATCCTCAGGTTGCCAGGTCAGCAGCAACCGCCATACGCCATAAAGAAGGCGGGAAGCTTGAAGCGCGCGCGCCTCTCCGAAGGATGGCGGCAATCTCGAAACATCACTCCCTTCACCTGTTCCCCTTCTGGTTCCAGGCTCGGAAGTGGGGGGCTACTGTTATGGGGGAATTGAGCCGCCATGCCCCACGTGATCGGCACGCGTATCCAGGAAAGCTACAGCTGCCCTATGATCCAGCACTCCGACCCCGAGTCGGACCTCCTCGGCTCCGCAGCCCGACCCCGGGTCGGCTGCCCTATGATCCAGCACTCCGACCCCGAGTCGGACCTCCTCGGCTCCGCAGCCCGACCCCGGGTCGGCTGCCCTATGATCCAGCACTCCGACCCCGAGTCGGACCTCCTCGGCTCCGCAGCCCGACCCCGGGTCGGCTGCCCTATGATCCAGCACTCCGACCCCGAGTCGGACCTCCTCGGCTTCGCAGCCCGACCCCGGGTCGGCTGCCCTATGATCCAGCACTCCGACCCCGAGTCGGACCTCCTCGGCTTCGCAGCCCGACCCCGGGTCGGCTGCCCTATGATCCAGCATTCCGACCCCGAGTCGGAGATCTTTTGATAACGACAGGCTATTCTCCAGAGGCACGCCGCGGCCTCCTGCTCCACTACTCCCTGCAACGGCTGTACCCGATGCTGCCCACGATCTCCTGTATCAACCGTACAAAGCGGAGCTCCACTACGCCCTGCCATGACCGTACCCAGCGCTGCTCCACGACGCCCCGTAACGGCCATGTCAGTGGCCATTCTATCGTGCCCCACGACGACAAACCCCCCTGAGAGACCTCCCAGCCAGGTATATATGCGGCTGGGGGGAGAAGGGGGGGTAAGCAATACTTCCCAGAGCACTCTCTCCCACTTGTGATTATCATCTCTCCTCCTCCAATCTCCTCTGACTTGACCGTCGGAGGGCCATCACCACCCTGGTGGTGGTGCAAGGCTTGTTTGCAGGTTCCTTGGCGGAAGGTGGAGCGCAACCAGCACCAACCAAGACAACTCAGGCGGAACCCCGTTCACACCGTCGTGTCAATCGTTCTCGGTTTGGACCACCAGCAACACTTTTTAAAATCAAAATAAGATCATATATTTTAGAAATTTTTGTTTGCAATCAAGATCATCGAAAAAACACATCATTTGGACCAATATTAGTACACTTTAAAGATAAGAAATGATATGTTTCGGATGCGTATCGGAGCAATACCAAAATTAATTCTGTTTTTCTTACATTAAGATTTTATTTAGAAATCATATTGAGTTTAAGCTTTTATACAAAATCAGATTATGAAATTTCATAAGTATTTCCAAGAAGGCTTTCAAAATTATAATTTGAGATATGTATCTTCTACATTGTAGCTCATCTTAATTTACTAAGATTGAAAACACATATTTCAATAACATTAGAGCACTTTCAGAATATTTGTATTTAATTTTGAGTTTTGATACAAAATGGAGGATATTTTAACAAGTATTAGGATATTATGTATCAAAGTTAGGCAAGTAGAAAGATAGATCAAGATTAATTCATTTTGCCTAAATAGAGATATCTTTCTCTTCTCCTTTTTACAAATTTATTTAACTTTCAGATTTTAAAGATGATTGTGAACGACAAATCTGAAATTTCTTTTCAATAATACCCAAAAATTTATGCAGTATTTCAAACATTCAATCAAATTATCTAAGCATGGAGCATTACAAAATATTGAGAACCCATAATTCAAAACATCATTCCACATGCAACATATATTATGTGTTAAGTCATGCATTAGAATATTAAGAGTAAGCATGTCAAGGATCAAAATCAATTCTTTTCAAATAAACTCCCCCTATTTAATTATAATCTTGCACTGATTTCATCCTTAAGGTGTGTTTCTAAGTGACTAAAAATTTGAATTGATTCTTCTTATATATTTTCATTTACTTTGTCTTTCATTTTTACTTTCTTATGCTCTATACTCTATTTGCTCCCTATCCGGTGGAGTTGGAAGGGGCACGAGGTACTACCACTAGCCTCCCTCTTGTGCCGTCCCTAATATACCCTACACCGAATAGTTGGGTCAAATAGTGCCGGGTACTACCACTAGCCTCCCCATTGGCACCATCCCTATGATGAGCAATATAGAAAATTTACAAAGTTCACTTCAAACTCTCCCTGTTTAAGTGTAATTAATTACGAATTTTATCCCTTCCAAATGTGCCGAATATATTATGCTTGTTTTGCTTTTCCTTAAGATTGGAGTATTTGCCTTTGCTTAGATTTTACATCTCTTGAATAATATCCATTTTCTTTTCTTTATCTCTCTCTCTTTTTGTTATTCTCAAGTAATTTACATGAAGGAGCAGAATAAAGAGTTAATCTTATGTATCATATATATGTATATCATGCAAACAACATTTTCATTATGCTCATAGATTCATAACTTCTCACAAGTTATTTTACATCAAAATTTTAAGCATATACTTGTGTATTTCATAGTTATGATATAGTCAAAGAAATAATTTAGTTTGGGCAAACCATGAAACAGTTTCTAAAAATATAAGTCAGTCAATACACATATAGACATGATATCAAAAATTAATAATTAAAGAATTTAATCATGCCATAATAAGATTTAAGTTATTGACTTTGCTCAATTAATTTATGAGAAAGATATCTAAAATTACCTATTCATTATATATTCTTCAAGCCAAACTAGATTTCTTATGTGTGAACTTTTGGCTGAAGAAGATCCTCTCTCTTGTTTGCATGTGAATGTTTATTGTATCTTATGTGGAGGTGTCCTTCAAGTTGAAATCTCTCATTTTCTTGCTCAAGGATCCTGCATTATTAACAAACTCCTTTTCTTTCTTGAAAGAAAGTCTTTAGTTTCTTTAAGATACAAAATATTCATTCAACATATTTCTTAACTAGATGACTCAATATAAGATATGACAATAATCAAATGTTGAATCACTTTACTCAAGAGATTGCCTAAATATAAGCAAGCACATGTCACTTGAACTAAAGAGATAGTTTCATTAACCAAGATGGTTCAAGGACAAGCATGTGAGGCAATAGGAAGATTCATCAAGGTCAAATCAAAAATTTTTTTTTTTTTTGTTTTTAGAATCAATTTAGCTTAGATTCTATTTGCTTAAGATAATTATCAACAAGACATGCTAGCTAAGTTTTAATCAACTTATCTTAAACAATTGTTTCTATCAAAATTCAGATTATGATTTATTTGTTATCAATAAAATATGATTCATTAAAGTTAGATTGAAGTCCTGCACAAGGTAGCATAATGAGAATACAATCTGGTCTATGAGCTGTATGATAAAATAATTATTCTATCATGCTTCAATACAGCTTTAAAACAATAGATCAACTTTGCTCATTCTTTTCAAATTCTACAAGATGGGGTCATAGACATACCTTCTTCATGCCAATCTTCTATGAGAGTTTTCTTGTGGACTAACTTTGGTCAATGAAGATCACCTTTCTTGTTTGTCTTAGTTTGGAGTTTGAGAGAAGATGTTAATTCATTCATCATACATATTTCAAACTCACCTTGCATGAGCTTAGTAAAATCTTCATATAACTCTTCATTAGTAGAACCAAAAATGATGTCATCAATGCATACCTTGAGCAAATAAGATATCACAAATTCTTCTTTTTGATGCATAGATTTATCACTATTACTTTCTATATAAAAAAAAAGGTTACTTAAGCTTTTATATCCTGCTTTTGATGCTTGTTCCAAATTATATATTGCTTTATCATATTTGTAATGAGTGTTTTCAAATATGGTGGTTATTTAACATATATCTTTGTTAATAAGCACCTAGGAGTGTATTCTACACATTCATTTGATAGAATATAAAGCTCATAAAGCAAGCAAATGATAATGGTGATCTTTACTTCTAATTATGCAAGAATTTTCTTAAGATCTATTTCATCTTTTCTTAATTTAGTCTTTTAGTAGTCATCAATTTTTCTTTATTAAGTCCATTTCTGAAAAACTCAATTTGGTTCTAATTATTAACAAGTTTTCAGATTGTTATATGCAACAGATTAACCATATACATATATAATTTTAATTTCAGTTTCTTGATAATTAATCATTAGTCTCATAAAGAATAAAATGAATTGATATTTCTACAACTCGAATCTTTTCATTGAATGTTCTATATGCATTGCTTGATGAATGATATCCAAGAATAGAAATAGCTTTATCAGATTTGGCATTATTTTCATAAGAACATATCAAGCATAACGTGTACGACTGAAAGATATGCAATAGTTCATTTTCTATTTTTCAGAAGAACAAAAAGAAGTTTTCATAAAAAATAGATCTAATAGAAATCATATGTATGACAAGCAGTGATGATAGCTTTTAAAAATCATTTAAGTAGATGACTATCATACACAATTGTCTTTTTCATTTCTTCAAGAATTCTATTAACCCTATTTTACTTAAGGTGTCCTTGCTGAAATAATTAATTTCTGTATAAACTTTATCAGGATTTTGGTTTTCTACACTGTGCCATGATACTCTTTATCTTCACAGTTTGGAAACCTTTTTCATTTGAAACACTTTTACAGGATTTAGCAAATACAGAAAATTCTTCAATTTTATTTGCCAAGAACAAATCCAATGTAAGCTTTTGAAAACTTAGTGATGGAAACAACATCTTTAGATTTAGAAATTGATTCTTGTTTGTTTCCTTAGTTAACATGCATAGTAAACTTTGACCTTTCAGAAGATAATCTAAGTAAGCCAATGGCAAGGTCTTTTGAGATTAAGTACATACTAGCATGAGTTAATTTTATATGCCAAAGATGGTTTCTTTAATCTTGGTATTCATAGTGCATATATTCAAAAGCACACCAAGTACACATTATCATATCTATGATCAATAAACAATAATGCCATGGATAAAACTCTCAATCAAGCATATAGAGAATTCATAGAGTTATTCTTAATAAATTGATTAATCTTTTAGCAACTTATCCAATAGTGAGTAAAGTATACTATAAAATGAAGTGATTTGATTATATTTCCAAAAGTATTTTCTATATCACAAAATTGGTCAATACTTGCAATTCATATTTTAATCAAATACTAAAGCAAAAATAATGATGAAATGCAAGGTTTACTGATTTCATTATTATTATTATTAATAACTTTTTATAAGTATATTTTAAGTTTCTTTTATTCCATGGGCATTTTGGCACACCTATGTTTGCATCCTCATATTTTCTTTTTGGGTACCCAAGCTTGCTTGGGTCCTTGAGAGTTAGGACATATGGTTCCTTTTGGAACCCAAATCTGTTTAATAGTAATAACTTTACCTTTTAATTTAATTGTGTTAGAATGATGGAAAAAGTTGTTATGCCCATTCTTTTCATGTTTGAAATAAGTTATCTTATTTAATGGTTTGCTTGGTGAATTGATAACCTTTTTCTCTAGAGATTTATGGCTAAGTGAAGGAGTCAAGCTAAATTTTGATTTATCAAAATCAGCATGTTGGCTTTCAAACATCATTTTTAATCTTTCAGAGCTTATGGTGAATTTGTTAATAACAGATTTTAATTGATTAATTTCTTTACTTAAGTTTTGATTTTCTTTAATTAAGTTATGATTTTTCTGAATCAATTCTTCTGAAAACGACCTTAAGCTTTCATTTTCAGAAGTTAGTTTCTTAAGATTTTTATTCTTCATAGCTAGTTTTCTACATTCACCATACAAATCATGAAAAGCATTCAAAAGTTCATTATAAGAATATTCTTCATGAAATTCATTTGGTGTAAGATTAGATTCAGATTCTACTTTATCTTCTTGTACCATAAGACATAAATTAGTTACCTCTTGTGGTTCATTGTTGCTCCTAACTTTCAAATCCTTGTCTGACTTTCTCTTGGTCAAGGCTTTCTTGCGTTTTACCTCTTTCTTCCTTTCTTCTTGCTTCCTCTTCTTCTTTGTCTTTAGGAAGCTGATTTGCCTCGGAGTCGACTCGGACATAATTGGAGTCGACTCGGTTAACTTGAGGGTCGACTCTGAAATACTTGGAGTCGACTCGACTGAGGTGGGAGATTCAACACCTTTTTCTGCAGTCTCATTGTTAGTATGCAATTGAAACACATGTGAGCTAATCTGAGATTTATCATAAATATTTTCTAAAGTATCCCAGATTTCCTTAGCAGATAAGCATGCAGAAATTTCATTAAACTTTGTTTTTTGAATAGCACAATATAATATGTTCATAGCATTAGCATTCAATTGTGCTAAGTCCTTTTCATTAATAGTTTGAGAGAGTGTGTGAAGGTCATTTATTATAATTTTTCATAAATAATAGTTTTGTGATTGAATAAAAATGCGCATGCGTATTTTCCAATGTGTATAGCTTATGCCATTAAATAGTGGAGGTGTATCAATTGATTGTCCTTCTCCTAGAAAACTATCAATTTGAGTTGTCATGATCTTTGGCTCTAGTCGGTTAAGACTACAAATAATATTTGAGCACCTGCTCTGATACCACTTGTTGCCCAGTAGATACAACCCAAGAGGGGGGGTGAATTGGGTCTTTTAAAACTTTTAACCTACTTCTGAAAGTTTTTGATTAATTATGCTAAGTTGTATGGATGCACAGTGAAAGTCAAACTTAGCAACAGTTTGATGTATAGAATGTGACTTGATTGAATATGCTTGCAACTAAAGGATGCGCGGATAACAGTTAAGCAAGCAATCTATCTAAGTAAGTAAGTGTGTTAGTTAGACAATGACAAGAGGCATTACAAACACAACAAACATATAGTGGTTCGGTGCACCCCAGCACCTACATCCACTCCCCAAGATCTCTTGGGAATTTCACTATAATCCTACAGATTACAGCCGGTTGTTTTACAAGCTCACAACCCAACTTGTTGTTTTACGAGCGCACAACGAACTCGGTCGGTTTTTCCAGGCTCACCGACTAGAACCACCCCGATTGTTTTCCCAGGATCACAATCAAACCCTTACACCGTTGGTTTCGACCTAGGCTCACCAACAAACCTCTCACCGTTGGTTTTCCTTTTGGCTCACCAACAAACCTTAACCCCTTGATTCAATCCCTTGATTGAATCAAATTACAGGATATTAAAACAAAGTGTAAAACAAATCAAAGCTTCTTAAATAAGCAAATATAACAATATAAACAAAGAGAGTAAAGAGAAGCCCTCAAACGAGATTTGAAGATGAAGGAGCTCGGCTTCTTCTTTACTTGACCCTCTTCTGATTTGGCACGAAGTAGAGGATTTCCGAGGCAGCACACGGATGAAGAGGAAGCTTTGGGATTCACTTGGATACTCTTCTTCTCTCTATTTCACTTTGAATGGCCCATTTTGTGCTTATGGGAGATTTCCCTTGTAATCTCTTTCCTAAATGTTTTCTCCCACTTCCATTTTTTTTCCCCTAGCTCTCTTCTTGTTTTTATAGCTTTAGATGGCGTGGAAACAAGAATATAGCCGTTAGAGACAAAAATAGAGCCGTTGGACACAGTCTGCACTTCCTGACAATATTACCGTTGGGATCGGAGTCGACTCGCGCGATCAGGAGTCGACTCGCCTGTTGCAGGAGTCGACTCGTGTTTTACTGGAGACGACTCGGCCACTGTTCCAAATTTGAATTAATGTGCTTGCTTTGTCCTAGAGTCGACTCGGACCAAACTGGAGTCGACTCGCCAATAGCTGGAGACGACTCGGGCACTTAGGGGTCGGCTCATCCCATGAATTCAGAGGACATTCTTTCTGATTTTCTTCCTCGAGTCGACTCGGATTCTCTTGGAGTCGACTCGGCTCTCAGAGCCCGAAAACTGATCCTCTGTATTTTTGGCTTGTCTGGTCTTGGAGTCGACTCAAATTGTTCCGGAGTCGACTCGGCTCTCAGTTTTCGAAACACAGCCTTCTGCCATCTTGGTGTAGCGCTGCCTTGGAGTCGACTCGAGATGTCTGGGAGTCGACTCGAATCTCAGAGTCCGAAAACTGCCCTCTGACTTTTTCTTTGTGTTCCACTGAGAGTCGACTCTTGCTTTTTTGGAGTCGACCTGCCAACCATTGGAGTCGACTCGCGTTCCACAGGAGTCGACTCGAATCTCAGGGTCGAAAATCGCTCTCTGACTTTTGCCTTGTTTTCCTTAGGAGTTGACTTGCCAGCTATTGGAGTCAACTCGAGTTCTTTAGGAGTCGACTCGCCTCTCAGGGTCCAAAATATCTTTTCTGTCTTTCTGTCTGTTACTCCCTGGAGTCGACTCGGCAAGCATCGGAGTCGACTCGCGCTCTTCAGGAGTCGACTCGTTGACAGGTTCTGAGATGAATCTTTCTGTCCGGCTGTCTGTTGCTCCTTGGAGTCGACTCGGAACTGTAGGAGTCGACTCGAGTGCCTTTCCTTTGAATTTTTCTTAAAACTTGCTCTTCTAAATTGAATCCTTTGAACTTGAGACTTGGGCCAATAAATTGTAGTTTTCTTCCAACTTTTCTTGAGAGCTTTGGAGGCCTTCTTGTGTTCTTCCAACTTGTTATGTTTCTAGCAAAATAAATATCTTTCTTCTTGCAACACAAACATTAGTAATTATACTTCAAGGTTTTGTGATCATCAAAATCAATCTTTAAATCAATCCTTGGGTCATCAAATAAGGAATGTGCTCATGATGCAAAGTACAAACTCCCACTCACCTGTCAATCCGGCACAGCCCTGATACGCCTCCAAAAATCTATAGCAAGCAGTGGGGAACTTCTTCCTCTTGTTCCCTAGCTTCTTGCCCAACTGTGACATGCATTTACAATACATTTAGTCTTGTATCAAGGGCCATAATCTACGTGCCAATTATAATATAGGGAACTTTAATTGATTCAACTCCCCCGTTCCCTAAATCTTTTCTTTTCTTTCTCTTTTTCTTTTTCTATTAATTAACTCATCATTTATGTGTATTAGGGACTCCCTTGCACGAGTACAAGGTCTCCCTTAGCCTAATCTAGGCTTAATACCCTATTTTGGCATAAAATTTCTTATTTTCCCACCCGGATGAACAGTAACCCGGACTGACAGCCGGTTACTTCATTCCGAGTTTGATCCACTTTCCAAACTCCAGATTTGATGAAATTTTTACTTAACATTCTACACTCATAGGGGATTCCAAAGAGATAACATGCATTGCTATCGGAGGTCGTTTGACCCCTTAAATTATTCGCCGAAGTTGGGACTTCGACACAGTTTTTCCGTAGTGCCGGAAAAATTTGTCAAAATCCGATTCTTTCTCTTTTAACCGCCTCTACAACCCTTATCCGACCCTTCTAGACTATATCCACCCTTTGTATAGCCTAATGTCATCAAAAGACTAGATAGGGATGGATATTTACCTTTTTTTTTTTGGAAATCGAGGTCCTTGCGTAGAGGGGAAGGAAAGCTACGTTTTTCCCTTCAGCTGGAAGTGCAACCGGGATCCCTCTCCTCCTCGAATCCCCTTTCTCTTCTTCTTTCTTCTTCTTCTTCTTCTCTTTTTTTTTTTCTTTCTCTCTGTGTTTCCACGCCTGAGACCTCCTCTCCCTCTCTGTCTCAACTCCCTCTTCTTAGCCAACCCACCGCCAGACAAACCCCCATTTAAGTCAAATCAAACTCTGAAAATTCCCATTTTGCCCTTGCCACTTCAACGGATCTACAGTTATGCCATTAACTTTTGATTCCTTCCCATTTTACCCCTTATATCAATTTTAAAGGACTATTCTATCCCTTTTTATATAAAAAAATTTTGGGGGTTATTACATCCTCCCCTCCTTATATAAAATTCGTCCTCGAATTTAAAAGAGTAAATTACCTGATTACTCAAAGAGATGAGGGTATTTGCTCTTCATACTTTGCTCCGACTCCCATGTGCATTCTTCAACATTGTGCCGGTGCCATTGGACCTTTACCATATATATTTTCTGATTTCTCAGCTTCCTGATCTGAGTATCAAGAAAAGCGACAGGAAGTTCTTCATAAGAAAGATCTTCTTCTACTGTAACTTCCTGCACTGATAGCACATTAGATGGATCTGGCACATACTTCCGGAGCATAGATATGTGGAATACTGGATGCACATGGCTGAGGTTCGGAGGCAGTGCTAATCTGTAAGATACATTGCCAACTTTATCTAATATCTCAAAGGGGCCAATGTATCTGGGACTAAGCTTGCTCCTCTTTCCAAACCTCATTACCCCTTTCATAGAAGAGATTTTTAAGAAAACATGATCCCCCGTGCCAAACTGCACATCTCTCCTTCTGACATCTGAGTAGCTCTTCTGCCTACTGAACACTGTCCTCAACCTTTCCTGTATCATTGGCACTTTTTCTGATGTCTCTCTGATCAAATCTGGTCCTTCTAGGTGCTTCTCTCCAATCTCAGACCAGCACAAGGGAGATCTACATTTCCTCCCATAAAGTGCCTCATAAGGTGCCATACCAATAGTGGAGTGATAACTGTTATTATATGCAAACTCCACTAAAGGTAATTATCTGTCCCAGCTACTTTTGAAATCCAGTACACATATTCTGAGCATATCCTCGAGGGTCTGAATGGTCCTCTCTGATTGCCCATCTGTTTGAGGGTGAAATGCTGTACTGAAATCAAGCTGAGTTCCTAATGCCTCATGGAGTTTCTGCCAAAATCTAGAGGTAAACTGTGAACCTCTATCTGATATAATAGAAACTGGCACTCCATGCAGAGATACTATTTTATTCACATATATTTCGGCATACTGAGCTACTGAATATGTGGTTTTCACGGGTAGAAAATGGGCTGATTTTGTCAATCTATTCACAATCACCCAGATGGAATCATATCCTTTTTGTGTTCTGGGCAGCCCGACCACAAAATCCATAGTTATCCTTTCCCATTTCCACTCGGGCAAAGGTAACTCTTGCAACAGTCCTGTTGGCTTCTGATGTTCAAATTTCACTTGCTGACAAGTCAAACAAGAAGCCACATATTTGGCCACATCCCTTTTTAATCCGTTCCACCAATATATGCCTTTGATATCATGATACATTTTGGTGGAACCAGGATGAATGCTATAGGGAGTGTTGTGTGCTTCATGCATAATCTTCTGTCTCAAATCTAGCTCCCACATTTGGCACACATAATCTACTGCCACACATCAACATCTCATCCACAATCTAAAACTTTTGTCTGTCCTGATTGCACTTCTCCTTTCAGTTTCACAAGGATTGGATCTAAATCCTGTGAAACTTTGATTTCATCTATCAACCTCGGTTTCACCTGAAACTGTGCAATCAAAGGACGAACCTCTAATACCTCAAAAGATAGTCCCTGAGCAAATAAATCTGCCAGATCTCTGACTATCTCTCTCCTTTGGCCGGAGATGTGAGATAAACTGCCCATTGATTTCCGGCTCAATGCATCTGCTACAACATTAGCCTTGCCCGGATGATACAGGATTTGGCAGTTATAATCCTTCAACAGTTCTATCCATCTTCTCTGTTTGAGATTCAAATCTCTTTGCTGCTGAATGTACTGGAGGCTTTTATGATCAGTATATATTTCACATTTCTCACCATATAAATAATGCCTCCATATCTTTAATGCAAATATGACAGCAGCCATTTCCAAGTCATGAGTAGGATAGTTTACTTCATGCTTTCTTAGCTGTCTGGATGCATATGCAATCACCTTGCCATTCTGCATCAACACACATCCCAATCCCACTTTAGAAGCATCACAGTAGACTACAAACCCGCCTGTATCTGTGGGTAGAGTCAAAACTGGAGCTGATGTGAGGCAATCTTTCAGCTTCTGAAAGCTCTGTTCACAAGAATCTGTCCAAGTGAACTTAACCTGCTTCCGAGTCAGCTTTGTTAATGGGGTAGCTATTTTTGAAAAGTCCTTTACAAACTTCCTATAGTACCCAGCCAGACCCAGAAAACTCCTGATTTTGGTTACATTTGTTGGTCTCGGCCAATCCATAACTGCCTCAATCTTCTTGGGATCCACCCTGATTCCTTCCTTACATATTATGTGTCCCAAGAATCCAACTTTTTGTAGCCAGAACTCACATTTGGTAAGTTTGGCATACAGTTCATGCTCTCTCAAGGTTTGTAGTGCTATCCTCAAATGCTCTTCATGATCAGCCTGACTTTTAGAATATATGAGGATATCATCTATAGAGACTATCACAAATCTGTCAAGATAGGGTTTAAAGACCCTATTCATCAAATCCATGAATGTTGCTGGGGCATTTGTTAGCCCAAATGGAAGCACTAGAAACTCATAGTGCCCATATCTCGTTCTGAATGCAGTCTTCAATATATCTTCCTTTCTGATTTTTAACTGATGATACCCAGACTGCGGATCAATCTTCGAGAAGTACTCAGCCCCTTGTAATTGATCAAACAGGTCATCTATCCTGGAGAGTGGGTATCTATTTTTGATGGTCACTTTATTCAGCTGTCTATAATCTATACATAATCTCAGCGACCCATCCTTCTTCTTCACAAACAGAACTGGGCACCCCATGGTGATGTACTGGGCCTAACAAACCCCTTGTCTAACAGATCCTGCAACTGCACCTTCAACTCCCTCAGCTCTGTAGGTGCCATACGATAGGGAGCAATCGATATAGGGTTTGTACCAGGAAGAAGTTCAATACTGAACTCAATTTCTCTATCAAGTGGCAATCCTGGTAATTCCCCTGGAAATACATCAGGATACTCCCTAACAACTGAAATCTGCTGCAGATCCACAGACTCTACCTGGGTGTCCATCACATAAGCTAGATAGCTTTGACACCCCTTTCTCAGTGGCCTCTTTGCTTTTACTGCAGACACCAAATTCATTGGGATCTCACTCTTGTCCCCTTGATATGTAAATTCCCCCTTATCTAAAGGTCTGAAGATAACACTCTTTTCTTGGCAGTTAATGGTGGCACGATTGTGTGATAACCAATCCATGCCCAGTATGACATCAAAGTCTAACACTGCCAACTCAATCAAATCGACTGGGAGTGTCTTACCTTCTACCTCTACCACACAGGTAGGATACACATATCTCACTTCTATACTATCCCCTATAGGTGTGCTAATAACTAAGGGAATATGCATCAATATCTTATCCTTAGCTAACCTTTTAGCAAAATAAGGGGACACAAATGAATGGGTAGCTCCAGAATCAAACAACACTCTAGCTTTAATCTTATCAATGAGGAGCATACCTGTCACAGCTGCATTCGATGCCTGTGCCTCTTGTGGATTTACCGTGAACACCCTTCCTTGCCCTCTGCCTACTGGAGCTAATGGCTGAGATGGTCCAGCACTCTGCTGTGACGCTGGTGTTTGACCTCTGCCTCTGCCTACAGGCCCCCTACTACTAGGCCTGTCCATCTGCACAGAAGGGTAGGATGTTAAACGCACAAACTGCTGGGTGGCACCCTGCGGGCATTCTCTGACAAAATGACCCGGCTGTCCACATCTGTAGCACACTCCCTGACCCATTCTGCATCTGCCAGGGTGCTGCTTCCTACATATGCCACACACTGGCCATGATTGAAACTTGGATTCAGTTCTGGCTATAGTGACCGGAGGACGAGGTGCTGATGGTAGAGAAGCATCCTGTGACTGACCTCTTCTCCTCCACTTCCTCTTACGTGGGGCAGGTGGAGCTGAGCGTACAGACTGCTCCGTCGGGCCCTCCGGGAGACTTGCTCCCTCAGATCTACCTCGGCTGCTTTGCCCTTTGCCCTTACTCATTTTCCTCTGTTCTCTTTCAGCTCTTTCCTCTTTGTTTCTGATCTCCCACTGTTTTGCTTTATCAATCAGCCTAGACAAGGTGGGGACCTCTACTGCCAGTACTGCATTATAAAGCAGGAAAATCAGACCCCGCCTGAATCTTTCTATCCTGGTAGCTTCAGTGGGGATGATGTAAGGAGCATACTTCCCCAATCTAGTGAACTCACGAGCGTACTCAGATACGCTCATTCCGGGCATCTGCTTCAGCCTCTCAAACTGAAGAGCCCGATTCTGCCTCTCAGCCGGAGACAAAAACTCATCAATCACTGCTTGCCTGAACTCTTCGCAGGTTGGAGGATTCCTACTGTACAATTTGTCCTCCACGTGCCTCTGGTACCAGCCCCAGGCATCTTCTTTCATTGTGAGCCCTATAAGTTCTATTGCCCTTGCATCAAAATAGGGCAGTCTCCGTATCATCTTTTCAGTCTCCTCCAGGAATCTCTGAGGATCTTCACCTTCTTTCCCCTTAAACTCTGGGGTTCTGAGCCTCAAAAATTCCTGTACAGTAATCCCCTCATCATCTAGAGCCCGCCTGGCCAAACTTCTTGGCACAACTACAGGAGGTGGGATGGATACTACTGACGGGGCAGGAGATTTCCCCCGAGCAATCTGCTCCCTCAGAGCCTGATTCTCCGCCAGTAACTGTTCCATCAATGCATCTCTACTTCTTACCTCTTCTTGATCATCAACCCTCCGTCTATCAGCAGGAGGAGGTTTTTCTCTTTGGGGCTCGACATGTGCAGAACCCGCATCCAATGCTATATCTGGCTCCATTTTCTTTGGAAGTATTCTTTATATGTCTCTAAAAGAGTCAAAAAGAGAGGGCAGTCATTACATAGAGCCATAATATATTTTACTGAATTGTGAATGACTCATAAAATAACATACAGAAAAATCCTACGCTCCATAGTATAATCCTATACTTAATCCTGACTCACTCAATTGCTCTGACAGGACTCTTCTTTAACCTTTGCTCTGATACCAAGCTTTGTCACGACCCCCGCCCCGTTCCGGCAGGCCGCCGCGACGGTCCTAGGGTGCGGGTAGGCATAAGGCCACCAGCCACCACGTAGAACCCTACTACCTATCAATCATCAATAAATTCTGAAAAATTTTGGCATGATGCATGCACAAAATGATCACCTTTCCTATAGTGACCTGTCAAGATTATTTCAATACATACAACAACACTACCTGTCAGAGCAGTAATCACATAATCTGTCACATAATGAACCTGGACAATATATATCAATACATCATCTCAGGCATATAACTCATCTGCACACACATATATATATACTTGCTTCCTAATCCATCCATGGTCAAACCCATATCCACAACAGGATCTATGACTGTAACTATGCACTATATACAATAGAAGGTTTATAATACACCAAAATGTATAAATCTTTATCTACATTATACTATACTATACTATGGAGCGGCACAGCTAGCAGGCAATCTCTAACTCTGTTCTTCTCTATACAATACCTGCCCTGCAATCAAAAACACCAAACTGGGGAGTGAGTATATGAATACTCAGTGAGTGGAGTAGAGAGTACTATGCACATGAGACCAGATATAATCATGGCTCGAGGTGAAATCTCAAGATCAATAACAAGATAAACATGATCTCAACATAGAGAATATGGAGTAAATCATCAATATCACCACAATCAATATCAACTCATCTGAAGCATATATGAAATAATCAAGTAAACATATATGCTACTCATGAATATGCTCAACAGATTATGATGCTGGAACATACAAATTAGGTGTCAATATGCTGAAATCATCGCTAGACAGCTGACGGAAGGTGGGTTTTACGCCCCAGGCGAACCAGCAACAACTCCCTATTGTCACATGCATATGCAGGATACGATACCATATGGATAATGTAAATGCTAGACAGCTGTCGGGAGGTGGATTTTACGCCCCAAGCAAACAGCAACAACTCCCCACTATCACATGCATATGCAGGATAAGACACCATACTGATCATGTAAATGCTGGCCAGTATCCAGAACAAAAATCCATCTCACATCTACATACTAAACGGCACCTCGCGGGAATTCTACATCCGCGGAAAACCATACTGCACCTCGCGGGGTCTTACTATGCCCGGCGGCAAGCAGAATATAAGTCGTAGGATCGGCCGATCCTACGCCTAGGGCCGTGTCCCCCCTAGGACGGGACTGGGCTCCGCCCACCCAGAAGGCTACTATGTGCACAAAGGCCGATGTTCAACCCCATCGACTATAGGTGTCCTGCAGATACTGCCAAGCCATGCATAAATGCCATAATGTACCCTCCCAATACTCTACTAAAAAGGAGCATAATCAAGACTACCACTCACTCGGCCACGACCCAATTATAACTAACATCAGGGTTGGAAGTGAGGAATCACGGGAGTACAATGCAACTCAATATACCAAGAGAAGGGCTCTACAAGTCTTTGAAATAGAGGAAATGAAATCAATTTACAAAAGAAGTCATTTCACAATTCAGATCCAATTTAATTACTCATAAAGGAGTATAATTAAAGCTACCACTCACAAGTCTTTGAAATAGAGGAAATGAAATCAATTTACAAAAGAAATCATTTCACAATTCGGAATCAATTTGATTACTCATCAACCTCTCATAATTCCTCTCAATGTTCCCTCAAATGCATGTACAGAATAATCAAGCATAGGGAATCAAGATTATAGAGGAATCTACTACAATAATTAATCAATAAGCTCAGGTGGAATCAAGTCACACTTGGCAACATTCATGAAAATGAATAAGGAATGTGCTCATGGTGCAAAGTACAAACTCCCACTCACCTGTCAATCCGGCACAGCCCTGATACGCCTCCAAAAATCTACAGCAGGCAGTGGAGAACTTCTTCCTCTTGTTCCCTAGCTTCTTGCCCAACTGTGACATGCATTTACAATACATTTAGTCTTGTATCAAGGGCCATAATCTACGTGCCAATTATAATATAGGGAACTTTAATTGATTCAACTCCCCCGTTCCCTAAATCTTTTCTTTTCTATCTCTTTTTCTTTTTCTATTAATTAACTCATCATTTATGTATATTAGGGACTCCCTTGCACGAGTACAAGGTCTCCCTTAGCCTAATCTAGGCTTAATACCCTATTTTGGCATAAAATTTCTTATTTTTCCACCCGGATGAACAGTAACCCGGACCGATAGCCGGTTACTTCATCCCGGGTTTGATCCACTTTTCAAACTCTAGATTTGATGAAATTTTTACCTAACATTCTACACTCATAGGGGATTCCAAAGAGGTAACATGCATTGCTATCGGAGGTCGTTTGACCTCCTAAATAATTCGCCGAAATTGGACTTCGACACAGTTTTTTCGTAGTGCCGGAAAAATTTGTCAAAATCCGATTCTTCCTCTTTTAACCACCTCTACAACCCTTATCCGACCCCTCTAGACTATATCCACCCTTTGTATAGCCTAATGTCATCAAAAGACTAGATAGGGACGGATATTTACCTTTTTCTTTTTGGAAATCGAGGTCCTTGCGTAGAGGGGAAGGAGATCTACGTTTTTTCCTTCAGCTGGAAGTGCAACCGGGATCCCTCTCCTCCTCGAATCCCCTTCTTCTTCTTCTTTCTTCTTCTTCTTCTTCTCTTTTTTTTTTTCTTTCTCTCTGTGTTTCCACGCCTGAGACCTCCTCTCCCTCTCTGTCTCAACTCCCTCTTCTCAGCCAACCCACCGCCAGACAAACCCCCATTTAAGTCAAATCAAACTCTGAAAATTCCCATTTTGCCCTTGCCACTTCAACGGATCTACAGTTATGCCATTAACTTTTGATTCCTTCCCATTTTACTCCTTATATCAATTTTAAAGGACTATTCTATCCCTTTTTATATAAAAAAAATTTTGGGGTTATTACAGATTGTGAGCCCGAAAAACAATCCTACTGTAATCCGAGGAATTATAGTAAAATTTCCAAGGGGACGCTTGGGGAGTGGACGTAGGTGCCTTGGGGTGCACCGAACCACTATACATCGTGGTGTTTGTGTTGTGGCTTCACTTGTGATTATTCTTGCATTATCTTTCATTTTTGCTATAGTTTAATTTATTTAAGAAAGCATCCACCGCACTCAACTAAGGAAGTTTTTTAAAGCACTAAAAAATTTGGAAAAACATAATTCACCCCCCCTCTTGGGTTGTCACCTTGGGCAACAGACCGGTTTCCTTAGTTCTTCAGGATAGACAAATACTTGCAGAATCTCACAACCAAAAATGCGTTACCATGGAGCCATTTGGTCCATGAATATAATATTGATCCTCCATGTCCATTTTGGCTTGAGAACTATCCTGGAGGAACCGAGATAGTTTAAGCACAAACGGACAAAAGCTTTAGGACTTTAACCTTATCTCATTTACAAAATAAATCAACATAAGTTGTACTTAAGTAGTTGCCTAATGCAAGAAGTGGTAGTGATCTTTTTGCTGGTTTGTGTCCACTAGTTGCAACCAAATGCAAACCAATGAAATCATATTTAGATTGAAAATTTGTCCACAGTCTCTAATCAACTGGAACAAAGAAAGAAGAGGCTTCTTCTACACCTTCTACGGTATCCCTGCCTATGTGGCCCCCTGAGATCCTTGGTCACAAGGGCTACAATAGTGCCAAGGTCAACATTTGATCTTCCAACATCATCCTCTTTGTCCTCATGGTGCAGAAAGAGAGAAGGAGATGGAGAAGAGGAGAGAGGGAGATGAAAAAGAGGAGGAAGAGGGAGGAGGAGAGGATGGGGGCAGCGGCAGTCGGGGGGACAGAGGCTGGGGGGATGGGGATGGTAGCAGTGATGGCTGAGGGGTTGTCGGTGGAGCCTATGTGGCCATCTTAGAGAAGAGGGTGGGGGAAGGGGACGGGGTTAGGTTTAGGGTTTGAAGGTGGGTTTTGTTCATGAGGGTGATGGTGATGGCAGATTGAATTATCACCTAATTACCTCCATATCAGTTGACAAGTAGCCATTTCGCGAACTACGTTTATATCAACTAACAAGTATTGAGCTCTTATCCTAACTGGGAGGAAGGTAGGTAACATCGCAGTTGGACATGTAGGGGGATATTTGCAAAGTTATGCATAACTAGCATGGGACCTGCATTGCATGGCGGGTTTGACTGTACCAAATGAATAATATTTGAAATATCATCGAACTTACATGGACCTTAATTTTCAACAGGTGTAGTTTCTTTACTTTCTGAAGCAAGAGAAGCAAATATTGGATCAGGGTATTATACAATTATCACCATCTAGTAATGGAATAGGGAAAGTAGATGGAATAGAAGGAAAGATAACAGTTAAAGTTAAATTACCTGATACATGATTTCTTTGCAGATGTTATTGTCGGTAACTTTCGGTACATGTTGTGTAGAGTTATATTATTTTTTAAGAAAATAATTGAAAAAGAAAGTTAATAGAAAAAGTACATAGTTGTTCAATGCTTTTGTTAGATATTTGTAGGATTATGTTCCCGAAAGGTTTTGAATGAATTTGTTTTTCAGGAGTTGAAATGATAGCTTCTTTTGTCATTTGGGATGAAGAAGATCTTAAACCAGAACCCTCATACAAATTCTTCGACTGGGATTCATCTCCCTCCTTGAAAAATTTTGGTTACTTTAAAATTATAAATAATATTATTAAAGTTTTGTGAACCAAACATGATCTAGAACATGTAGGTGCCACTGAGGAATTTTTGAATAACATGTGGAAGAGCAGATCTATTGGATTTTGCATCTGTTGAAAGATTGAGAACTGGAACACCAACAAATTGCTGTGCCAATTTTCCAAATATAATAAAGTTTGCAATGCCAGTTTCATCTTCTGCATTTAATTTATACCTTCCAAAGTTGAATATATAGCATATACTTTATTTGATAAAAATAAATTTATTTATTTTAAAAATTAAATAATAAAATAAAAATATATTATGATTTTACCATGCACCGGAGGTTTATCACTTTTACCATACTGATTGCATCGGAGATTGTTGTCATACATCTTCACTATGTTTCTGTAATTGTAATATGCTTTGTACCAAACCATAGGAGGTGTCAATTGCTTTTAAGTTCACTTTGGATGTAAATTTCACCACCTAGAAAGAAAACAAATGAAATAATTTAAGAATTTTGCATGAATACCTGGTTGAGCATATTTAATTTCTATATTATAGCTGAGAGTTATGTGGATCTAATTCCAATAATTCTTTGTTTGTTTTTCTATTGGCAATAGCTTCTGCTGAGGGTTGACAAGAGTTTTTTGGTGTCTGTTTTATAAATATGATTGAAGATATTGTTGTTTTGATACAATGATGAATTTATAAGCATAATTACAATATAATGTTTAATAATTTCAATATTTGCTAGATATAGCATGATAATGCTCTATTTCATTACCTATTTCGGTACTTTTTAATTTCCGTGATTTATACATCCATGTAATATGTTGATTTAGAAGATGTTGATAAGCAAATTTTTTCTACATATGCAAAGTGATTATCACGTTCACAATAAAAAATTGTTGGAAAATCATGCATGCCGCAGAAAATCAGATCCACAGCGGAAGAAGTATGCACGGACCCATTCATTGCATGAACATATTTTAAAACTGTTCGTAGATAGATTAGGATTAATTGCTTTAGATAAAGAAGATTAGATCTTCACCTTATGCGGTTCACCGCAATCTGATGATCGTGGTTATCTTGAAAGGCTCACTTGAAGTCACACACGTATCCGACCTCTACGAGTATCCATACAAGAAAGAGAACCGATCCAAGTGTCTAGATCTCACCGGGGTGCTAGCTCCCTTGCAGAGAATGCTTTTGATAGCTAAAATCCTCTTGAACAATCAACTCTTGATTGCTCTCAAGAGGAAGAAGAAGGAGAGAGGGAAGTGTTGGAAATTGTGTCCTAAAAGTTAATCGTTAACCTGTTGATGATTGAGATGTATATAAATTAGTAAATAATAAAAGTTATTTGATATTTTTCATCGCATATTTTGTACATCTTTATGAACTCATGTAATGTGATGAAGTCCTTAGGACTTTTATAAATGATAAAGGAGGATTTATCTACATGTCCTTAAACCTATTTACGACCGAATGATATGCTATTACTAGGATAATGGCATTATCAAGTATAGGTCGTTGTGTGCCATATGTTGCCCAGTAGATACAACCCAAGAGGGGGGGTGAATTGGGTCTTTTAAAACTTTTATGCTACTTCTAAAACTTTTTGATTAACTATGCTAAGTTGTATAGATGCATAGTGAAAGTTAAACTTAGCAAGGGTTTGATGTATAGACTTCGACTTGATTAAATATGCTTGCAACTAAAGGATGTGCGGATAAGAATTAAGCAAGCAATTTATCTAAGTAAGTAAGTGTGTTAGTTAGACAATAACTAGAGGCATTACAAACACAAAGGACATATAGTGGTTCGGTGCACCCCAGCACCTACATCCACTCCCCAAGACCTCTTGGGAATTTCACTATAATCCTACCGATTACAGCCGGTTGTTTTACAAGCTCACAACCCAACTTGTTGTTTTACGAGCGCACAACGAACTCGGTCGGTTTTTCCAGGCTCACCGACTAGAACCAACCCCGATTGTTTTTCCGGGCTCACAATCAAACCCTTACACGTTGGTTTTACCCTCGGCTCGCCAACAAACCTAAACCCCGTTGGTTTTTCCTTTGGCTCACCAACAAACCTTAATCCCGTTGGTTTTTCCTTTGGCTCACCAACAAACCTTACACCGTTGGTTTTCCCTTTGGCTCACCAACAAACCTTTAACCCCTTGATTCAATCCCCTGATTGAATCAAGTTACAAGATATTAAAACAAAGAATAAAAACAAATCAAAGCTTCTTAAACAAGCAGATATGACAATATAAACAAATAGAGTAAAGAGAAGCCCTCAAACGAGTTTTGAAGATGGAGGAGCTCGGCTTCTTCTTTACTTGATCCTCCTCTGATTTGGCATGAAGTAGAGGATCCCCGAGGCAGCACACGGATGGAGAGGAAGCTTTCGGATTCACTTGGATGCTCTTCTTCTCTCTATTTCGTTTTGGATGGCCCTTTTGTGCTTATGGGAGATTTTCTTTGTAATCTCTTTGAGATCTCTTTCCTAGATGATCTCTCCCACTTCCATATCTTCTCCCCTAGCTCTCCTCTTGTTTTTATAGCTTTAGATGGCGTGGAAACAAGAATATAGCCGTTAGAGACAAAAATAGAGCCGTTGGAACCAGTCTGCACCTCCTGACAATATGACCGTTGGGATCGGAGTCGACTCGCGCGATCAGGAGTCGGCTCGCCTGTTGCAGGAGTCGGCTCGTGTTTTACCGGAGACGACTCGGCCACTGTTCCAAATTTGAATTAATGTGCTTGCCTCGACTGGGAGTCGACTCGACTTAACCCGGAGTCGACTCGCCAACTTCTGGAGCTGACTTGGCAATTCTGGAGTCGGCTCTTCCACTGAAGTCCGTGGATCCAATTTTGAATTTTGTCCACTCGAGTCGACTCGACTGTCCTGGGAGTCGACTCGAATCTCAGAGCCCGAACTTCCGATCCTCTGTCTTTTGGCTCGTCCAGTCTTGGAGTCGACTCGAACTTCCTCGGAGTCGACTCGGCTCTCAGTTTGCGAAACACAGCCTTCTGCCATCTTGGTGTAGCGCTGCCTTGGAGTCGACTCGAGCTGTCTGGGAGTCGACTCGAATCTCAGAGGCAGTAACTTGGTTTTCTGTCTGTTGATGGTCGCGGAGTCTCGGAGTCGACTCGTGCAATGCGGGAGTCGACTCGAATCTCAGAGTCCCAAAAATGCTCTCTGACTTTTTCTTTGTGTTCCGCTGAGAGTCGACTCTTGCTTTCTTTGGAGTCGACCTACCAACCATCGGAGTCGACTCGCGTTCCACTGGAGTCGACTCGAATTTCAGACCCGAAAACTGCTCTCTGACTTTTCTGCCTGTGACTCCTAGGAGTCGACTCATACTTCCCCGGAGTCGACTCGGTAAACATTGGAGTCGACTCGAATTCCTCAGGAGTCGACTCGAAGACTATTCTTTCGAATTTTTTCTTTGATTTTACTCCTCCAATTTGAACCTTTTGAACTTTAAACTTGGGCCAATGAATTGTAGCTTTCTTCTAACTTTTCTTGAGAGCTTTTGGAGGCCTTCTTGTGTTCTTCCAACTTGCTATGTTCCTTGTGTTAGATGTATGCCCTAGAAGCCAATTTGGCTGACACATTGTTGATTCTAGGGACATAATTTTGTACTTGACTATTTATTATTGAATAAATAAAAGGCATCTTTTCATTCATATTGTTTATGTGTCTATGAATCGTCCAAGAAATTAATAAGATGATGATACATATTCTCAAGAGTTGAGAATTTGAGCCATGTATCATTGGTGATTAATTTCTAAATGCTCCTGATCAAAGGATCATCACGAGGACGGTGATCGATCCGATCAGTGCACAGATCACTCTCCTTCTGGATGGACGAGACTTGAGTCCACAGTGTAGGAACACTGAAGTGATAGTGCAGGTGCTTGTTAGAGAACAAGGGTACTGAGCGTGACCAATACAAGAAGTCACTTGGATGTCTATCCACTCGTCAGTGACTTGCTTGATGTTGCAGTAGTGTGACTGGTCCTTTGACCTGCGGTGCTTCGGCTGCTCACAGTGGGGTTATTGTAGTTTGACTGCACACATACATGGTCCCTAGCCATATGGGTCCATGCAGTGTAGATTGGCTGCAGTAAGTTCACTGTAGGAGTAGGGTATGCACCTATATGGAATCTATCGACCTTGATAGATAAGGAGAGATCCTATGTGATTTATAAGACTGAGTTCGTAAGACCTCGGCCGGGGCAGTATACACAGTGGAGAAAGAGTTTCTCACTATCGAACTCGAGACGAATAAATCTTGACATATGACAGACGATGGGGTTTGACGAGTTGTCCATGACCTCCGTCCTGTAGGGATCCACGATAGTAGGACTATATCACATGTTAACTGCACCTAGAGGTTCATCATTCCATTCTGCTGGGTAGCCACTACATGCTGCTAGGTGTCACTGGTGGATGGTGGGACTCATAGGGATTATCTTGATGATCGATAAACCCTAATGAGTTGAGTTGGAATCGTTCCAACCCATTGAAAGGAGTTTTCAATGATATAGTGATAGAGATCACAATATATCTCACTACCAGCCAGAATAGAACCTAGGGGGTCACACACACTAGAAGTATTGACCGATCCGATGGTTGAAATCGTGATTAGGAATCACAAGAAATCAATTTGATTGATAAGAAGTTGAAGAAGAAACAAAGGGAATTAATTAATTAGACTTAAACACAAATCCTACTTCGGGAGGGATTCCTAGAGTCCTAATTGGATTAGGGCTGGGAATCCTAGTTGGAGTAGGACTGGAATTCCTACTTGGAATAGGATTCCTACAATCCTAATGAGATTAGGAATTTTGAATTAAAATCGGATTCCTACTTGGAGTAGGATTCCTAGGAATCCTAATTGGATTAGGACTTCGGATTCAAATCTAATCCTAATTGGATTAGGACTAAATACATCCTAATATGGATTAGGGTTTCTTAAGTCACAATTAATTATTAATCTAATGAATCAATAAGACTCCTAATTGGATTAGGATTGAAGAGTTCAATTGAGTCAAAATTGATTCAAGTTCTAATTGGATTAGGACTTACCTAGATTGGATCCATTGGTTCACCCTTGGGCTAAACCTAATAGGATTAGGGCTTGACCACATTAGGGCAATGCAAACCCTAATGTGGACTAGGGTTTACCAAGAGGGAGGGGCGCAAGCCCCTCCCCCTTGATCCATTGGTGCGGCACAAGAGAGGGGGCCGGCGCCCCCTCTTTGGAAAGATGTCTAGGGCTCCTACTTAGTAGGAACCCTAGATGGCTATAAAAGGAGGTGTGAGGCCGGCGCCCTAAGCATAGAAGAACTCCTCCTTCTCCTTGCCGTGAGCCTCCCTCTCCTCTCTTCTTGTGATCAGCCGCAAGCAAGGAAGACCAAGGCCAAAGGTTGGCGGCATCCTCTTCCTCCCTTCTTCCTTCCAACGCAGGGAAAAGAAAGAAGGCTGCGTGGGGATTCTTCTTCTTCCTCTTCTTCAACCTTCTTCTTCCTCCTCTCAAGCACTTTCAAGAGTTGAAAGAAAGAGAAGAGATCAGCCATCAAAGGAGTCTTTGCAAGGGAGCTAGCACCCCGGGAAGACAAGAAAGCTTTGATCGGTTCTCTACTTCGTGTGGATACCCGTAGAGGCCGGACGTTTGAACGGCTTCAAGCGAACCCTCTCCCAAAACCACGAATTCAGATTCGCGGTGATCGTCTACCCGCGCAAGGTGAAGATTTGATCTTCCTATTGTTTTAAAAGCTTTAATTCTTACCTAATTACGAAAGGTCTCGAAACAAGCATTCATGCGATGAACGTCGAACCCGTGCATGCCGATTCCGCTGCCATCTGAAAAATTTTTGAAATATCAGCGGCATGGGCGGGTTCCCAACAGTGGTATCAGAGCCTAGGCTTCGTAGATTAAGGTAAGAATTAAATATTTAAAGGCTTATTAGATCTGAAAATTGATTGATCATGCATGCTGAAAAATTCTGCATGCAGATTTTTCAGGGGTGCTGAATTTTTACATGCTGATTTTTATGTGATAAAAAGATGATTCTAATTGCATTGTTAATGGGATTACAAAGTTTAGAATCATGATTAGCATGATCAGCGACCTATGTCATGATATAATCAGTTAAGTTTCAGATCTGAAAATTATAATTGTAGCATACGATGATGATCATAGGATTCAACCCCTTTTGGTATCAAATGTAATGACCTGCGATGTGATCTGCGATGTCATGTAATTTTTCAGATGCTTGCATGCATCTTATTTGATGTTTTGAGAGGCCTGCGTGCCCCCTAAAAAGAGATGTAAATTATTTTTATTTTTATTTTACATCTGGTTGTATTTCTGTGATGTAATGTACATCAACGATCAAGTCGAAGACGATGCATGAGATGAACAGGGGTCTAAGCGGTTGATGGCGATGGGATCAAGAGTTGATCAAGGATCGAATCAAGGAAGCTTGGATCCAATTCAAGAGTTGAAGACCACTTGATCGATTGATGTGCATGTGCTTGTAATACGACCTAATTAGAATCCATGATCATCACCTAGTTAAAGTTTAGCTTTAATTTGATGCCGCGATTATAACTGCCTGCAATGCGCCGTTTGCATGTGATGTGAATGAGAGTCGGGTAGATAGGTCTACATGTGATGTAGCAAACCCAATTGAGACCTAAATTAAAACCTCCTCAATCAAGTCGAGAGTGAACCGACATGAGCAAGTCATATTAGATTAATTGATCTAATTGGTGTCTAGGAAAGCATGAAAGGTGGTTACTTAATTAGGACCTTACTCTCTGAGTAAGGGGAGCCTCCCACCTGCTTACCTGGCCAATTGTTCGATTACCTCTTATGAAAGGCTCAAGTTGCAAACACTAAGACCTGATTAACCAATATTAAGTCAATAGGTCTTCCACTGTAGTAGAGCTGCTAAGGCCTTTCTGATGTTGACTTGTCTCGGCTGGATACAGTGGTCAAGTTGCATTGGGGGGCTGGACCTCTCTATAGACATGAGATGTTGTAGGGTAAAGGTGGGGTTGGGCACCAATAACTGTTAGGTGAGGACCCAATGACGACTTTATTCCTACGGTTATACGGTGGGTCTGACTTAACTAAGAAATGGGACCAATAACTGTTAGGTGAGGTCTTCATGGCTTAGAGACCAAGTTGCACTGCAACATGCTTGAGAAGCATTGTACAAGAGTTGTACACTCATCCATCTATGTGTCACCAATAACTGTTAGGTGAGGTGGCATGTGAATTGGTGGGACCGCAGTACCCACTAGAAATCCTAGTCGTGTGGGATTTCCGTTTTCCTACCAGGGGAGTGTGAGGAATTCGAGAAAATAGTGGGAGTCATATTTGTTCTAAAAGACCTTAGGACAGATTAGGATCAAGTACAAGAGTCTAACTAGAATCTTTACTCTCTGCAGATACAATGTCGGCTTCAAACCCTTTGACCCGTATTCTTGAGACCAACCGACTGACCGGAACCAATTACAAGGACTGGCTTAGAAATCTCAAAATAGTTTTGGACTGTGAGAAGATAGGCTATATACTCGATTCAGATATCCCCACATTACCAGCACGTCCCACTGATGTTCAGCGTGAGATGCATAAAAAGTGGTTGGACGATGACATTAGAGTAAAATGCTATATGATGGCATCTATGTCTAATGAACTCCAATGCCAGCATGAAAATATAAAGACTGCTAGGGACATACTGGCACACCTACAAGAGTTGTATGGTGAGCAGAGTCGCACAGCTCGTTTTGAAGTGTCCAAGAGGCTTTTCAAAGCGAAGATGCGCGAAGGGCAGTCTGTCCATGATCACGGTCTGACCATGATCAAGGACCTAGAGGAGCTTGAGAAGCTCGGTATGGACATGCACAAGGAATTGCAAGTGGATTTGATCCTACAGTCACTTCATGATTCATTTGGTCAGTTTATAGTAAACTACCACATGAATAAGATTGAATGCACTAAGACTGAACTAATCAACATGTTGGTAACTGCTGAGGGAGCCTTGAAAGGTTCAAGGGGCAATGTCCTCGCTGCTGAGTTGACTTCTGGTTCCAAGAGAAAGTCTACTTGGAAGAAAAAGAAGCCTGCAAAGAAGCAGAAGAAAGACAAGAAGCCAAAGAAGGAAGTTCAAAAGAAAAAGGCTAACGACAAAGGAAAATGTTTCCACTGCAATGTCGAAGGCCACTGGAAGAGAAACTGTCCTTCATACCTCGAGAGCCTAAAGAACAAGAAAGGTGACACACCTTCAGAAGGTATAGACTTGCTCATTATTGAAACTAATCTAACGGTTTCTTCTACTTCTAGTTGGGTTATAGATTCTGGTTCTAGTGCTCATTTGTGCACTACCATACAGGGTCTAAAGGAAAGTAGAAGGCTGGCGGAAGGTGCGGTAACCCTTCGGGTTGGCAACGGGGCAAAAGTTGCTGCTGTGGCTGTGGGCACCTACCATCTGCGACTACCGTCTGGATTTAGTTTAATACTTAGAGACTGTTATTATGTACCTGTTGCTAGCAGAAATTTGATTTCTGTTTCATGTCTAGCACAGGAAGGTCATGTTTTTACATTTGACAAAGACTGCTGTTCTATTTATTTAAGAAATAAAATAGTCGCACGTGGTTTTATGATTGACAGTCTCTACCATTTATATATGGATGTATCTGTGAATGTTACCGAGCAAGATGTGAGTGCCAAAGGATCCAAAAGATCCAGAGATGAGATAAACCAAAGATATTTGTGGCACCTCAGACTTGGCCATATTGGAGAAGATAGAATGAACAAAATGGATAAAGATGGGCTCTTAGGCTCATTGACTTCCGAGTCATATCCAGTTTGCGAGTCCTGTCTTCAAGGAAAGATGGCTAGACTACCCTTTGTAGGACATGGGGAGAGGACCACTGAAATACTTACCCTAGTACATACAGATGTATGTGGCCCATTCGATGTGCTAGCCAGGGGACGTTATTCTTACTTCATTACCTTTACCGATGATTATTCACGGTATGGGTATGTGTATCTTATGAGACACAAGTCTGAATCCTTTGAAAAGTTCAAAGAGTTCAAGAATGAAGTAGAAAAACAAACTGGAAAACCTCTTAAGGCTCTTCAATCAGATCGGGGAGGAGAATACCTTAGTGGGGAATTCCGGGACTATCTCAAAGAAAACGGCATAGTCTCACAATGGACACCTCCGGGTACACCTCAACTCAACGGGGTGTCAGAGAGGAGAAATCGGACCCTATTGGATATGGTCAGGTCCATGATGAGCTTCACTGATTTACCTATGTTCCTTTGGGGAGATGCCTTACTCACAGCGATTTATTTATTGAATAGAGTTCCCTCTAAATCCGTTCCTACCACACCGTATGAGATATGGCATGGTAAGAAACCAAGTCTGGGTCATCTCAAGATTTGGGGATGTCCGGCCCACGTCAAGCGACTACAGGCGGACAAGTTAGAGGCTAGGACCATAAGTGCTCGTTTTATAGGATATCCTAAAGAGTCATTAGGATACAATTTTTACGTCTCAGAGGATCACAATGTGTTTGTGAGCCGTCATGCCATCTTCTTGGAAAATCAGTTTATCCTTGATAGAGGCAGTGGGAGGAAAATTGAGCTTGAAGAGAAAGTCTCTGAAAAGCAACGAGTCATGGATCCTATAGAACCCATTCATAAGGAACCAGTACACGATGTCCCTCAACCACCTCGTAGATCTAGTAGAGTCTCCCATCCTCCCGATAGATACTTAGGTATACTTGAAGAGGATACTGAGGAAATGTTCCTAGTGGGAGATAGGGATCACATACAGGATCCCAAAACCTACAACGAGGCGATATCTGATATCGATTCCGAGAAATGGCTGGAAGCTATGAAGTCAGAGATAGACTCCATGCATTCCAACCAAGTCTGGACCTTAGTAGATCCACCAGAAGGTATTGTACCTATTGGATGCAAATGGATCTACAAAAGGAAGATAGGTTCGGATGGAGAGGTAGAGACCTATAAGGCAAGGCTTGTGGCGAAAGGGTATAGTCAGCGCGAAGGCATTGACTATCAGGAGACCTTTTCACCTGTAGCCATGCTAAAATCCATCCGAACATTGCTTGCCATTGCAGCATTTCATGATTATGAAATCTGGCAGATGGATGTGAAAACTGCTTTCCTGAATGGATATCTTGATGAAGATATCTATATGGAACAGCCTTTGGGTTTCACTTCCAGTGATAGAGATCACAAGGTCTGCAAGCTGCAAAGGTCCATCTATGGACTAAAGCAAGCCTCTCGGAGTTGGAACACTCGTTTCGATGATACAATCAAAACGTTTGATTTCATCAAAAACGAGGAGGAACCATGTGTTTATAAAAAGGTTAGTGGGAGTGCTGTCGCTTTTCTCGTACTGTACGTAGATGACATTCTCCTGATTGGGAATGATATTCCCATGCTAACCTCGGTCAAGGTCTGGTTGTCAAAAGAATTCTCCATGAAAGACCTTGGGGAAGCATCCTATATCTTGGGAATAAAGGTCTATAGAGATAGATCTAAAAGGATGCTTGGCCTGTCACAGAAAATGTACATAGAGGAGGTGCTGAAGAGGTTCAGCATGGAAAACTCCAAGAGGGGTCTCTTACCCCTAAGGCATGGAATTCATCTCTCCAAGAAGATGTGCCCCAACACACCTGAGGAGATTCAACGCATGAGCAAGATTCCTTATGCATCGGCAATAGGAAGCCTCATGTATGCCATGCTATGTACACGACCTGATATAGCTCTTACTGTGAGTGTCACAAGCAGATATCAGTCGAATCCAGGTGAAGAACACTGGACAGCTGTGAAGAATATTCTTAAGTACTTGAGAAGAACTAAAGATTTATTCTTGGTTTTTGGAGGATCATCAGAGTTAAAGGTAGAAGGGTACACAGATTCAGACTTCATGACTGATGTCGATGACAGGAAGTCAACATCTGGATACGTGTTCTTGTGCAATGGTGGTACGGTGAATTGGAAGAGTTCTAAACAACCGATCATTGCTGATTCGACTATGGAAGCCGAATACATCGCCGCCTCTGAAGCTGCTAAGGAAGGCTTCTGGTTCAAGAAATTCATTGCAGAGCTGGATGTGATGACATCAGATGCCATAACACTCTACTGCGATAACAATGGCGCCATAGCCCTTGCTAAGGAGCCAAGGTCTCATCAGAAGTCTAAGCATATAGAGTGGCGCTTTCACCTCATACGCGACTATGTGGAGAAGAAATATGTAGAGGTGCAGAGAGTAGACTCCGCGGATAACGTGGCAGACCCTTTCACTAAGCAGCTGAGTCAGCAAAAGACTGAAGCCCACCTTGAGAAGATGGGCCTAAGATATATGACCAATTGGCTTTAGTGCAAGTGGGAGATTGTTAGATGTATGCCCTAGAAGCCAATTTGGCTGACACATTGTTGATTCTAGGGACATAATTTTGTACTTGACTATTTATTATTGAATAAATAAAAGGCATCTTTTCATTCATATTGTTTATGTGTCTATGAATCGTCCAAGAAATTAATAAGATGATGATACATATTCTCAAGAGTTGAGAATTTGAGCCATGTATCATTGGTGATTAATTTCTAAATGCTCCTGATCAAAGGATCATCACGAGGACGGTGATCGATCCGATCAGTGCACAGATCACTCTCCTTCTGGATGGACGAGACTTGAGTCCACAGTGTAGGAACACTGAAGTGATAGTGCAGGTGCTTGTTAGAGAACAAGGGTACTGAGCGTGACCAATACAAGAAGTCACTTGGATGTCTATCCACTCGTCAGTGACTTGCTTGATGTTGCAGTAGTGTGACTGGTCCTTTGACCTGCGGTGCTTCGGCTGCTCACAGTGGGGTTATTGTAGTTTGACTGCACACATACATGGTCCCTAGCCATATGGGTCCATGCAGTGTAGATTGGCTGCAGTAAGTTCACTGTAGGAGTAGGGTATGCACCTATATGGAATCTATCGACCTTGATAGATAAGGAGAGATCCTATGTGATTTATAAGACTGAGTTCGTAAGACCTCGGCCGGGGCAGTATACACAGTGGAGAAAGAGTTTCTCACTATCGAACTCGAGACGAATAAATCTTGACATATGACAGACGATGGGGTTTGACGAGTTGTCCATGACCTCCGTCCTGTAGGGATCCACGATAGTAGGACTATATCACATGTTAACTGCACCTAGAGGTTCATCATTCCATTCTGCTGGGTAGCCACTACATGCTGCTAGGTGTCACTGGTGGATGGTGGGACTCATAGGGATTATCTTGATGATCGATAAACCCTAATGAGTTGAGTTGGAATCGTTCCAACCCATTGAAAGGAGTTTTCAATGATATAGTGATAGAGATCACAATATATCTCACTACCAGCCAGAATAGAACCTAGGGGGTCACACACACTAGAAGTATTGACCGATCCGATGGTTGAAATCGTGATTAGGAATCACAAGAAATCAATTTGATTGATAAGAAGTTTGTGGAGTGATTGATTAAAACCCCGTTTGATTTTGATGAGCTCAAAGCATTTGAGTATATCGTGTGATTACTAATGAATTCAATTGAGTGTTTCAGTGAAAATCCTGCTCAAGTGTTTCTAGACATGGTTTACAGTATTTTGGATAAGTTAAGAAGTCTGCTGAACCAATGTCTGAGACTCGAGTCGACTCCCGAGTTTCACGAGTCGACTCCAAGCGTATCAAGGTCACTGGCACGAGCTCGAGTCGACTCCTAATCAGTATGAGTCGACTCCGACTGAAAACAGACAGAAGGATAGAAGAGCAGTCTTTCAGATCTGAGATTCGAGTCGACTCCAGTGGAACGCGAGTCGACTCCCAGCGGTGCACAAAGAAAAAGTCAGAGAGTGTTTTATGGACTCTGAGATTCGAGTCGACTCCAGTGGAACGCGAGTCGACTCCCAGCGGTACACAAAGAAAGAGTCAGAGAGTATTTTATGGACTCTGAGATTCGAGTCGACTCCAGTGGAACGCGAGTCGACTCCCACCGGTGCACAAAGAAAAAGTCAGAGAGTGTTTTATGGACTCTGAGATTCGAGTCGACTCCCGCATTACGCGAGTCGACTCCAAGATTGTGCGACCATCAACAGAGAAAACCATGTTACTGCCACTGAGATTCGAGTCGACTCCCAGACAGCTCGAGTCGACACCAAGACAAGCTTCACGTCAAAAGGCAGAAGACCAACTTTCGGAAACTGAGAGCTGAGTCGACTCCAAGGAAGTTCGAGTCGACTCCAAGACTGGATGAGCCAAAAGACAGAGAATCGGGAGTTCGGGCTCTGAGATTCGAGTCGACTCCCAGGACAGTCGAGTCGACTCGAGAGGGCAAAATTCAAATTTGTATCCACGGTCTACAGAGGAAAAGCCGACTCCAAAATTGCCAGGTCAGCGCCAGAAGTTGGCGAGTCGACTCCGGGCCAAGACGAGTCGACTCCCAGTCGTGACGGCAACTTTAATTCAAACTTGGAACAGTTGCCGAGTCGACTCCTGAAAAGCTTGAGTCGACTCCCGCTACAGCCGAGTCGACTCCTGATCGCGCGAGTCGACTCCAACCCACCAACGGTCACATTGTCAGGCTGCGCAGAGTGTGCAGAACGGCCAGAAAAAGTGGAGTAACGGCTAGTTTCCGTGGGGGTTGGCTTAAATAGCCACAGAAGACTGTAGCAAAATAGAGAACATACATTCCACTCCAAGCATTCAAGTCTTCAAGCTTTGCAAGTGCTCTTCAACGAGAAAAAGGGGAGATCAGCATTTACTGCGCCACCAACTTCTCCCCAGCATTCAAAGCTTCCTCCTCCTACATTCAAGTCGATCACTCATCCAAGAGGAGACCAGAGTCAAGAAGCCATTCCTCTACTTAAGCTTAAAAGCGTTTGAGGGCTTCTAAACTCATCCTTGAATATATTGTTTCATACCCGCTTTTGAGAAGCTTATTTTCTGTTTTCTTTCTACTACCTGTATTTACTTGGTTCAATCGGGGGATTGAATCAAGGGGATAAAGGTTAGTTGGTGAGCCAGTTTTAAAACCAACGTGTGAAAGGGTTTGATTGTGAGCCCGGGAAAACAATCGGGGTTGGTTCTAGTCGGTGAGCCTGGGAAAACCGACCGAGTTCGTTGTTAGCTCGTAAAACAACAAGTTTGGTTGTGAGCTTGCAAAACAACCGGCTGTAATCCAAGGGGGTTATAGTGTATTCCCAAGAGAAACTTGGGGAGTGGACGTAGGAGCAAGGGATAGCTCCGAACCACTATAAAACTTGTGTTTGTGATTGATTGTCTCTTCCTCTTCTCATTTCATATTGCTCACAGCACATAGTAATTAATTAAATAACTTGGCATAGTTTTTAATTAATCATCCATAACGTTTTAAATTATCCAAATTGTTTTAAAACCCAATTCACCCCCCCCTCTTGGGTTGTCTATCTGGGCAACAGGTGGTATCAGAGCCAAAAACTCTTCCACTCAAGAGTTAAAAGATCAAAATGACAACCCCATTTGGATCTTCTCACATTGAGGGTCAGTCCACCCAAAGACCCCCTTTCTTCAATGGATCCGACTACTCATACTGGAAGGCTAGGATGAAAATATTCATCCAAGCCCAAGACTATGAGATGTGGACCATTGTTGTAAATGGCCCATACATCCCATCCATATATATAGATGGTGTCAAGGTACCCAAACTAGAAACGGATTGGGATGAACATGACATGAGGAAGGCACAATTAAACTCTAAAGCAATGAATGTCTTCTATTGTGCCTTAGACCGTAATGAATTCAATAGGATTTCAACTTGTAATTCAGCAAAAGAAATTTGGGACAGACTTGAAGTGACCCATGAGGGCACGAATCAAGTCAAGGAATCCAAAATAAACATCTTGGTTCATAAATATGAACTATTTAAAATGGATTCAAATGAAACTATCACATCCATGTTCACTAGGTTTACTGATATTGTCAATGGCCTAAAAAGCCTTGGCAAGAACTATACTAACAGTGAGCTTGTCAGGAAAATCCTTCGATGTCTACCGAGGTTGTGGGAAGCTAAAGTGACAGCGATCCAAGAAGCTAAAGACTTGAACAAGCTTCCACTTGAGGAGCTCCTTGGATCCCTGATGACTCACGAACTCACCATGAAACAACACGAGGAAGAGTCTTCCCATAAGAAAAAGGTAATAGCTTTAAAATCTACTTCTTCTAACAAGGACTTATCTTGCAGCAGCAGCAGTGAAGAAGAAGAAGATGAGGAAGATGGTGGTGAGGCTCTTCTTGTGCGCAAATTCAAGAAATTCATCAACCACAAGAAGTCCTATCATCAAAGGAGAGGGCCCTCAAATTTCTACCGGAAGGACAAAGGTAAGGAAAGAGAAAACGAGGGGATTGGATGTTACGAGTGCAAGAAGCCGGGTCACATAAGAGCTGAATGCCCCTTACTGAAGAAGGGGAGTAAGTACAAGAAGAAGAAAGCTCTTGTCACTACACTATCCGACTCCGACTCATCATCCTCCTCTTCTGACGAGGAACAAGAAGAAAAGGCCAATTTCTGCTTCATGGCCAACGAAGACGAGGTAACTTCCGATACGCATCCTGATTTTTCTTTTGATGAACTTTATGATGCGTTCAATGAATTAATGATTGAGTATAAGAATATAAATGTTAAAAACAGAGAACTAAAAGTAACTAATCAAACTTATATTCATAAGCATGATTCATTAATTAAGGATAAAGATAATCTTACCAAAGAAAATCTAGAACTTAAGACAAGCAATCAACTTTTAATTAAGAAGACTAACACCTTAACTAAAGATAATGAAAAACTAACTAAGGAACTTTCAAACCATAAACAAGTCTTAAACAAGGATCTAGTAGAGAGACCTTCTGAATATCCAATTATTGGTACAAAATGGATATATAAAAATAAGCTAGATGAAAATGGAATTGTTATACGGAATAAGGCTAGACTAGTAGCAAAGGGTTATAATCAAGAAGAAGGTATAGACTTTGATGAAACCTTTGCTCCCGTAGCTAGACTTGAGGCTATTAGACTATTATTAGCATATGCATGCTCTAAAGATTTCAAACTATTTCAAATGGATGTAAAGAGTGCATTTTTAAATGGGTATATTAATGAGGAGGTGTATGTAGAACAACCTCCTGGTTTCGAAAATCATCAATACCCTAATCATGTGTATAAACTAAACAAAGCACTTTATGGGTTAAAACAAGCACCTAGAGCATGGTATGAGAGACTTAGCAAATTCCTATTAGAACATGAATTCTCTAGGGGAAATGTAGACACAACATTATTTCTGAAAAGACAAAATAAGGATATGTTGTTAGTACAGATTTATGTTGATGATATCATTTTCGGTGCCACTAACAATCGCCTCTGCGAAGAATTTGCTGATTTGATGCAGAGTGAGTTTGAAATGAGCATGATGGGAGAACTGAACTACTTCCTCGGGCTTCAAATCAAACAATCTGAAGAAGGCATCTTCATCAATCAAGTAAAATATATCAAGGAGATGCTCAAGAAGTTTGATATGGAGGGAAACAAATCAATCAGCACCCCCATGAGCTCATCATGTAAGTTAGACCAAGATGAATCAGGTAAATCCGTCGATCAAAAACTTTATAGAGGTATGATAGGTTCTTTACTGTATCTTACTGCAAGTAGACCTGATATTATGTTTAGTGTGTGCATGTGTGCTAGATATCAGGCTAATCCTAAAGAATCACACCTAGCTGCAGTTAAAAGAATCTTTAAATACTTAATAGGAACTAAGAACATAGGACTGTGGTACTCTAAAGAATCTAGCCTAAACTTAATAGGGTACACAGATTCAGACTTCGCTGGATGTAAACTTGATAGAAAAAGTACCAGCGGGTCTTGTCAATTTCTAGGAGAAAACCTAATCTCATGGTTTAGCAAGAAACAAAACTCGGTTGCATTATCCACTGCAGAAGCTGAATATGTTGCAGCCGGGAGTTGTTGTGCTCAAATCTTATGGATTAAACAACAATTAGAAGATTATGGCATTAAACAAGATGAAATCCCCATTAATTGTGATAACACAAGTGCCATAAATCTAACTAAAAATCCAATTCAACACTCAAGAACTAAACACATTGAGATAAGACATCACTTCATAAGAGATCATGTATTGAATGGTGATGTGTCACTCCACTTTGTGTGTACTGATAATCAATTAGCAGATATTTTCACAAAACCCCTAAGTGAAGAGAGATTTAGTGTGCTTAGAAGGGGATTAGGAGTGATTGATCCATCCTAGTGGGAGTTACCACTAGATTAATTGATTTTGATGATGAGAATGAGGTTAAAAGAGAGTTTCTATTCAATGATCATCATATCAGTCCTTAATTAGGTGATTTTCCCTCATTTGGCGCGATTATAGCAAGAGTTTTAAGTGCGTGCCAAGGTTAGAGACGACTCGAGTAAGTTTCAGAGCCGGCTCCTAAGGGGGAGTCGACTCGCGCATTTGCGGGAGTCGACTCGCAAAGCTGGCAGCAAAAGGGGAGTCGACTCGCGCATATTCTGGAGTCGACTCGAGGTCGAGTCGACTCGCGACTCAGGGGAGTCGACTCGCAGTCGGGATCCGACTTTTTAACCCTAGGTTTGTCGTTTCGCAAACACTTTTCCTCAAGCCGCCACTGTTCACAAAGCCCTAGAGCCGACTCCTAGGTCATCCCCGATCGTCTCCAAGCCTTTTTCCCGTCGATTCTTCGCCGGACATTGAGTTTCCATCCGTTCCTAGGTCATTTCCGGTCCGTCCCGAGCTTCCTCTGTCCGTCCTTCATCGTCCTCAAGGTATTTTTATTCCCGTTTAGGTCAAGATGCCTCGTAAGGCCGTCGTTAGGAAGAGGTCCCGTCCCGCGGCCGTTCCCGAGCGGCGCTCCAAGGCGCGGCATGATCCCGCGAGGCAACCACCTCCGGATCGTTCCCCGCCTAGGGAGGTTCATGTTAGGCCATTGGCCGGGAAGGCCGTCTCCACCGGGAGGTATGTCGATTTTGACTTCCTCTCCCGGGAAGGGTTCACCATAGGCGATAGGCTTAGAGCCCAGGGTCTAGAGTACTTCCTCACCTTGGACCTTCCCACCTATCCTGGCCTAGTTCAAGAGTTCTATAGTACCGTCCATCGGGGAGATGGAGGTATTGAGGGCACGGTATTAGGTGTCCCATTACGTGTCACGGAGGATCTCGTTGCCCATATCCTCCACCTCCCACTGGTAGGGGTAGCTCCTGCACATCCTGAGGATAGATTTGAGGCCCTTACGATCGTCTTAGGGCAGCCACCTCAGTCCCCCCTAGATGAGGTATCTGCTAGCTCACTTCCTATTGAAGTGAGAATCCTCTTGAGCATTCTATCCAGGTCCATCTTCCCTAAGACAGGAAGATTTGATTTTGTGAATGAGAGGGACCTAGCTATTATGTCTTACATTCTTCAGGACACCCCGGTCAACTTCCCCAAGCTGATTTATAGGTATATGTGTGAGCCTTTAGATAGACCTAGGCTCTCCCTCCCATACGGGATGATATTCACTCTCCTGTTTAGGCAGTACGAAATTTCCATTCCTGAGAGGGAACCCTCTCGTGCCTTGCGATGGACTGATCGCTTGGGTACGGGGACCATGCACAGGATGGAATTTCGGAAGAAAGACGGGATCTGGGTTAGGAAGTCCACTCTCACTGCTCAGACCACCAGACCATCACCCAGTCCTGAGCCAGACTCTGATTACCCAGACTCTCCACATCATCCAGACCTTCCATCCACTCCTCCTGCTCCTACCACCTCTGCCGGACCTTCCTCCTCAGCTCCACCATCTATGGAGGTCCGTATTGATCCAGAGCAGCTCCGAGAGCTGCGGCAGGAGATCGTCCGAGATTTGAGGGACGAGCTGCTCCGGGAGCTCCGAGGTTCCGTGCCAGCTGCCACTCCTGCACCCACTCCTGCACCCACTCCATCCTCCGCATTGGTGCCATCCTTGACAGCCGTGACAGACATGACGGCTAAAGTGCGGGAAGAGATATATAATATCAGGGATTTGATGCAGGCCCAGTTCCGCAACATGAGGGAGATCAAGAGCACCACTCGACAGTTTCGAGAGGAGATAGGCCGTGACATGCACACCACTACCGAGGGGGCCGAGCGCTTGTCGAATGTGATTGTCGGCAAGCTGGACGCACTTCAGACCTCAGTGACTGGGCTTCAGACGTCGGTGACTGAGCTCTCCACTATGCACAGCAGAGCCACCTCGTCTATCATCACACAGCTTAGCCATGTCACAGAGGCAGTCGCCCTCCTCATGGAGCGGAGCAGATTGGGAGGAGGAGCCACATCCTCCAGAGGAGGAGACGCATCCTCGAGAGGAGGAGCTACATCCTCGAGAGGAGGAGCTACATCCTCGAGAGGGGGAGCTACATCCTCGAGGAGGACATAGATGATTTTGAGTTGTGTTTTATCTTCTTTTGTATTGTTTTTGCCTTACTTATAGTATGCTCAAATGTATTCACCTTCATATCAATACAATGAGTAGACATCTTATCTTTATTTCTGTGCCAATTGACTGTGCCATTTGATGTTTGATTGTGCCATTTGTGCCATTGATTGTGTGTGTGATTACCTCCTTTTTGATATGATGACAAAAAGGGGGAGAAATATGTATAAAATATGTAATAAGGGGAGAAATATGGTTAAAATATGTAAAAGAACTCTTAAAAACACACACAAATTTGTTCTAAGTGGATTCGGTACCTCGAGGCTCATTATCTCTCTTTTGGGGCTCCTAATGGAGTAATCTCCAGAATCTATTCAAGGGATATTCGGAGATTAGCTTAATCGTACTCAAGAACAAATTGACAGATTTTCCCTCTAAAAACAAAAAATTCAGTTCAAAAATTTCAAAGCATTAAAAGGAAATTCAGAAAACTAAAACTAGTTGAATGCATATGTTGAGGGGGAGAATCTGAATTTTAATCAAGATAAATCATTGATAACATATAAGCCAAACAATTGATTGCATAATATGGAGGCTTATATAATTCCAAATGAAAGGGGGAGCTTTAACTCCGAAATTTAAATG
Organism: Phoenix dactylifera; assembly: GCF_009389715.1. NCBI lineage: Eukaryota > Viridiplantae > Streptophyta > Magnoliopsida > Arecales > Arecaceae > Phoenix > Phoenix dactylifera. Next base: position 327,902 of record NW_024067720.1, on the reverse strand, counting down.
TTTCACACCTTTCAAACTTGGATAAATTAAATTTTCAGACATTTGAATTCACTTGTGAATTTTATTTCATTATTTATTGAGCAATTCATTTTACGTATACTCAAAGTTTTGTCATCATCAAAAAGGGGGAGATTGTGGAGTGATTGATTAAAACCCCGTTTGATTTTGATGAGCTCAAAGCATTTGAGTATATCGTGTGATTACTAATGAATTCAATTGAGTGTTTCAGTGAAAATCCTGCTCAAGTGTTTCTAGACATGGTTTACAGTATTTTGGATAAGTTAAGAAGTCTGCTGAACCAATGTCTGAGACTCGAGTCGACTCCCGAGTTTCACGAGTCGACTCCAAGCGTATCAAGGTCACTGGCACGAGCTCGAGTCGACTCCTAATCAGTATGAGTCGACTCCGACTGAAAACAGACAGAAGGATAGAAGAGCAGTCTTTCAGATCTGAGATTCGAGTCGACTCCAGTGGAACGCGAGTCGACTCCCAGCGGTGCACAAAGAAAAAGTCAGAGAGTGTTTTATGGACTCTGAGATTCGAGTCGACTCCAGTGGAACGCGAGTCGACTCCCAGCGGTACACAAAGAAAGAGTCAGAGAGTATTTTATGGACTCTGAGATTCGAGTCGACTCCAGTGGAACGCGAGTCGACTCCCACCGGTGCACAAAGAAAAAGTCAGAGAGTGTTTTATGGACTCTGAGATTCGAGTCGACTCCCGCATTACGCGAGTCGACTCCAAGATTGTGCGACCATCAACAGAGAAAACCATGTTACTGCCACTGAGATTCGAGTCGACTCCCAGACAGCTCGAGTCGACACCAAGACAAGCTTCACGTCAAAAGGCAGAAGACCAACTTTCGGAAACTGAGAGCTGAGTCGACTCCAAGGAAGTTCGAGTCGACTCCAAGACTGGATGAGCCAAAAGACAGAGAATCGGGAGTTCGGGCTCTGAGATTCGAGTCGACTCCCAGGACAGTCGAGTCGACTCGAGAGGGCAAAATTCAAATTTGTATCCACGGTCTACAGAGGAAAAGCCGACTCCAAAATTGCCAGGTCAGCGCCAGAAGTTGGCGAGTCGACTCCGGGCCAAGACGAGTCGACTCCCAGTCGTGACGGCAACTTTAATTCAAACTTGGAACAGTTGCCGAGTCGACTCCTGAAAAGCTTGAGTCGACTCCCGCTACAGCCGAGTCGACTCCTGATCGCGCGAGTCGACTCCAACCCACCAACGGTCACATTGTCAGGCTGCGCAGAGTGTGCAGAACGGCCAGAAAAAGTGGAGTAACGGCTAGTTTCCGTGGGGGTTGGCTTAAATAGCCACAGAAGACTGTAGCAAAATAGAGAACATACATTCCACTCCAAGCATTCAAGTCTTCAAGCTTTGCAAGTGCTCTTCAACGAGAAAAAGGGGAGATCAGCATTTACTGCGCCACCAACTTCTCCCCAGCATTCAAAGCTTCCTCCTCCTACATTCAAGTCGATCACTCATCCAAGAGGAGACCAGAGTCAAGAAGCCATTCCTCTACTTAAGCTTAAAAGCGTTTGAGGGCTTCTAAACTCATCCTTGAATATATTGTTTCATACCCGCTTTTGAGAAGCTTATTTTCTGTTTTCTTTCTACTACCTGTATTTACTTGGTTCAATCGGGGGATTGAATCAAGGGGATAAAGGTTAGTTGGTGAGCCAGTTTTAAAACCAACGTGTGAAAGGGTTTGATTGTGAGCCCGGGAAAACAATCGGGGTTGGTTCTAGTCGGTGAGCCTGGGAAAACCGACCGAGTTCGTTGTTAGCTCGTAAAACAACAAGTTTGGTTGTGAGCTTGCAAAACAACCGGCTGTAATCCAAGGGGGTTATAGTGTATTCCCAAGAGAAACTTGGGGAGTGGACGTAGGAGCAAGGGATAGCTCCGAACCACTATAAAACTTGTGTTTGTGATTGATTGTCTCTTCCTCTTCTCATTTCATATTGCTCACAGCACATAGTAATTAATTAAATAACTTGGCATAGTTTTTAATTAATCATCCATAACGTTTTAAATTATCCAAATTGTTTTAAAACCCAATTCACCCCCCCCTCTTGGGTTGTCTATCTGGGCAACAAAGTTGAAGAAGAAACAAAGGGAATTAATTAATTAGACTTAAACACAAATCCTACTTCGGGAGGGATTCCTAGAGTCCTAATTGGATTAGGGCTGGGAATCCTAGTTGGAGTAGGACTGGAATTCCTACTTGGAATAGGATTCCTACAATCCTAATGAGATTAGGAATTTTGAATTAAAATCGGATTCCTACTTGGAGTAGGATTCCTAGGAATCCTAATTGGATTAGGACTTCGGATTCAAATCTAATCCTAATTGGATTAGGACTAAATACATCCTAATATGGATTAGGGTTTCTTAAGTCACAATTAATTATTAATCTAATGAATCAATAAGACTCCTAATTGGATTAGGATTGAAGAGTTCAATTGAGTCAAAATTGATTCAAGTTCTAATTGGATTAGGACTTACCTAGATTGGATCCATTGGTTCACCCTTGGGCTAAACCTAATAGGATTAGGGCTTGACCACATTAGGGCAATGCAAACCCTAATGTGGACTAGGGTTTACCAAGAGGGAGGGGCGCAAGCCCCTCCCCCTTGATCCATTGGTGCGGCACAAGAGAGGGGGCCGGCGCCCCCTCTTTGGAAAGATGTCTAGGGCTCCTACTTAGTAGGAACCCTAGATGGCTATAAAAGGAGGTGTGAGGCAGGCGCCCTAAGCATAGAAGAACTCCTCCTTCTCCTTGCCGTGAGCCTCCCTCTCCTCTCTTCTTGTGATCAGCCGCAAGCAAGGAAGACCAAGGCCAAAGGTTGGCGGCATCCTCTTCCTCCCTTCTTCCTTCCAACGCAGGGAAAAGAAAGAAGGCTGCGTGGGGATTCTTCTTCTTCCTCTTCTTCAACCTTCTTCTTCCTCCTCTCAAGCACTTTCAAGAGTTGAAAGAAAGAGAAGAGATCAGCCATCAAAGGAGTCTTTGCAAGGGAGCTAGCACCCCGGGAAGACAAGAAAGCTTTGATCGGTTCTCTACTTCGTGTGGATACCCGTAGAGGCCGGACGTTTGAACGGCTTCAAGCGAACCCTCTCCCATAACCACGAATTCAGATTCGCGGTGATCGTCTACCCGCGCAAGGTGAAGATTTGATCTTCCTATTGTTTTAAAAGCTTTAATTCTTACCTAATTACGAAAGGTCTCGAAACAAGCATTCATGCGATGAACGTCGAACCCGTGCATGCCGATTCCGCTGCCATCTGAAAAATTTTTGAAATATCAGCGGCATGGGCGGGTTCCCAACACCTTGCAAAATAAATATCTTTCTCCTTGCAACATAAACATTAGTATCTATACTTCAAGGTTTTGTGATCATCAAAATCAATCTATGAATCAATCTTTGGGTCATCAATCTCCCCCTTTTTGATGATGACAAAACTTGGAGTATATGCAATATAAAAGATATTATTTTCTAGAAGTAATACATAGCAAAGTTGCATGAAGTAGAAAACATATATTTTTAAAACATACTTCATGATAATGCTTTAGATTTAATCAGCTTAACACAATCAACATATTTCAATTTAAGCTGATTTGTATTCAATTCAAAGCATAAAGGCATTATGAGCATATACTTAGATATTTGCATATACTTAGATATTTCTCCCCCTTTTTGACAACATCAAAAAGATAGGGAAACATTAAGCACAAAGATAAGAACACTCAAATATTTCTTTTCCTTATTGTACTCTGATTTGAATGTTAAATTATTGCAAGGATATGAATCATATAACTTAAGGCAATAATATTGGAATCAGATTAGTGAGCACAGATCAGAGCCAATTAAGATAGTTTTCAAGAAGTTTTCTAAGTTGATACCACAGATAGTTTTCTAATCAAGTGTAGGTGGGATCTTCCTTAGGTTAATTCAAGAAGTGGAAATCTAACCTCTCTTCAATAATAAGTATGAAAGCTTGTTCATTTAGGACCTTTTGCCCAATCTATTAAGTATTTTATCAACCATGAGAGCAATTTAATTAATTTTCTTAATGACTTCAAAGTTCTTTTATGATAATAGGAGCATTGGGGCACAAATATCAAAATATACATTCATGCAATTTTTGATACATCTTAGAGCTCTTTTAAAGACTTTCTTTTATTTCTTTAGAAAATAAGCACAATTTGATACATAAAATAATGAATTTGCACAAAATTGAAGTTCCAAAAAGCAAGCCAATTAGAGCTCATTAGTAAAGTTTAAAAAATAGATTTTCTAAGAGATACTCAAGAAAATTTAACACATTATTCTCCCCCTTTTTCATTAAATTAGAGGCTCTTAAGATTTGCAATTTGGTTCAAGAGTGATACTAACCAAATAACACGCCTCAAGGTGTATCATAAAGATTTTCAGATTTAAATTTCAGATGATACATATTGGAGAGTATTAGAATCACTTTTCATTTAGTATTCTTTCTCTCTCCTTTAGTTATAGATTCATGCGATTAAGTTCCATAAGACCTCTCCTTCTGAAATTTTCTTTCTCCCCCTCAATTGATCATTCCATTTAAGAGTTTAGAATCCTAAGATAATGTTCAATAAAATTGTCAATCTCAAAAATATATTTTCTATAAGTTTCAGCTTATTTTCATAAGACTCAAGGTTTGAGATAAGACAACCTTTATAGAACTCATCTCAAGGTAATTTAAAGCATGTCTTGCAATATAAGGAGGTTCATAAAAATCAATCCATAAGATTCAAGGTATGCATCAAATTAAAATATCTTTAGGATAAGATACTGAATATCTAAAACTCTCCCTCAAAAGATGCATTCCTCTTTAATCATTCTTTTCTTTTGATATCAAGAGTGTAGAGTGATCTAGAATTATTCAAAATTTATAGTAATCACTCTTCCTAATCCTTTAAGAACAAGTTATGCTTTCTCCTAATCTTAGAGAAAATGTATAGAAATATTAATCAGAAAATGATTCAATTGAAGCTCAATTTCTTTTAAAAGCATTTACATTTTCTTTCTTTTAGAATCATTTGAGTGAGCTGGAATATTTCTAGTTTTAAGATCATTCACTCTATTGATGGAAGTTTTTAATAATGTAGGGGAGAAAAACATATAGATGATCATTGAGGTATGTGTATTTATAGAACTCAATTTCTTAATCACAGTTTTTCAGCAATGTATACATGAAGCTCAATAAATTTTTAAATATTAAAATAAAGTCATATATTTTAAAAATATTTACTTGCAATCAAGATCATCGTAAGACACATCATTTGAATCAAAATTAGTATACTTTGAAGATAAGAAATGATATGTTTCGGATGCGTATCGGAGCAATCAAAATAAATTCTATTTTTCTTACATTAACATGTTATTTAGTAATCATATTGAGTTATTCTCCTAAATGACACGATCATTGAAGCATATAACTAAGGTTACAAAGATGTAATGATATAAGCATTTTTAAGTTAAGTTTAAGCTTTTACACAAACTCAGATTCTGAATTTTCATAAGAATTTCCAAGAAGGCTCTCAAAATTATAATTTGAGATATGTATCTTCTACATTGTAGCTCATCTTAAATCACTAAGATTAAAAAAAATACATATTTCAATAACATTAAAGCACTTTCAGAATCTTTGTATTTAATATTGAGTTTCGATACAAAATAAAAGATATTTTAACAAGTATTAGGACATAATGTATCAAAGTTAGGCAAGTAGAAAGATAGATCAAGATCAATTCATTTTGCCTAAATAGAAATATCCTTCTCTTCTTCTTTTTGTAAATCTATTTAACTTTCAAAGTTAATCGTGAATGATAAAACTGAAATTTCTTTTTAATATTACTAAAAAAAAACTTTATGTAGTGTTTTAAACATTCAAGCATTGGAACACAAGTTAGTTTGAGGCAAGGGTGAAGCAAAGACTTGTGAGCAAAGTTAAGACATATTCCAAGTTAAGACATATTTCAATCAACTTATCCAAGCATGGAGCATTACAAAATATTGAGAATCCATAATTCAAAACAACATGCCACATGCAAAATATATTATGTGTTAAGTCATGCATTAAAATATTAAGAACAAGCATGTCAAGGATCAAAATCAATTCTTTTCAAATAAACTCCCCCTATTTAAATATAATCTTGCATTGATTTCATCCTTAAATTGTGTTTTCAAGTGATTTTTTTAAAAAAAAATGACTTGATTCTTCTTATATACTTTCATTAACTTTGTCTTTCATTTTTACTTTCTTATGCTCTATACTCTATTTGCTCCCTATCCGGTGGAGTTGGAAAGGGGCACGAGGTACTACCACTAGCCTCCCTCTTGTGCCGTCCCTAATATACCCTACACCGAATAGTTGGGTCAAATAGTGCCGGGTACTACCACTAGCCTCCCCATTGGCACCATCCCTATAATGAGCAATATAGAAATGTTAAAATGTTTACTTCAAACTCTCCCTGTTTAAGTGTAATTAATTGCGGATTTTATCCCTTTCGCGAGTCTCATAAATGTCCCAAATATATTATGCTTGTTTTGCTTTTCCTTAAGATTGAAGTATTTGCCTTTACTTAGATTTTACTTCTCTTGAATAATATCTATTTTCTTTTCTTTATCTCTCTCTCTTTTCGTTATTCTCAAGTAATTTACATGAAAGAGCAGAATAAAGAAATAATCTTATGTATCATATAGATGTATATCATGCAAACAACATTTTCATTGTGCTCCAGGATTCATAACTTCTCACAAGTTATTTTACATCAAAATTTTAAGCATATACTTGTGTATTTCATGGTTATGATATAGGCAAAGAAATAATTTAGTTTGGGCAAACCATGAAACAATTTCTAAAGTATAAGTCAGTCAATACATATATAGACATGATATCAAAAATTAATAATTAAAGAATTTAATCATGCCATAATAAGATTTAAGTTATTGACTTTGCTCAATTAATGTATGAGAGAGCTATCTAAAATTACCTATTCATTCTATATTCTTCAAGCCAAATACCTACTAGATTTCTTATGTACGAACTTTTGGCTGAAGGAGGTCCTCTCTCTTGTTTGCATGTGAATGTTTATTATATCTTACATGGAGATATCCTTCAAGTTGAAATCTCTCATTTTCTTGCTCAAGGATCCTGCATTATTAACAAACTCCTTTTCTTTCTTGAAAGAAAGTCATTAGTTTCTTCAAGATACAAAACATTCATCCAACATATTTTTTAACTAGATGACTCAATATAAGATATGACAACAATTGAATGTTGAGTCATTTTACTCAAGAGATTGCCAAAATATAAGCAAACACATGTCACTTGAACTTAAGAGATAGTTTCATTAACCAAGAAGGTTCAAAGACAAGCATGTGAAGTAATAGGAAGATTTATCAAGGTCAAATCAATTTTTTATTTTCAGAATCAATTGAGCTTAGATTCTATTTGCTTAAGATAATTATTAATAAGACATGTTAGCTAAGTTTTAATCAACTTTATCTTAAACAGTTGTTTCTATCAAAATTCTGATTATGATTTATTTGTTATCAATAAAATATGATTCATTAAAGTTAGATTGAAGTCTTGCACAAGGTCACATAATGAGCATACAATCTGGTCTACTAGCTGTATGATAAAATAATTATTCTATCATGCTTCAATACAGCTTTAAAACAATAGATCTACTTTGCTCATCCTTTTCAAATTCTACAAGATGGGGTCATAGACATACCTTCTTCATGCCAATCTTCTATAAGAGTTTTCTTGTGGACTAACTTTGGTCAATCAAGATCCCCTTTCTTGTTTGTCTTAATTTGGAGTTTGAGAGAAGATGTTAATTCATTTATCATACATATTTCAAACTCACCTTACATGAGCTAAGTAAAATCTTCATATAACTCTTCATTAGTAGAACCAAAAATGATGTCATCAATGCATACTTTGAGCAAGTAAGATATCACAAATTCTTCTTTTTGATGCAAAGATTTATCACTATTACTTTCTATCAAAAAGGTTGCTTAAGCTTTTATATCATGCTTTTGATGCTTGTTTCAAATCATATATTGCTTTATCATATTTGTAATGAGTGTTTTCAAATATGGTGGTTATTTAACATATATCTTCTTTAATAAAGTAAGCACATAGGAGTCCATTCTACACACTCATTTGATAGAATATAAAGCTCATAAAGCAAGCAAATGATAATGGTGATCTTTACTTCTAATCATACAAGAATCTCATCAAGATCTATTTCATCTTTTCTTGATTTAGTCTTTTAGTAGTCATCAATTTTTCTTCATTAAGTGCATTTCTGAAAAACTCAATTTGGTTCTAATTATTAACATGTTTTCAGATTGTTATATGTAAAAGATTAACCATATACATATATAATTTGATTTTAGTATCTTGATAATAAATCATTAGTCTCATAAAGAATAAAATGAATTGATATTTCTACAACTATAATCTTTTGATTAAATGTTCCATATGCATTGCTTGATGAATGATATCCAAAAAATAGAAATATCTTTATTAGATTTGGCATTATTTTCAAAAGACCATATAAAGTTTATCATATACTACTGAAAAATATGAAAGATATGCAATAGATCATTTTCTATTTTTCAGAAGATCAAACGGAGTTTTCATCAAAAATAGATCTAATAGAAACCATATATATGACAAGCAATGATGATAGCTTTTAAAAAAAAATTATTTAAGTAGTTGACTATCATACAACATTGCCTGTTTCACTTCTTCAAGGATTCTATTAATCCTATTTTACTCATGGTGTTCTTGGTTCTGAAATAATTAATTTCTGTATAAACTTTATCAGGATTTTGGTTTTCAACACTGTGCCATGATACCTTCACAGTTTGGAAACCTTTATCATTTGAAACACTTTTACAAGATTTAGCAAATACAGAAAATATTTCAATTTTATTTGCCAAGAACAAATCCAATGTAAGTTTTTGAAAACTTAGTGATGGAAACAACATCTTTAGATTGAGAAATTGATTCTTGTTTGTTTCCTTAGTTAACATGCATAGCAAACTTTGACCTTTCAGAAGATATTCTAAGTAAGGCAATGGCAAGGTCTTTTGAGATTAAGTACATACTAGCATGAGTTGATTTTATATGCCAAAGATGGTTTCTTTAATCTTGGTATTCATAGTGCATATATTCAAAGGCATACCAAGTACACATTATCATATCTATGATCAATAAACAATAATGCCATGGATAAAAACTCTCAATCAAGCATATAGAGAATTCATAGAATTAATCTTAATAATGATTAATCATTTAGCAACTTTATCCAATAGTGAGTAAAGTATCCTATAAAATGAAGTGATTTGATTATATTTCCAAAAGTATTTTCTATATCACAAAATTGATCAACACATGCAATTCATACTTTAATCAACTAATAAAACAATTTCAGTATGAGAGGATGCAAGAATTACTAATTTCATTATTTCTTCCATTTTAGTCACTTTTCTTAAGTATATTTTAAGTTTCACTCTTTAATATATGTCTAGAGCACCCAATGTCTAATTTAACATCTTTTGTTGGAGCCTTGAGTGCTAGACACACCTGCAGAAAATATTTAGATTTTCAACTTAGGAACCCAAGCTCTTTTGGGTCCTTGCAGGTTAGCTATTATTGTTCCTTTTGGAACCCATATTTTCTTAATAGCTATTTTGTCCATAGGCTTGCAGATTTTAGGACTACAAGAAGTGTATTTCTGCATCTTCTTATTAAATTTAACGAACATGGATTTAACATGAGTGGTAGATAACCCTTCAGTTTTCTGTTTTTGCCTTTTAGGTTTATCAAATTTGCAATGTACAGATTTAGGAACAGAAATGATTTTGCATAATCTTTGTTCCTGTTTATCAGCATTATAAGAATCTATTTTAAAATGATTAGAAACTGTTTTAACAAACATATTATTGAAAGATTTTTGGGTGTACCAAGGTTGACATCCCAATCCAATATTATCAAATTCAGCTCTTTGATTATTTATCATTAGATTCAACTTTTCAGAGCTCAAAGTAAATCTTTCAACAACAGGTTTTAATTTGTCAACTTCTTTAGTTAATCTTTTGTTATCTTCTGAAAGCAATTCATTATTTTTCTTAAGTTTATCATGGCTTTCAGTGAGAAGTTGGTTTTTCTGATTTAGTTCTTTATTTTCCTTAATTAAGATTTCAGTTTCATTTACTAGGATTTTCTTTTCATTCTTCAGGTTCTTGTTTTTACAAATGAGTTTCTTATGTTCTTGATACAAATCAGAAAAGGCATCATGGAGTTCATCAAATGTAAAATTGCTTTCAGTTTCAGCATGTACCTCTTGTGCCACCAAGCACGGATTTTCAATATGATACTGCTCTCCTTCTACACATGATGTTTCAGATTTGTTAGTGCATTCATATTTGTCTTCAAGCATATTCCATATTTCTTTAGCAGTCATGCAAGAAGATATGCAATTAAACTCATTCCTATCTAGTGCACAATATAGTAGGTTCATGGCTTTTGAATTTTGTTGAGCCATTTTCTCATTATAACTAGTGTTTGTGTGTGTTCCATTGACTATAATGCTCCATAAACTATAATCAACTGATTGTATAAAAATGCGCATGCGTATTTTCCAATGTGTATAGTTTATGCCATTAAATAGTGGAGGTGTATCAATTGATTGTCCTTCTCCTAGAAAACTATCTATTTGAGTTGTCATGATCTTTGGCTCTAGTCGGTTAAGACTACAAATAATATTTGAGCACCTGCTCTGATACCACTTGTTGCCCAGTAGATACAACCCAAGAGGGGGGGTGAATTGGGTCTTTTAAAACTTTTATGCTACTTCTAAAACTTTTTGATTAACTATGCTAAGTTGTATAGATGCATAGTGAAAGTTAAACTTAGCAAGGGTTTGATGTATAGACTTCGACTTGATTAAATATGCTTGCAACTAAAGGATGTGCGGATAAGAATTAAGCAAGCAATTTATCTAAGTAAGTAAGTGTGTTAGTTAGACAATAACTAGAGGCATTACAAACACAAAGGACATATAGTGGTTCGGTGCACCCCAGCACCTACATCCACTCCCCAAGACCTCTTGGGAATTTCACTATAATCCTACCGATTACAGCCGGTTGTTTTACAAGCTCACAACCCAACTTGTTGTTTTACGAGCGCACAACGAACTCGGTCGGTTTTCCCAGGCTCACCGACTAGAACCAACCCCGATTGTTTTTCCGGGCTCACAATCAAACCCTTACACGTTGGTTTTACCCTCGGCTCGCCAACAAACCTAAACCCCGTTGGTTTTCCCTTTGGCTCACCAACAAACCTTAATCCCGTTGGTTTTTCCTTTGGCTCACCAACAAACCTTACACCGTTGGTTTTCCCTTTGGCTCACCAACAAACCTTTAACCCCTTGATTCAATCCCTTGATTGAATCAAGTTACAAGATATTAAAACAAAGAATAAAAACAAATCAAAGCTTCTTAAACAAGCAGATATGACAATATAAACAAATAGAGTAAAGAGAAGCCCTCAAACGAGTTTTGAAGATGGAGGAGCTCGGCTTCTTCTTTACTTGATCCTCCTCTGATTTGGCATGAAGTAGAGGATCCCCGAGGCAGCACACGGATGGAGAGGAAGCTTTCGGATTCACTTGGATGCTCTTCTTCTCTCTATTTCGTTTTGGATGGCCCTTTTGTGCTTATGGAAGATTTTCTTTGTAATCTCTTTGAGATCTCTTTCCTAGATGATCTCTCCCACTTCTATATCTTCTCCCCTAGCTCTCCTCTTGTTTTTATAGCTTTAGATGGCGTGGAAACAAGAATATAGCCGTTAGAGACAAAAATAGAGCCGTTGGAACCAGTCTGCACCTCCTGACAATATGACAATTGGTATCAGAGCCATAGGTCTCGAGTTCGAAACCCAGGCATCACGTTGGGGGGGGGGATTGTTGGCGGAGGCCTGAGGGGCCGAGTCAACGTTGGCGGAGGCCTGGAGGGCCGAGTCAGTCCTGCCGCCTGCCAACGTGGATGCGCTGGAGGAGTAGGGTGGGTTATACCACTAGGGGGTCCCTGAACCCACTGGCGAGGCCCTGTCGGAGTCCGGAGTTGGGCAAGGCTTGGTCGGAGTCGACTCGTGGCGCTATGGGCCCCTGCGCTAGTTTAAGAAAATAAAGTTGCGCCTTCACTAACACCTGCGGGTTTTGGTGTAATGGTAGCGCTTGATCCTGACACAATATTTGTTGGTTGTCCTCTTAATCAAGGAGTGTACAGACACAAGTATGCCACACAGATAAAGTGTAGGAGTACATTTCACGGAACGTGATCTGATCTGCAACACTCTACTGTCAGAAGATGTTCTAAGTGGATATGGATATAAGTGTCCCTCTGACTTGAGATCGCCACGGTGACTAGCAAGCAACTTACTGTACTTTGGTATCGGACTATCTGAATTTCTAATTCAATGACGAAAGTGTTCTAGGTACAGTCAAGTACTTGCAAAGTCAGTGTGTGAGTCAAGAAGGGATTGACCCCTCCTGATGATAGGAGATAATGCTCTTGTATTCAATTTAGCAAAACTTTGGCCAGGGTAATCCTTGTGAGGAATCACAAAATTTGTAAAGTTGAAACACACTTTAGATGAATTGATTAAAGAGTTGACAGTGAACTCTGAAGTCATCCTATGCATTTAGGAGTCATAGGGATGAATTATACGGTAACCATAGTCCAAGGATTCTTGAATGTTGCTTTGCAATCATTCGGCCTATTCGGACATCGGATACCATTGTTAGATGGTCATTTCGATTAGTACAGAAAGCTGTTCTTGTGCTA